>NC_132780.1:186765092-187074302 GCF_048418805.1 Vulpes vulpes
GAGGACTGTAAGTGCTCCGCTCCTGGGGATGCTGGGAGGCTTCATTGTGGTGGCATATGCAAAAGCACTTAAACCGTGCCTGCAGGTAGTAAGTGCTCAGTAAGTGGCCCCTATGATAATTAATGGCGAGTACAGCACTTTTCAGAATCCTCAGTCCTTCTATTATAATCTGAGTGGTCAGAATGCCAGGGTGAAATGTCATGTATGTACATATTAAATGAGAGAAATTTAAAAAAAAAACACAAAAGATTAAAGAATTTGGCTCCAAAATTCAACAGATCGGAATGTTTAAAAGCAAGTATGGAGTCATTGATTTAAATGACTAAATAAATTTTAGAACTGGAAGTTACCTTAGTGTTATGCAAAAAGATATTGGCACTAAATGAGTATGTGTTCTAAAATCTCTTGCAGAAAAGCCAAGGGGATGTGTTTGGGAAATGGAATTCAAAGAGAACTAAAAGAGAGTTCAAAGTGGGAGATTTGGCAGCCAAGATCCTAGAAGGGGTGTGATTATTAGCAAATGTGACACGTGAGATTTTATCAGGGCATCTTTAAAGAAAGAGGGAAAACTCCCACCTGATTCATCTCTTGGGCTGATTCTTACCTGTTATTGAAACTTCCACTGCAATACCTTTGTTGAAAAGCATTTAATATTTCTCTATTAATATAGAAGTGCAGTCTGCTGAGTTCATATGCTTTAAGGGCTAAAACAGATTAAAGTCTTGAAGTTTATTTTTCTGTGCAATTTTATAATCCCTGGCCAGATTCTCAGTCTTTTCCAAGTAAGCTCAAGGGGGGCTTGTCTTGTAGTTTACACCTGGAAGCATCCATTTTAAAAAGGCAGGGCTCTCTACAATGATAATTTTTGCCACTTCAATTCTTTGTTCCAGTGACTGAGAATGATAACAGCAATCAAACTCTAGCTACTTGTGCACTCTACATGAGGGATGAATAAATCTCTTTTCGTTGTTGTTGCCATATTGGAAAAGCGAAGAAACTAATTTTTTTCCTAGCCCAATATATTGCATTATTAGCATCAGTAGTTGAAAGGCCTGTGCTAGAAACCACTATTCAATATCACCATGGGATACTGAGTTGTGTCCTTGTTAGGTTTGCCAATTTTCATAGACATTGAGGGAGGATATGTGGCCTCATCTCATACTGTGGTGACACTTTTATTTTATATATACTTTAAAAAATGCCATCATATACTTAACAACTTTGGATGATATATAGGATGGGTTTAATCCCATTTCATTAATAGAAAGCCAAGGTAAAAGTTAGAATAAATGACAGGCAGTGAAGCAGAGGCATAATCCAGGAGTATAATCCCATTCAGTTCTTATCCTAAACCGTGAGTTCTTTTGATGATGTCAAAACCTAGTTCTCCTGGTTTTAAAACTAGGAGAGCTAGAATTCAGACTTAAACCCCATTCCCTGGAACATCTGTTCCTTTTCCCTCAGCTGGAAACTGGGTTGGGGGTTCGAGACAAACCACTTCCATGTTACTGGTGGTGTGTGGGGAAGCTGCCGCTGGCCTGGTTTTATCCCACCCTGGACACAGATTTCCGTGATTATCAGATAAACTTTGACCTAGTTCAAGAACTTCTGGTGGGATTCACTGATTCTGGCCTTATAAAAGCAACAAAAGGAATGAGTGAGATGACTGACCATACGTGCTGACCTGAATGAAGTCGGTTGTGCTCCACGCGTCTGTGGGTGTGGGTAGCAAGGGCATGCAGTGGGTCCTGGTGTTTATTCTTCCTCATTAAGGGAGTGTTCAGGGATGTCTCTGTGCCAACCTGGCATGGCTTTCTTCTGAGGACCCTGGCCTGGGCTGGGATGTCACTTCTTTCCATGATCCACTTGCTGTCAGCTTGGTCTTTGGCTCTACCCTTACTCAAAGCACAGTCTTCTGCACCTATAGAAGGATCTGCCCCTCTTCAAACAAAAAGCTTAACAGCATTCTGGGTGAGGCTAGCAAGAAGTGCTGTCTTCTCAAACTGAACTCACTGTGTTCACATTCACTCTAGAAGTTGAGTTCTTAGTGAGCTATGACAGTAGGAGGGATTTTAAAGTCCCATCAACAGGAAGACTGTTTCTTTGTTAGAAGTTAGGAATCTCCCAGTGGATGCTCATGTAGATTATGATGTTTTACGACTTGCAGACTACTGCATTTTAGGATGTTAGTGTTTTATGTAATTTTGAGTCTACTCACATGAGCATTGCATACACACTGATAGGACATTGTAATGTTTCTTCAAGTGTGTTCTGTACAACACTAATGCCATTAGATGGTGTGTAAACAAAGGGTTTTATGGTTGTGATAGATTGAATTTCTGGTCCAGGTCTTTCAGCCCTCTCTGGATCCACTTGCTTGCAGTGGCCTCGTGGACAGAACATAGTACATCACCCCTTTACTTTGGGCCTGGCCCTGTGACTGGCTTTGTCCAATTGACTTTGGATTAGAGAGACAGGGTGACGGTTCTCAAACTACAGCATAAGAGATACCACCTTTTCATTGCTCCTTTTGTCCCTCTCCCACTGCCTGTGCATGCGTTCTGGGTAATCTGCTGGGCTAAAGAGGGTGAGAGGAGTGTGGAGCCCCCAGATCCACAGATGTGCAACTGGAAGCAGAGCTGTTTCAGCCAAACTATGGATCTGTCAGAATGAATGATGATTGTTTATAGCCACTGAGTTTGATATGGTTTGCTACCCAGAATTATTGTGACCATAGATAACTGATGTCGTGGTCAGAAGGGTTTGGGACAGGACGTATGCTATATGACTCTTCAATTCCTCTTTAAGAGGAATGTGCACATTAACATATAATACACTCTGAAAAGGACTGCAGTAATCATCGCTTCCCAAACTAATTTCATTCTTGTACCTTCATATCATAATAATATCCTGTGGCATACACACTTTAAAATTTTAGAAAATTATTAAGGGCAGTTTATGTAAATCCTAGACTCGCTGTTAAGAAACCTGAAACGAACTCTTAGAACAATTGTCAATGATTTTCAAGCCTTAATTAGACACTCTCAAATTTTGCTTATTAGCAGGTCCCCATTTTCTTTCCCACGGTTGCTGAATTTCACGTCAATGACTTATATTGTATGGCTCCAAATTTCCAAATGATTAAGGGCTATTTTCCACTGCAGATGCCAGCCTATTTCACAGTTATTTTATAATCAGCATAAGAACATTTATTTTTAAATAAATGACCAATAAATTAGATTGATAAATTTTAATTATTTTCATTGCTTTTTTCCCAAAATCATATATCTAATATTTACTATTAAAGTTACTTAGAAACCACAGTGGATTAAAAAATGAGACTAAATTACCTGAAATACTGGTTAATCCCTGTTTCTCCTTATTTTTGAGAAATGTGGAGCACATATAGGAGAGCTCTTTTTCAAATTTAGCCACAATGCCAGGCACCAAAGAAAGCACAGGGTTTTAGGAAACATGTAAGTAGTAACTCCCTTTTTATTTATTTTGGTAACTATACATCATTGTTGATATCTGCTTATGGTCTTTCAGGGGCCTTGGCATATGCATTCATTTCAAACACTCACAGGTGCTTATGTTCAAAATTTACCATTGGCATTGGGTACATGCAACAATTTATACTTTCTTTTTTTCTTTTTTATAAGATTTTATTTATTTATTCATGTGAGACACACAGAAAGAGACAGACAGAGAAGCAGTCTCCCTGTGGGAAGCCTCATGTGGGACTTGATCCCAGGAGTCCAGGATCATGACCTGAGCTGAAGGCAGATGCTCAACCAGTGAGCCACCCAGGTGTCCCTGTCAGAAGACTTTCTGTGGTCCATCCCAGGAATTGTAGAGGACAGAGGCTGTCCTGGGACCTCATGTTTGTCCTATCCAGGCATCTGTTTGGATCCTTACCATTGGGTCTGTTGGCCCCACTGGGCCATCCCAAAAGTCCCCTCCAGTCCTGGAGTACTGCTCTCTATAAAATGGTGGTTTAGGATGATTTTTCCAGTGCCACATGCTTCTTCATTTTCTCCATGTTCTTTGATTTCTTTGGAGCCTTTAAAAAAAAAATTATTGGAGTTCAATTTGCCAACATTTAGCATAACACCCAGTGCTCATCCCACCAAGTGCCCCCTCAGTGCCCATCACCCAGTCACCCCAACCCCCCACCCACCTTCCTTTCCATTACCCCTTGTTTGTTTCCCAGAGTTAGGTGTCTCTCATGTTTTGTCACCTTCACTGATATTTTCACTCATTTTCTCTCCTTTACTTAATTTTTTCCAGCATTTTGAATGGTCATAGATGAGCATATATACTATTATAAACGACTATGACCTAGAATGTCTTAAAGTGAAAAGTCAGTTGAACTTTTGTGCATTTTCCTTTTCTTCAGTGAACTTCTTTCTTTACATTTTATTTGTCCAGGGCTGGTTGGTTTATAGAAGGGCGTTATCTATTAACTAAAGTGTGTTAAGTAAAGCTTCATTATTCTTCTTAAGATACTTTTTAAAGATATTTTGTTCATTAATTCATGAGAGACACAGAGAGAGAGGCAGAGACATAGGCAGAAGGAGAAGCAGGCTCCCCATGGTGAGCCTGATGTGGGTCACCATCCCAGGATCCTGGGATCACAACCTGAGCCAAAGGCAGACGCTCAACCACTGAGCCACCCAGGTGCCCTCTTCTTAAGGTATTTAAGTGGTACTTTTTAAAGGCAGGCCTAACGACACCCACATCCAATGACAAAATGATCAGAGACTCGAAGAACTTAGTCTATAACGGTAGAAAGACACGTGACGAACTTGGCAATATTCTGCTCAATAACCTCTCAATCATATCTCATGTGCAGCTGGCAAGCTCTGGAAAATACTCTTAGGCGTGGGCCAGTGATAAAATTGGGGTATCATACCTTGAAGTGGTTATAATTTGCTGCCTAAGGGGGTCATAATTAGCTACTTAACCTTAATTTATTTTCTTGGGATTTTGTGATACAATAAAGTTGTGTCGATATAAACTTTCAGAAATTTTTAGAGTGGAAATTTGCAAAAGTTCATCAAACAAGCAGTCAGCTAGCTAGCTACAATCCAGCCTGCCATTCAACCACACAGCCAACCCACTCATCCACCAAGTAGCTAGCCAACCCCCCAGTCAACCAACCAACCCATTAATCAGCTAGTCAGCCAACCAACCAGTCAACCAACTTTTTGGAAACCAACCAACCAGCCAAGCAACTAACTAGAAAATCAACCAAGCGCACCCAATCAGCCATTCAATCCACCAACCAATTCATCTTCTATACACCAGTAATTATTTTAGGTAATGGAAGTACAAAGATGAACAAGATATCACCCCTGCCAATGAAGAGGGATATTTGCAATCTTGTGGGAAAAATAAACAATTACAGTACAGTATGAAATGGAGGTATGACATTTATTTCCCAGATAGAAGTAAAACATGTTAATTCAATATTCCTGAAAGAAGTCATTTTGGGGATTAGAATTTTGGGGTTAGAGAGGTACAGAATACTCAGCTTTGCTTTTGTTATTTGAAAAAAAAAACACAAGAGGGGCTTCACTGTGAACCACTGCCTTTAACCTTTGGAATGAGAATTACATACTGTCTACTCATCAGTTACCCTAAAAATAATTGTACATGGTAAATTGCTTATAATGTAGAAACAGGGGGTGGATGTTTAATATCCAACTCCATCCTCAGGAATTTGTGAAAAACTTAGGCCAAACAAATTTAAGTAAACTGACCCTGGTTTAATCTGGTTGGTATTTCTCCTGTTGCATCAGGTTCAGTAATTCTGTCATGTCTCCAGTGCTTCCTAGGCTGAGATAGAAATGCCAGGACCTCATTTTCAGGCTCAGCTGATTCACTTGCTGAAGTTTCATTTTGAGTTTAACGTTTATAGGGATAACTGACTTCTAATGTGCTGTGAAAAGTGCATACTACTTACTACTCAGGTTGCCATATATTTCAGTTTGCTTGGGACAATTCCAGTCAATGCCTTTATTCCGGTGTGATTATTCAGTGTCTACTGCCAGCATTGTGAGTGCCTGGGACAACTACCTAGTGACCTACTCATCCTTTGGGGAAGAGATGGGAGTGTTTGCCTTCAAGATAAGGCATGAACTAGAAACAGAGAAGAAATGTAGGTACCATGATACCTCCTGCAGAAAATTAGTATCTTCCTAGGGAGCAGTAGCTTAGGATACCAAGGTTTTACCATTTCATAGCCCCATCAGATGAGCTTTATGAACACACATACACACACATGCACACACATGTACACATACACATTCTTTGAGAGCACAGAAGAAGGCATGACTAGAGGTGTGGGAGGGCTTTGAGAAGACTCAGCAGTGGTGGTTTGAGCTTGGTTTCATAGAATGAGCAGAGAAGAGGGTAGAAAGAAAACCTGTTATCTCACCGTACAAATGTATGCAAGGCAACCATTTGGGGTTTTTTTGTTTCTGTTTTTTTTAGATTTTATTTATTTATTCATGAGAGACACACAGAGAGAGAGAGAGAGGCAGAGACACAGGCAGAGGGAGAAGCAGGCTCCATGCAGGGAGCCCGACATGGGACTCAATCCCTGGTCTCCAGGATCACACCCCAGGCTGAAGGCGGTGCTAAACCGCTGGGCCACCGGGGCTGCCAAGGCAACAATTTGGTTGTGTTTTTTTTAGCACAAGTGTGAATGTATATGTTACTGCTTATGAATCATAAATGTGCAAATGTACAATTTTTTATATAGAAATGTACTAGCAGACATATGCTCAATGGTAAATTTAGTAGTCTGGATACACAAAAGGATCTTTTGCAAGGGGAGCTACCCTAGTAAGTCCCTCACCAGCAGGAACAACCTCGCTTTGTCCAACTTTGGGTAGAAAATTGGAGTAATCATTTTGCACGTGCTCTATTGCTCCGCAATCTTAAAGGCTTTTTTTAAAATTATTTTACTCTTAGAAAGATCCAATTCTTAATTCCATTGCTTGATTCCATTGCTGTAATCTATACTGAATTCATTTTGAAGAGAAATTATGAAATGTTTAAAAGCTCACATTTTTATATTAATAGCATTTTTATTTCAAATTGTTGTTTTAATAATAATTTATAAATGTTTGGGCTGCCTGGTTGGTTCAGTCAGTTAAGTATCTACCTTCAGCTCAGGTCATGATCCTGGGGTCCTGGGATAGAGCTCTGCATTGGCTCCTTTCTCAGTGAGGAGCCTGCTTCTCCCTCTCCCTCTGCTCCTCCTGCACTCATGTTCTCTCTCTCTCAAATACATAAAATCTTTAAAACAAATAATTTATAAATGTTCTTCATTTTACTAATACAGATACTCAGAAAATGATTTAATTTATCCAAGTTTTGGTAATGATTCATCATAAATCCAAAGGGGAGATTGAAGATAATTCACTGGTTTACTATTTACATATATGTATGTGTGTGTGTGTGTGCGTGTATGGGAGGAGTTCCCATGGGAGCAGGAGAGGGTGGGGACAAAGGCAGAGGGAGAGACAGAGAATCTTAAGCAGGCTCCATGCCCAGTGTGAGCCCCATGTAGGGATCACTCTCACCACCCTGAGCCAAGATCACCAGTTGGCTGCTTACCCAACTAAGCCACCGAGGTGTCCCTCATCTCTTTTTATTTCAAAGGTATGTGGTGTCCTTGTGTTCTGAGCAAAAATAACTGCTAATCAGTAAAAGAGGCATAAGGTATTTGACACATTCCGGATTATAAAACATGTTTATAGCAGAATTAATATTGAGATTTAGAGGAACATTTAAAAACAGTCTCAACAAATATAATCTTAAAAAATTAGAGGAACAACATGATAAGGAAGACAGCTCTAGGTATGAATCCACATATGAATTGGAACCAAATCTAAGGGCTCATTTTATAAGTTTTTGTGCTGCATGGAAAGTCATTTAATGTTTCTGAGTCTCAACTTCATCATGGATAAAATAAGAAAAATAAGACTTGACCTACCCACTCTACAAAGTAGACAAACATTAAATATAAATTATATTTAGTATAGAATAAATATAAGAAAGAATTTTATCAAGTGGTAGATGAGGGGTTTGTCCTTAAGTCTATTTAGAGTCTATTGTACTCCTAGAACACAGTAAACACTTACCTAGCCCATAGTAAGTCCTCAATAAATAATTGTTGAATTCATTCAATAAATAAATGTATTTATTTCCAATCTTCAATTTTCACCTAGTTTTATTAATTTTTTTAAAGATTTTATTTATTTGAGAGGGAGAGCACGAGCAAGGGTGGAGGGGAGTGGCAGAGGGAAGGGGAGAAGCAGGCTCCTCGCTGCAGACATGGGACTCAATCCTAGGACCCCTAGGATTGACTTAAGCTGCAAGCAGACTTTTAACTAACTGAGCCACCCAGGCACCCCTCACCTAGTATTATTAAAAAACCACAATAAAGCCAGGGAGGGATTGGTGAGGGTCCACTGGTTTACTATGTGCTTTTCAATTCTGACTGGTTTCATCTTTGTCTTCCAAATGGTTATTTCAAAGGTACACAGTGTCCTTATGTATTGAATAAAAATAGCTTCATGATACAAGAAAAGGTGAAAAGTAGGAGAACAGACTTGTGTTCATGACACTTGTGAATATCCATGTCATATGCCACGTCGCAGTGTCCATCCACATTGAGAAATTTGCAAGTACCTGAAGATGCAGGTCTGTCTATAAGGATGGTAGCAGCATTCTTACTTTTTCTGCTTTTCAATGTTTTAGAGTTTTGTTTATTCATAAGTATGTAATTTTTCTGAAAATAGCCTTTTCCCAAATCGTCAAAAAGAAAATCATAAATATGCTAGAAGAGACCATCTATCAGGCTACGTCTTTTATGAACTTCTCATTTAATGGTTTGGGATATTGCTCATTTCACTGGAAAGCTGTCCCACAAATATTCCCCTAGAGATTTGGTAGACCTCCACAACCTTTTGAAAGCTGGGTCTTGGAAAGACAAATACCTCAGGGATGATTCCAACACTAAGTGTAGTTCTCACCACTGGCCACTTGATGGCAGTGCCAACCTAATAGGTCCGGGTACACACCAATGTGAGGTCCCTAACTTCTTATCCATTCACATTTTAGGACCTTTAAGAGGTGTTTGGTCAAGGTTTCATACTCTGGTTTATGACATTAGTTAGACGCATAATTAGGTGACACCTGAAAAGGTGAATAATGAAGATGTCTGCGATGTCCTATAATCATCTTTGTCCTATAATCATCTCTCTGCCACATCAGTCACACACTTTCTGGGCCATATCCCAGGAATAGTTCTCACCCTGAACTTCTCCACCTCTGAAATCTGAAACCCTACCCTCTGATCACTAATACCTCTTGTTCCCTTTTCACTGTTACTATGAGGGCTGTGCCCTATCCAGACCACAGTCTCTTGAGTTCTCTCTATTCCTTGATTCACTTCAGGCTCTTGGGTTCATCTAGCAGCCCTTTCCCCCATTAATCTTTGATCTTTTTTGGTACCCCTCAAGGTTACAGATCTCCCCATGCCAATCCGTCTCCTCTTCTATATTTTCTAGCACCCCTTAGCTAGTGGTGACCATAGGATTAAGTTCTCACCAATGAATGTGAGTGCAAGCGATGTCTGCAGTTTTACCTTGCTTTTAAATTTTTTTATTTATAAAAATGTAAATATGATAGTCACACAGAGAGAGGGGCAGAGACACAGGCAGAGGGAGAAGCAGGCTCCATGCACCGGGAGCCTGACGTGGGATTTGATACTGGGTCTCCAGGATCGCGCCCTGGGCCAAAGGCAAGTGCTAAACCGCTGCGCCACCCAGGGATCCCTTTACCTTGCTTTTAAAAAATAAAAAATAAATAAATAAAAAGAAAGTACCTGGCTCTAGACTTCCTCTTCTCTCTTCCCCATGAGGGAGAACATGGGTGAACCTGCTAACCAACTTTGACTACACATGTGTGTGGGGATAGAATGGTAGGAATTTAATTCCCTGAATAAATTCATGAATCCAAGCCTTCTGGTCAACTTGGACTTTTCATTTTGTGACTATCAAGTGAGAGAGACATAAACTAATTATTTAAGCCACTCTGCGTTGGTTTTTTTTGGTCATAGCTGCTCAACCTTTAACCAATCAATATAGAACCTACCTGCAAGAACCCCATGCTTAGATCAATCCAACTCTCTGCCTCCCCCATGTTTACAGGTTGAGGGCTTCCTGAGATAAGCAGTATACACTGATTATCTCCATTACATGGAAACACTAGCTTTCCTCATTACTGGGGCTCTCATACTGCCCACTGGTCTTTTTTGCATCCTCGGCTGGCTCTTCTATTCTCCCTGGTAACTTTTAAAACTGTCTTACAGAGAAAATAAAAAAAAGATCAAGAAGTAATTCCTGATCAATTCAACTTCCTGCTTCAATTAATAAAATTACTTGCTGCTGACCTGAATATTTTTACTATCACAATGGAATTTCTTCTTTTCCATTCCCTATGCCTCATCTTTCCACATACCCTGGGATACATGCCCTTCTATCTTCATAGGGGTATGGGCACTGGATTACATCAAGTTTTTTTTCTTTTTAAACTATTTTTTAAAATTTTTTTGGCTTTCCTGTACAAATACTCCCTCTCTATTTACTCCTTCTGATCAGAATTTAAATGTACTTATTTCCCACTTCTTATTTTTACTTATTTATTATTTATTATTTTTATTTTTTTTTAAGATTTTATTTATTTATTCATGAGAATACACAGAGAGGAGAGAGAGAGAGGCAGAGACGCAGGTAGAGGGAGAAGTAGGCCCCATGTAAGGAGCCTGACATGGGACTTGATCCTAGGTCTCCAGGATCACGCTCTGGGCTGACAGCGGCACTAAACTGCTGAGCCACCTGGGCTGCCCCCACTTCTTAATTTTAAACAACAACTCAAAACTGCTTTGATCCCATCTTTTTGCTTTCATAGTCATGGTTCTTAAAGGTATTATGTACTGCCTGTGTGTGTGTGTGTGTGTGTGTGTGTGTATACTTAAAAGCAAAAATCTGGGAACTGGATGCAGGCTTTATTTTGAACAATTGCAGCCTAATAAGTGCTTCCAAAGCTAACTTTTTGGGTACTTGCAAGTAGTTTGATTATATAGATTTACAGCTGATTTCATACACACACACACACACACACACACACACACACAACCCACACAACCCACACATTTTTTTTTGAGAATAAACAAATAGAGAAAAAGAGACAAAATCTTTCTTACAGAGGAATTCCAAATAATGTATGTAAATACCAGGTTCCTTCTTAGGAATTGGAACTTCATTCCTTTTTTTTTTTTTTTTTAAGTAATCCACATGCCCAACATGGGGCTTGAACTCACAACCTTGAGATCAAAAGTTGTTTGCTTTACTGACTGAGCCAGCCAGGTGCCTCCAATTCCATCCTTCTTGAGTGTAGACTGGACTTGGTGACTCAATCCAAAGAATAGACTATGGAGAGAAAAAATAGTAACTTTATAATAGAAAAATCTGGCAGACACTATCTTAAGCAAGTGATCAGTATTAACATCAATGGTGATAAATCATGTTGTTATCACACACCCTCTGATATATGTGATGACAAAGGCATTGTCTTTGATATTCTCCCTGGAAACCTATAGCCCCAGTGTAATCATAAGAAAAATATCAGGTGAACCAAAGTTAAGGAATATTTTATAAAATATCTTACCACTACTCCTCAAAATGGTCAAGGTCATCAAAACCAAAGATATACTGAGAAACTCGTAGACCAGCAGCAACTAAGGAGACATGACAACTAAATGTAATGGGATAATCTAGATGAGATCCTAGACAAAAAAAAAAAAAAAAAAAAAAAAAAAAAAAAAGAAAAGAAAAGAAAAAAAGGACATTGAGGAAAGCTAATAAAATCTGGATAAAGGATGGAGTTTACTTTATATTGTTACAGACTAAATGTTTATGTTTCCCCAAAATCTATATATTTGGTGTTAAGGTATCCAGCCTATGGTCATATATTACAGCAGCCCAAATGGACCAATGTCAATTTCTTAGTTGTGGCAAATATACTAGGGTTATGCAAGATGTTAACCATAGAAGAAGCTGAGTGAAAGGTATACAGAAACTGTCTACATTATACGACTTTTTAAAAAAAATTATTTATTTATCCACGAGACACACACACAGAGAGAGAGAGAGAGAGAGAGAGAGAGGCAGAGACACAAAGGGAGAAGCAGGCTCCATGCAGAGAGCCTGACGTGGGACTCGATACCAGATCTCCAGGATCACGCCGTGGCCTGAAGGTGGCGCTAAATCGCTGAGCCACCTGGGCTGCCTTATACGACTTTCATAATTTTCTATAAATCTAAAATTCTTCTAAGAAAGAAGTTCACTTAAAAAGTCCTATGAAAAAATAAAATAAAATAAAATAAAAATAAAAATAAAAATAAAAAATCCTATGGAGTTCCTGGGTGGTTCAGTCAGTTAAGCATCTGACTCTTGATTTTGGCTCAGGTTGTGATCTCAGGGTGGTGGGATTGAGCCCAGGGTTGGGCTGTGCACTGAGCATGGCACAGAAAACTCCTGCTTGGAGTTTTCTCTCTCTCTCTCTCTCTCTCTCTCTCTGCCCCTCCCCCCTACCACTCACACATGCTCTCTCTTTCAATAAATAAATAAATAAACAAATAATAAAAATATTAAAAAAAATCCTATAACATGGAAGACATTGAAGTTCAATTTTACAAAACCACAGAGGAGCTGAAGAAACTATAGAGAACTCAAATAGTATGTAGAGGTATATAAATTTTGAAATTTATAGTTGAGCTTTTGAATATCTTGACCTATGGAAAGACAATACTGATGCAGCTCCTACTTAAGATAAATTTATATCATTACCTGGAACTGATACTAAGATATTAGATACTAAGATATCTAGGATACTAAGAAAGCTTAGGTTTTGCAATGTTTATATATTTGGCAAAATATTCAAAAGAATAATAAGGAGTCTTTTTAGCAAGTTTTTTTCTTGCAAAAATTATCAATGAGATGTACTCTCAATAGAAGCAAAATCGGTAACTGACAGTATTTGCGGCAAATTATTTGCATATTTAAGTAGGAAACTTGGAGTTGGGAATATTCTCTATGACTAGCTGTGAGTTCACCAGATACCTCAGCACCTTATGGACAGCATTTTATCAGAGGAGAGTATAGACAGCTGTCAATTTCAGGCGTCAGCAATTTCAAATGTATTAGCAAGCAAAGTAAAATTCTGAAGATTACAATTGATGAATAATTTAAAAATATAAGATATTAAAAAATACATCCTTCAAGGAAATACTAGTGACATTAAAACAGATGTAGCTAAGCAAATGATAGAAACACATGAGTTTATATTTCAAATAACTATTCTGTTTATTTCATTTTTAAAGCATTCAGATAGTCAATATAACAAAGTCTTTTAAAAATTTATAGAATTTGTAGAATTCACTGCCAATAATTTCTGTGGTCACTCAACGTATAGATCTTTCTGAGCAGCCTGCAGGTAGACATTGGTTCCTTATTCATTGTTGCATCCAACATGGGGATATTTGGTACATGTCTGTTAAGGGAATAAATGAATGCATGAACATTTTTGCCCTGCGGAATATTCAGGAACATTTTTGCCTTGTGATGTTGTCACTAATGACATGTAAACAGTAGTAAAACTTGACATCAACATTTCTGTTTGCAGTATATGGACTTGTAACACCTGGGTAAGCCCTGTTCAGGTGCTCATGGTGGAGATTCAGACACAGGAGATGGAACACCTCCTCTTTTATACTTACTCCCTCCTGGGGTTTCTGTCATTTCATTTTTTTATTTTGAAGTTTAAAAATTCTATTTAAAAAGTTGAAAGACTAATATAATTAACATTCATGTTTCCTTCATTAATAATGAATTAAGAATGTTAATAATAATTCCCTATTGTGGAAAATGCACTTTCATTTTCCCAGTTGTCCCCCAAATGTCTTATTATATAGCCTGTTTTTTTTCAGTCTTGTATCTTTTTTTTCAGTCTTGTATCTAATGAAGCTTCATGCATTGCATTTGTCTGTTACTTTTACCTCTTTTAATCTAGAACAGTCCACTGACTTCTTTTGTTCCTTTTTTATATCCCTGACTTTTTTGAAGAGACTTATAGAATGTTCTATATTCTGGATTTGTCCACTGTTAAGATTTTTAAATGTTATAAAGCAAATTAAAAACATGTGGCCAAGGTCCCTTTTATTAGACAAGGATGTTTTAAAGAACTGGGCTTTTAGGCATAAATGCCAGTCATAATGTGAAGAGATTTCATCTACCATGCAGGACAAGAGGTCTCCTTCCCATGCAGTCAAGGGAAAAAAAACCCTCAATTATTTCAATGAAGCAGTAATCATTTAGAATTTGTTGATAATTTCTTCTTTTCAAAAACATCAAGTAAAATTCCCACTAAGTAATTTCTGAAGCACAATAGATTTGAAAAGAAATTTTTTACATGTAAAAGCACATTGCTTTTAGTTTACCTTTTCAGCAAACGTTACACTGTGAGCACATTTGGAATAAGATGACCTATCACCACATACTAATTGTGATTTATGTAAATAAATGGCCAAATATGGTGATAAAGAGGTATTTTTAATTTTTTTCAGTTTTCCTACATGATATCATTTTTTTTTTGGTCATTGTATTTTTTTGGAGGTGGGGAGCCAGGACATGAAGCAGGCATAGGCACTAATCCAAATCAATTCTGCTTTCATTTAAACAGACTAACTTGTTTTGACTCAGTGAATAGCATTTATTTGGTTTTACTGCAGTAGGTGCCAAGAAAAGATAAAGAGAATATAGCAGATATGGCTCTTGCTTTGGAAGATATTATTTTCTAGTAGTGTAAATAAGGGAAACACACTGATATATATTTTCCACTTGCCATTTTTTTTGCTATACACACACACACACACACACACACACACATTATCTTTGGGGGAGATTAAATTTTATTTTAAGTGCTTCATTATCTGTGGCCTTAAATCAGTCATCTTCCAGCATCTCGTAGAGAAGATGGTAGGCGCTCAGTAAGTGCCTTTTCCCCGAATGAACTCAAATTTGTTGTGTGCATATTGCTATTTTCAAATTGCTGTCACACATGGTCTGGGTGAATTTCATCTGCATTGAAATTTGGAGGAAGCTCTTGACAGATGACAGTGTGGGGCCCTGCAGGGTGAGAAGAGAAGCCGTGCCAGCCTGGTGGAGAATAACGTGACCTTAAAGCTACCCTTGAAAGACAGCGGGAGTGTGTGGCTCTCACAGCCTCCCCAGCACCTCCACACAGGGCGGTGGGTCCAGAGATGTACATGGGGAAAACAATAACTACATTAGCATTCAGAGCATCCACATCAAAGTGCTTCCTTCTCCAGTGTTGTCTGCAGATGGGAAAGCTGGGGATCTTTAGAGGATTTTTATGGTAATTATAACGCATCTTATATGCTCATCCTTCTCTACAACATTGCTCATGAAACAACTACCTAACTCATTATGCTGTTGTTAGAGGATGGAAAAAATTAAAATAACCCAATTTCTTTGTTTGCATTTAAGTCTCACCCAGTAGCATACATTTACATACATTTAGAAAATATGTGTCCCTTTTGGCACCAAACAGTATTGGATCAGTCCCTTTACCTTCTGAGATTTAGTTTCTTCATAAGCAGAGAAGGAATAAAAAGATCCACTGTTTATTTCTCAGATTTGCTGCAAGATCCAGTGAGAAAAGGAATGTGTATGGAAAAGCTACAACATGTATTATTACCACTATTACGCTTCCCCCCACTGATATGTATATGACCACATGTAGGCATGGACTATGGTCATCAAGAGTGTCCTCATTCAGGGGCGCCTGGGTAGTGGAGTCGGTTGAGGGTCTCTTGGTTTCTGCTCAGGTTGTGATCTCAGGGTCGTGCGATCAAGCCTGCATGGGCTCTGCACTCAGCATGGAGTTGGATTGAGATTCTCTCTTTCCCTCTCCCTCTGCCTACCCCTGCCCCATGCTCTCTCTCTCAAATAAATAAATACATAAATCTTTAAAAAAAAAAAAGTGTCCTTTTTCAAGCAGATACTGAGTCAGGATGAACAGAACAGAATGGTGGGGGTGATAGAAGATGAGAGTGTATTTGTTGGTGTGAGAAAATCTCCCAAGAAAGTCTTGGGACCTTTCTTTAAAGTCAGGAGAGAACTGTGCTTATGGCTTCCCAGAGGCACCTTCTTCCTCTCTCTCTATCTCTCGAAGCTCAGCTCAGCATATCCCCCCACCCCCCAAGTGGGTGGTGGGTATCCCTGCCTGGAAAGACATTATGGTATTGATGGAAAGCCTGGGGATCCAAAAAACAAAAATCAGGACTAAAATCCCAATGCTCCTCCTAATTTAGTGTGTGACCATGTAAATAATATTGAGTCTCTCAGAGTCTCATTTTTCTTCTTCATAGGATAATCTTAGCATTGTTATGACCATTATGTTAACACAGAAGATGTGAAGTGGCACATGGTAGCCTTTCAGAAATTGTAGTCTCCTTCACTCCAAATCTCCAGCCCACACAACCTGGATTTCTTCATGTTGGGAATGGGGATGATATTTACCTTCAAATTAATGAGCCAATATATGTAAGTCTTAGCACAGAGCCTGGTACATGGAACTGTAATGAATTCATTCAGGCCCCAGCCTAAGATGATAATACAGTGAGAAGGATCTAGAGAGGAAATAAGAAGGGCTTGTGCCTCAGCTAGAAGCCGTGATCATGAGGAAAATAATCTGACTTGAGGTGTAAGAGGGTCAAGTTGAGGCTGCATGATCAACTTCTGGGTATAAGACTTACATTTGATTTCTCTCTTGGTTTAAAATGTCAACAAATGCCAGTCATTAAGTATTTTCATATCTGACTTGCATGTTGATATTGCTGCCTAGAAGGGACTTGCATTGAAAAAGCAGAGAGGCCTATTCTCTGGCGTAAATTGGCTGGGAGCTGAGCCCGCCACTATAGCTGTCCTAATCTTTATTCTGCCTGGAGACAAATTAGGAGCAAGAAGTGGGAGACACCCACTGCATTCTGGCCTGTTTTTCATACTTAAACATTTAACACAAGACCCCTCTCCCCATTCCAATCTAGCTGTAAGTCCTCTTGACTCTACCTTCAGAATCTATCCACTTCTTTTCACTTGCATGGCCACCATCCCAGGCCAAGCCACTTTTCTCTCTTATTTGGACAATGCTGTCAAAAAGTAGTTCTCTATCTCTTTTCCTCCCCTCAGTAGATATGATGGTTGTCTTGACAACCTTCAGTCACTTCTCTCTGCTGTGGCAGCTGTATGGTTTTTGTGAGATTGGCCCCACCCCCACCTCCAGGGCAAGCTCTGATGACTTAATGCCTATCAAGAAAATCCAAGCTGTACTGTAACATAATTGGTTGGATCATCGGGCAGAAATCCAATCAGCCCCTGATATCCTATCTGGCCAAAAGACTGGTTCAAGATGGTCGGATTAGGCCAAAACTGAAGGCATTTGTCAAATAGTTCACGGAAGGCATCCTGTTCTTTCTTCCTGGACGTGGAGGAGATAGCATGAGGTGGTATGCAGACTGGTGGCCATCTTGTACAGCCAGGCTGAGGATGAAGTCACCACAATAGGAGGCAGGAGTTATCAGAATCTTAGAGAAATGGAGTAAAATCCCCCATCAACCCATGCCTAAAGCCCTTTCTTCCTCTAAACTTTTCAGCAATATGAACTAACCAATGCCCTCTAAACCATTTTTGGATCTCTTACAAAGATTCCTAATGGCTATATACTGAGTCCCACCACCCACTTCCTGGCACCAGAGCCTTGTTTTCCTGAGCCTCAGTTTACACACCTGTGAAACGAAAGATGGCTGATAACACTTCAGTTATTTCTGTGACTCTACCTTCATTTTCAGCTCTGTTTGGGAGTAAATTCAAAAACAAGGTGGTGGTGTTCTTGGTAATACTTTTCAAAAAAGGCCAAATGTGAATGAACATTTAGTCTGAAACTCTGTCTCTATTCACTTTTGGAATTTTAAAAATCAGGTTAGTCCACAGAATACTGATGATTGGATTTCTCTGATGAGCTCAGATTTGATGGTGGCAGTAGGCAATATAAAATACTTTCTTTTTATTAAGAAATCTCCTAGACTTCAAACTTCGCATTTATGAAATTTCACAGATA
The DNA here is from genome assembly GCF_048418805.1 of Vulpes vulpes. Taxonomy (NCBI): domain Eukaryota; kingdom Metazoa; phylum Chordata; class Mammalia; order Carnivora; family Canidae; genus Vulpes; species Vulpes vulpes. The sequence goes on from NC_132780.1 coordinate 186,783,372, forward strand.
CAGAGAAGGTTGCCTACCAGAGCAGAAGTGTGTCAGCTCTGCACAACAGGTGGGATGCTTGTAGTTTTTGAACAAAAAGTCTTAGGAATAAACTTTGAGACTTTAATCTGTTCATGAATATCCGGCTCTAGTTCAATCTTGTCTCAGGTCACATTGCACAATTACATCTAAATTGGAACTGGATGCCATAAAATGATGTGGGAATGTCTAAGTGCTCATCAACAGGATTTTTATTACTATGACAATATCATCCTTTTTACATTTTAATTAGTTTCTAAGAAGAGTAGGTTCTTACCTCACTCTGATGTGGGGGGAGAAAGTTAATAATATATCATTAAAAAGGAGATTTGAAATATCCTGGATACTTGTTTTTATAACAAAATAATATCCAACAAAAAGAATTTGTGAAATAGTCATCTTTCCAATGAGTCTTCTAAAATTTAGAATTTAAAAAAAATCCATAATTATTTTTCAGTCAAGCAAAGAGGCCCTAATTCTTTCTTATGAAGAGCTAGGTGTGTCTGAATGCACTCTCAAAGGTCATCCTGATCCACTAACCTATTACGCTGTTAGAAGGCATCCTTGAGTAAGGAGTAGAAACCTGGGGTACCTGGGTGGCATAGCTGGTTGCATTTCTCACTCTTGGTTTCAGTGCAGGGTCCTGAGATTGAGCCCCATGTTGGGCTCCAAATGGGGCTCTGAGTGGGGCTCAGCAAGAGCACGGAGTCTGCTTTCTCTACCCCTCCCCTCAATGTGCTTTCTCTCTCTCATAAAATAAATCAATCTTAAAAAAAAAAAAAAGAGTAGAAACCCAATGGCATTCAACAATGAGTAAAAACATCAAGAAATGGTCACACTATTTTATATGATGGCAAAAAATGTTTTGGTTGGAAATTTCTCCTCCATGATATAATTCAGGTCTGGGGCACAATGAATAGTGATTACTTTGGGAAATCATGAGGCAAGTGAGGAAGGAGGAGGAGCAGGTACATCTGCAGGAGGAGAGTAGGAGACAGGAATGGAGGGAGGGCTCCTGCAGAGGTTCTACAGGGCTGTGGAATACGGTTCCTCTGTGTGCTGAGCTGAAACAGTATGAATTGGGAATAGAGTGGCCCCACCATCACTGTTCTAGATAATCTGAATTAACTATGTTAACAAGTGTTTCTTAAAACCTATTTGTATTAGAAACGTGCATGTTGACTGCAATATACGGTATACTTAGGAAGGGCATCGTGGTAATACCAGTGGCTGGTGATGGAGAAGAAGCCACTGTGGGAGTGGAGGAGCTAAGGGGATGGACCAGAATCAGGGTCAAATGTCAACTGCAGAAATCAGAGGAGTGTCCCCATGGTCCCCAGCCACCCTGCTGGTCACACTGTCTGCCTGAGGTCTGGTGGTGCTGTGCTGAAGGTACAGGTTTCCTATTCTACTCTAGACAGCATGGGGACTTTTACCAGTATAACCCATAATAATCAGTTCTATGGTTTAACTTTAATAATATCATTTAATTATTTATGGTAGAGACTGTTAATATCAATCACAATGTCAACAAGTTATTTTTACTAATGGCTTTTTGAGATCACATTTATCATCTAGAAATCATTTAGACAGAGCTGGGTGTACATAAAAAACTACATATAAACCATTTGAGCAGAGTTGGGTACATTTGAAAACCCTTCATATGTGCTAAGAGAATATAAAAATTTATATTCACTGAATAATGCGTTATTGATGAGTCATAGTTTCAGAAAAAGCACATAGTAAAAAGCTCAATATTCATTACGATACCTTTTCATATATTTTTCCAGAAAGTGTCTTGGATTTATACATCATCATAACAGAAATTATATTCTCAAGATTACCCGCTTCCCTTCCTTAAGTAGTAAGGCATTATTTTCTAGTATCCTAAAAGATATGCATGTTACACAGGTTACACATTTCTACCTAACACTTTGATAAATTTCTGCATATTGTCTAATTCTGCATTTTATTTTATGATAGAAACTTTTGTATCTCCTTTCAGTTCAGTTAGCAGACCTTGATTGAACATACAGAAAGGGCAAGGCAGTGTGTTCACGAAGAGGTAGTATGTGGGCATGGAAACTCTGAGGCCAGGCTAACTTGAAACAATCTCAGCTCCACTTATTAACCATTTATAAACTGTGAGGCGAATCAGGCCAGAGTGAGGTGTGCACTGTGCCTAGGTGTCCTTGGGAACCAGGACACATGAGAGACATACAGCTTTCGTGAAAAGTTTAATGAGACATTCATTAACAAAAGTTTAATGAGACATTCATTAACAGCTAACATAATAAATAGAAGCCAGATAGGATCACTTTAAAATTGGAATTGCTATATTGACCAGATTTAAAAAGAATGTTAATTCTGATGATGGCAAAAAGACAAAAAAAAGAAAAAAAAAAAGAATAGGTACAACTGAATAAAAAATGGAGGTATAATACTCTACAGAGGCTAACTTATAATCTGTTGAATAAAGTCACCTAGAGCCTGGAAATGCCAGGTAATATAAAGCCAAAGGGTTTAGGTAGAATTAAAAAAAAATGTTCTCCATGTTATTTGACAAAGAGCATAGTGCAGCAGATATCACTGAGCACTGACTTCTGTCCTCAAGAGACCTGGTTTGATGAACTGAGTTGCAAAAAGCAGTGCTTCCCCAACACTGGAGTTCTGGTCTCAGTTGCATGCTTCTGAATTTATTTCAACTGTTGTGGTGGAAATCGGGTGATTCTATAGGGAAAATCTGCATATATCATGCAGATATATCTGCATATATCAAAACTGAAACCTTCTGGAGAAGCTGCTCATGGGTAGTAATTCAATCCAGTAGTGGGTAATGCACTTGTGGAGAGGTTAGTGGGTGAAGTGTTGGGAGAGGATTTTGAAAATCCTGTATTTGACTGTAGTATTGAAGAGAGGGAAAGGGAGGATACGAAGAAGACAGGCAGGGGCACGAGCCCATTCAGGAGGGAGGAGGGATGTGTCAGCTCAGATCTCCTGAGACTGAGAAGTCCTTAGGGAGGCTCTGGGAGTAGAGAGAGGGACAGGGAATGTGAGGCAAGAGGCAGAACACATGTCATGTGTTCAGAGCGCTTGGTCTGCTCCAGAGAGGAGGAACCTCTGGCAGAAATATATCAGATGAGATACCCTGGCTCATAGAGTCCCATGTCTTTTTTTTTTTTTTCAGAAAAATAATTTATTTCTCCATATGTTTTATTTTAAAGCATCTAGCAAACACCACATATTAGAATTTCCAAACACATTATTTTCATTTTGCCTTCTCGTTTTCTTATTTTGCGAGTAAGTAACCCACTCTACCCAAAGGTAAAATACAGATTTTATTATATATACAAAATTAAGTCTAGAGTATAAGGAGATAAGGATATTAAGCAGATCCTATTGAACAACTTGAGTTTTGTTACTCATTCTTTCAGTAGTTACTGAGGAAGAGATCCAGCCATCCATTAGCCAGTGTTTATTGCAGAACTGAATATTGTCTATGATTTTTTAAAAAACTTTTTAATTATTCATGAGAGACACAGAGAGAGAGGCAGAGACATAGGCAGAGGAAGAAGCAGGCTCCCCGCGGGAAGCCCAGTGCAGGACTCGAAGCCCAGTGCAGGACTCGATCCCTAGGATCATGATTGAGCCAAAAGCAGACACTCAACCACTGAGCCGCCCAGGCACCCCTCAATGTCTATGATTCAACCAACATAAAAAGTAGAAATATAGAAATAAGAATTAAAAAATATATTTGTAATATCCTATTTTTAATTGTCACCAATAGTTTCATTCTAATGCTATTCATTGGCTAATAAATGGATTTTCCTAGTAATGCCCTGATTACCTCTGAACTTTCAAGTAAGAAGTGAAGTCCTTAAGATCACAACAGACACAACTAAAGAATTTTGGTTATAGACACAGTGCTGATATCCATATAGAACATGCTGTGTTTATTGAAGAGAACAGGTACTTTAGTATCAGTAAGAACCAGGGTTTGTACAAAGATCTCTTACTCTTGAATATCATATTATCATTAAACACATCTGGCATTTTCCAGGGGCAAAACACATATGACATTTCTAAGTCCAAGAGCATGCTGGAATCTTAGAGAAGAGAAAATACATGGAATCTTTCAATTGCTGGTGAATCCACATTATTAGTTGGCATTCTTTTGAAGCTGCTCTTTGCTTACAGGTGTAGCAAGCAACTCTAACAACCTTGAAAGAGACTATGAGAGCTTTAATTTTTACTGTGGTGGAAGCAGGCACCAAAACCAGATGACATCTGACCTTCAAGATAAATGGAAGTGGCATTGCTATGGTGAAGGCTGTGGTCAAGGCACAAGGGCCCAGAGACACCTATTTCAAAATTTTGATACAACCCCCTTTATTATCTTCACTGGGCTTAGAAATACTATTTGAATGGAATATCTTACAATATTGAGATAAGCATAATTTTCTTGTACTTATCAAGTTAATGTTTCACATTTATATAAAAATGAAATTAAATAAATAATAGTTACTAGGACTTATGTTCTGTATTTTTAAATACAAATGGGAAAATTAATTGTATTATATTTTAAAGATATGAAACCTGAAAGAATGTTAATAATTATTTTTTAACAAAACTTTAAATAAAAAATAAAACTGCTTTTATGTAATATTTAACAGTGGCAAGGACTTCTACCCCAGACCAAGATGTAGTAACAGGGACCGGATTGACTCTCACACCTGAAACAACTAAAAAAATGAGCAAAATATAAAACAATCATTTTGAAGACATTGGACATCAGATAATGAACAGTAATCACAAGGAGACAGGAAACAACCAGGGCATGATTGCCCCTGCTTACCTGTAGGAGAGAGTTTCTGGGCCATCGTATGGGCCAGGGGAACCCAGGTAGAACCTGGTAGTATCTTGAGTCGAGGAGATGGAGGCCAAGGTGACTTAGAACTGTGAATGGTCCTGTCTACTTTCCTCTGAGTACTGATCAGCTGACACACCTATGAGGAAAACACTCAAGGCTAAGGAAAGAAACACCTGGAAGGAATCAAGACAATAACCCTTGATGATTATACCGGGCCACGAATAATTCCTTTTCCCACCAGCCAGAAAAGAAAACTTCATAAATCAGAGGATATTGGGTAAAGTACTCAGGATGGTTTTTCTTCACTGAGTGGGGGGATGGGTGAAGGGGAGTGGGAATTAGAGCTATATTAAAGGCTGTTCTGGTCACCCCTAAAAAAGCTGAAAAGCAAAGATCTAAACAGGTTGAACTGTTTCCAAGCAAATGAATCACATCTTAGAACAAATCTCAGGAATATATATAGGAGTACAAGAATGTCCAGCCCCCAACAAGTTAAAATTCACAATTGCTGGCATCTAATTAAAAATTATCAGCATGAAAAAAAAATTATCAGCATGCAAAGGGGAATGGTATACTTTTAATATATGACACAGATTGAGGATAATAATCAATTTGAAACCAAACCAGACTTGACACAGATGTTAGAATTAGCTCACAAACACATTGAACAGTTAAGTTTATATTCCATGTGTTTAAAATGTTAAGTAGAAGGGTGCCTGGGTGGCTCAGTTGGCTGAGTCTGACTTCACTCAGGTCATGATCTTGGGGTCCTGGGATCGAGCCCTGCATTAGGTTCCCTGCTCGGTGGGGAACCTGCTTCCCCCTCTCACTCTGCCCTTCCTTCTGCTCATGTAGCCCCCCTCTCTCTCAAATAAATAAATAAATAAATAAATAAATAAATAAATAAATAAAAACTTAAAAAATATAAAATGTTAAGTAGAACATACAGGATATAAAAAAGACCTAATCAAATGCCTAGAGATGGAAACTATAATGTCTAAGATTAGATTAATAATTTAAAAATCTTGATAGCCTGAGAATCAAAATGGAATTACTGATCACAAACATTTATAAGAAATGTTCACCTCACCCCATCAAAGGTGTTAAAACAGTGCACACTGGGAAGGCCATCCAATTATTTTAGGCCAACTTAATCCTTTGTCTTCTGGCTTCCAGTGGATTCAGACAACTGTTAGGTATCAGCTGGTGATGGGTGGCCAGGAGAAAAGATTGGAGTAAAAATTCTCCTAGGTCCTTCCCTGCTGGGTTGCTGCAGATTGGCTTCATCTTTCCCTGGAAGCTACTCTCTTCCATTGCTATTGTAGGTCCAGGAGTGGTAAGGACTTACTGAATGGCACATTTTCTTGTTGGCTTCCCTTAACCCTATTCACAACTTGATAGATAAAATCTATTAAATTCCATCTATTAAATTCCACTAGTTTAAGTGTGCCATCTCTTTCTTGACTCTGACATAATGTATTCTGTGATTTTAGTTATAAAGTCATTTTCAAATCCCATTCACGTCTAAAACTTATTTTTTCTGGCTTCCATGTGCATAAAAAATTCCCATATTTCTGTAGTCTTTGTTCAGTGTGTGTGTGTGGGAGGGGGATAAAGTCAGAAAACTTCCAAGAAAGGGTAGCAAAAGTTTTAACATTTAGTTTATACAAGAAATTACTCACAATAAATTGTCAATAAACAGCTTTATGTATTATTTGGTTTCAGAATTTCAGTTAACTGCAGCTATTGACTTCAACCAATGTCAGACTGAGTATTGAGAGTCTTGGCCTTGGTAGCTTTAATTGCAGCCCAACTTCAGCAGAGAAAGTTTGGTGCCACTTCCCCTCCTTTAACTCAAGATGCCAGTCAATTTACAGTTGGTCTGTTTTATGTGAATAGGGGCATGAAGAAATTAGCTTATGTGGTAGCACTTTTTCAGTTTATTCCAGCAATGTTTCTTCCCTTAAAGATCCACCCTTTAATCTAGCTCCGGCACAGCATTCCTCCTCTTGTTCAAGACAAATATAAGCCTAACCAATTCATACCAATTAGGATGGCTATTAAAAACAAACAATAAAGTGACAACTATTGGCATAGATGTAGAAAAATTGGAAGGCTTGGATAGTTGGTGGGAATATAAAGTGGTACAGCTGCTGTGGAAAGCTGTATGGTGAGTACTCAAAGAATAAGCATACATTATGATATGATCCAGCAATGTCACTTCTGAATATATACCCAAAAGAAGCGAAAGAAGGAAAATGAATATATATTTATACATCCATGTTCAGAGCAGTATTATTCCTAATAGCCAAAAGGTGGAAACAACCCAAGTGTATGAATGGATAAACAAAATGTGATATATCCATATACTGGAGTATTATTTAGCCTTAAAAAGGAAGGCCATTTTGATATACACTACAATATGGATGAACCTTGAAGACATTATGCTTAAGTGAATGAGCCAATCTCAAAAGGACAAATACTGTAGGATATACCATTTATATGAGGTACTTGGGATAGTCAAATTCAGGGACAGGAAGCAGAACTGTGGTTGCTGGGGTTGAAGGGAGGAGGAATGGGGAGTTAGTGTTTAATAGAGACAGTTTCAGTTGGAAGAAATGAAAAAGTTCCAGAAATGATAGTTGCAAAACAATATAAATCTCTTAACGTCTCTGAACTTTGCATTAAAAAATGGTTAAAATGGTACATCTTAAGCTATGTGCATATTACCATAATAAAAAATAAAACTGACCATAGTTACCTGGGGAGGACTATACATTTTTATAGAGAATAATTCTGAGTTGGTCAGTATTAGGAAAAGGAAGTCTGTTAGGTGGAGCAAGCCTAGAGCAGCTCAAAACACAGGGAATTTCAGTATTTCTTTTAAAAATATCAATTACCTCACTGGATAAAGAAAGGCCACCACAAATTAGATATTGTATATCCAGAAATGCCTTTGGGTTTTTAAAAAGAGCTTAAAGACTTACGTGCCACAAATTTTGTGAACAAATTAGAGAATTCCAAGTTCTTAATGTTGATTTTGACTTTCTGAAATACATATTATCCTCCTGATTTTTTAAAAAAATATAAAATGTGATAAGACCAACTATGCTAAGTAGTCACAACTTCGTGATCTTGGAAAGAAAATATTAGTTCGGAGGAAAAACATAAGCATTTTCCTTCTTTCTTACAGTGACAGGAACATCCATTCCTTTAGTAATTGCTCCTTCAAGATGCCGCCTCATTTCAGAGTCCTGTTGGCCTTGTGGGCTGCTCCTGTCCAGCAGCCGTCAGTGCTTATTGTTGGGCTTTCTTGTGATGGATTTTTTTCTGTAGGTGAATTTTCTGACATCCTCTTTAAAGGTTCAGAGGTAGAAAATTCTACATTTCTGTTTTATAAGAGCCAAGACTCAAACAGAACCTTAAAAGAACATATTATTAGTGTTTCCACTAAACACACTTTCTTCCTTTCTTCCTGTGGAACATATAAATTTTCATATTCTACCAATTAGGTGTGGAGTTTGGTTAGCCTTTGACTAGAAAATATAAGAAATGTATTAAAAGGAAGAATTGGGAAATTATAAGCCACCTGCTTTCTTCCGATGTCCAGATTTGTCTTCTTGTGTGATGTTTTCATCATCTTGTCCCACACAGCCTTTGGTAGTGTCCTTAGCCCAGGATACTCCTTTGTACCTGAGGTCAGGGCCTGGACCCAGCTTATGTGGGCATTGGGGCCTGACCATGAAAGCAGGGTCTTGGGAAGTAATCTGAGCCATGGTACACATGGTGCCCTAGAAGCTGGAAAGAAATTAGAAAATGGAACCAATTTATTGCAGTCATGTGGAGATAAGGCATTGAATTACTGCGCTCTTTTAGACACCTTTGATAAATCAGATTTAAGAACAAATCGAATATAGTAAATCAGAAACTAAAAATTGATCTAAAGTTTTTAGTTTAAATGACATGAAAAATGGTATTTTTATTGGAAAGCATGAGGAATTTGAAGAGAATGAGAAGAGGAATTCAATCATGCACATGTGCTATTGAAGGGAGAAGAGGGTATTGCAATGGAGTTATCATGGAAATAGAAGTGGGGGTCTAGCCAGGGTACATGTCTAGGGCTAGAGAGATGGAACTGGAAGCCCTAATAAATGGGACAGTGTTGAAGCTTTGTGTAAAAGTGAACTCTCCAAGGGAGATCATCAGAGAAAAGCAAAGGGCTGGTAACACCTTAAGAGTTAGCAGTCAGGAGTAAATGTCTACAGTGAAATCAGGAGATGTAGTAAGGTCCCAGTATTGTATATGATAATGGTTGTTAAGGGAGAATGATCACTTGCCAAATTTATCAAAAATGAAAAATACAGGCATTGCAGGGCCAGGGATTTGGGTATGTTTTATTTACTGCTCACTCTTAGAACAGTGGCCTACAAATGCTTGCTCCTCAATGTATATTTCCCTATTGGATGAAAAAAAGGATAGAGGAAAGACCATTAAGTTTTGTAAGTATTTCACTAGATGACTGTCTTTGGCATCCTGTTTCCCTGGACCCTCAATTCCATCACTCTTTACATCATTCTTCTCTCCATACCATTAATTTCTTTATTTCTCCCACCCAGAATGCCCCAGAAACTCAAATCCCACTATCTGTCAAACAATTCAGTTTTTGCCATTACGGAGTGTGAACCTTTGCATAGACAACAAGTCCCCATCCATGAGTGATGGACTTATTAAAATATATAATTTTCAAAGAAAGCTGTTATTTAAGGATACAACTGGCTTTTAGGTAGAAATTGAAAGATGTAAATAAACATTTCATCACATCTTTTAAATATAGAAAATGAAGAAACATGAAACTTTAGTTTTTTCTGTATATTTGAAATATTTTATATATATTTACACATAATAGAATATATGTATAATATTTAAATATATAAATATAACTAAATAAATATATAATACATTTATAAAGTAAAGTAATGTATATACATAAATATAAGTCTAGTCTCAGTAATTTTTCAGGGAACAAAAGGAAACATTTCAATTGACATGCTTAGCTAATTTTTTTTCAGCTTCAGAGATTCTTTCCTTAACTATATCTTCATTGTTATGCTGTTTTCAACCACCCTAAAGTTTCCCTTAGGAATATCAATGCCTTGGGGACTGGATCTCTTTTGTCTGCTCCTCTTACTATCATCTTTCTCATTTTGCATTTTGCATTCCTTTTAATCTTTTTTTTTATCTCAGATCTCTTTTCATTTCAGCACATTATCTTTATAATTTATTGGATTGTCATTTTATCTACATGTTCTTTTTTCATGAGTTTCTTGTTTCAGAGAAATCATAAAATTTTATACCTTATTGATAATTCATAAGTAATAATCTTTAAAAAACCCTTTAGTTATCATCATTAATTATTTTGAAAAGTATACTTTCACTCTAAACTTTCAGGATGATCTTCCATCTCTCTTGCTGTTCCGCATTTTCAGGATTCCATGTTATTTTCTTTCTAGTTACCCACACTGGAATGATAAGAGGTCTCTTTAATCCTCATATTTGCCATTACGGAGTGTGAACCTTTGCATAGACAAAACAATAGGTCCCCATCCATGAGTGATAGACTTATTAGAATATATAATTTTCAAAGAAAGCTGTAATTTAAGGATACAACTGGCTTTTAGGTAGAATTTTAAAGGCAGAATGAGTGGATGACACTTCTCCTGGCTCCCTGACTACTTGGGCTTTGGTAAAACATATCCTCAGATCTTCTTCACCTGGTTGACAGCTTTAGGTGTTAAAGCTTCTCTAGGAAGCATCTCTTTACGGTGGCCCTTTGGACTTAGTGGCATTTTTCCCTGAGAGAGACACTGTCGTTTTCCTTCTCAGTATTTGCCATTGTCAGGCTCTTCTGGTTTCTATAGTTTGTTGTTGTTATGACTCTAACAGGTCAAATGCCCGTCTCTCATATGGTGATGTATCATTGCTACCTCTCCTTACCTCTCATTTCTAAGTGCATTGGCTTCCAGAAATTACAGTTTCTGAAGAGAAGTAGAAAAATAGTGCCGGGAGGGGCAGTTGTTTCCAACAGCATCCTGTCCTGAAGGATAGCTGCTAAGTTTCCTATTGTTATGGCCTCTGGGTCTCTGAGGGAGTAGAAAATTATGAGGGTACAAACTTTCCCTTTGCTTCTTTTCAGCTTGGTAGATATGTTCCAGTTATGACAGCAAAATATTCACAAGCTACCATGTGGGATTCTGAGGTCCACTCCATTGATGATGCAGTTGGTAGAAAAATCTCATTTCCTGGCAAGAAGTTGGTTTTGAGTCATGATTTTCTGTTATGGCATATAATCCTTTTTTTTTTTTTTTTTTTTTGCCTTTTTATGGGTTTCTTAATGAGAAATTGAAAGAGAGCAAAGCTGAAATGGAAAGCTATGTCCTATAGTTTTGGGTTATGAAAGTGCCATAAACATTTTAGTTGACCAACCTGAATAGATAGAAAATCAGTGACTTGGAGGTACTCAGTGACTTACTTGGTCACAAAATCAGAAATAAGAAGGGTATAATATGCAATCCCAGCTTACAGGATAATTTGTAAAAGAAATAGCTAAAACAAACTCAATTATGAAGAAGAGTTGACTGTCATGTAGGTCAGGCAGGCCCTTACTTTTCTTTGCCTAATGTCCTATCAACCCCTTGTCATATTCATTTTCATTAACACTTATATCAGAGGGCAGAAAGAGGTGACATTTCAATCTGTCAACTTCACTGCTCATTAGCAACTCATGTAAAGGGTGGTGAAGGGGAAGATCAAAGGCTAAATTGAGGTTACAAGTTTTCTGTGACTCTCACTTACCCTGGTGTGCCATTAGCACAGATAATAAAGAGGAAGCTGTATTAAGGTGTTTAGAATTCCATGGAAGGAATGAATGGTGAAAATCTGAAGAAGGGTTGAGAACCTAGATGCGGTAATTCTGTCTGAGAGGGATGGGAGTTATAGGCATGCATAGGAGTTAATATGACTCTGTGCAATGTTGCATACAGATGAGCATGATTAATGGTATTTGTGAGGGTGAGAAAAAAGGATATGTGAGTAGGTGACATTTAAAACCCACATCAAATGGCAAGGTGCTGAAAGAGGACAGAGAGGTCAGTTTTAAGTATGTGCTTATTCACCTGTGAGAAGGAGTATGTGTGGATCTATGTGTGGAACATATTTGAGGAAAGTAGGAGTATTTACCATAGAACTAACACTGCTTTCAAGTCACCAGAATGTACTCTTAATTAATCATTTTCACCACTTTTTAGTAGCTCTTATAAAATAGAAATCCTAAAGGTACAGTGCACAGAATTTAAATTTAACTTTGGATTGATTTTTCCCTTGATACATTATGCATCTTTCATCAAGCATTATTTGATAATTTGGTCTTTTCAAAAATATCAATGTGAGAATAAAATCATGGGCACTGCAATGATCAAATTAAATAATTTGTGTGAAATGACTAAGTAATCGGTAATGTACTATATAAATATAAGTAATTTTGCTTTCATAATAAATTCCTTATCTATCACATATTATGATTGTGAGGGTTTATATATAAATTACAGATTTATCTTCTTTTCCTTCCATAAGAGCATTTAAAAAATTGTACATTTGCATTATTTGTAGAACACTTTCAAAATAGGATACTGATGAAAATCAGTCAGTATTTTAAAATATCAATATCTCTATTTTATTCCAGGCAATATTTGGGATATAGATGTGATCCTGTTGCCTGCCCTCAAGGGTTCACAATACCATTGAGAAATCACAAAAACTTTCACAAAAACTGAGGGAGTAGAAAATTATAAGGGTACAAACTTTCCCTTTGCTTCTTTTCAGCTTGGTAGATATGTTCCAGATATGTTACACAGTTATGAGAGAAACCATGTAGTATCAAATATAATGCAGCAGGATTTCAAGAGCCAGAGTAGCTCTTAGAGCTTGATAATGGGCTTTCAAGAATGGGCAGGACTTGTAATTTAGCTATAAAAGCAGTTTTCCCTTTAATAGTTTGAAGCCTTACATCATGAAACGATCTGCCATTTTTAAGGCACCATTCATACTGACTTCATTAGATCCTTTTGACTTCTAAAGGGTCTCAGTGGGAGGCAGAAGACATAGTTAAAGAGGTTAGTGACTGGAGGACAAGTCACTTCTGCTTGCAAAGACTCTGTTTCTTCATTCAGCAAAACGTCCCCTGCTGTAGAGTGGTGCTATGCTATCATCTCTTCCTGGATTTTTTTTTAAATTGTTTCCTTACTGATATCCATCTTGCCCTTCCTCTTTATGCTCAATTTCCAACATTGCACTTGGAATGATCTTTTAAAATCCTAAGGCACATTCTAGTTTTGTTCAAAACTTTCCAAGGTTACCTATTTCATTCAGAGTCCAACTTGAAATCCTTACACTGGCCAGAAAGATCCCCCTTATTCCTGTGACCTCCTCTACTCTTTTGACATTTTGTATATTCTACAGCACACACTTCAACCTCCTTGCTGTTCTGGAACATGCCAGGTGTGCTATCTTCTTAGAATATTTTTATGGGCTGTTCCCTCTTCCTTACATGTTCTTCCTTGAGATATCAACAGGGTTAACTTCCTCAGTTCCTTGATGTCTTTGCCTAAATATTACCTTTTCAATGAGAATTACCCTGACCACCATATCTAAAATTGCAAAGGCTCCTTTTCTTGCTTGTTCTGTTCTACTCTTTTTGTTTGTTTGTTTCCTTAGTGGTCACCTTCTAACAGATTCTATAATTTGCTAATTTATTATGGTCATTGTTTAGTGTCTCTCTCCCAGCAGTAAAATATATTTTGTTCAGTCTTGTATCTGAAGCCCTTAGGATATTCTGGAATATTCTAAGCACTTAATAAATATTTGTTGAATTGGATATAAAAAGATTAGCATAGTGTCTGGCACACAGCCACACATTCCATAAATGTTAGCTATGATTATTACTGATCCAACCATGGGAGTATCAGAACCTCTCTAGAATGTAGCCCTATATGGATAGAGTTTTGTTTTTTTGTTTATTGTTTTTGTTTTTTATTCAAGCACTTAGAAGAGTGCTTGGCACATAACTGGTGCCCAATAAACATTTGAAAAGCACAAGGAATAAAGGAACAAAAGATAATTTGAGCAAGGCTTGTGAGATGTGCAGAGGAAGGGCTCTCTTAGATAGAGGAGGGTTCCTACTGAGTAATGCTTAAAATCTGATGGAAGGGCTATGCCTGAGGGCAGAGGGAGAACGATAGTCAAGGATGAATCCATAGGATTCATAGGATTCATAGGATGAATCCATAGGATTCATCCATAGGATGTCAAGGATGTTCTGGAAGAGAATCAGCTTAGAGAAGGGTCCTAAAAGGAAATATTTTATATGTGTTTGATACCATGAGAATGAAATTTAGATAAGACATCAGGGAAGAAGAAAAGAATCAGAGGTCATTTTTTAGAGGCAGAATTTGAAGCCATAGAAAAGAATGGAAAGAAGTGAGAAAATGAATGACTTAAAAATTTCTTGGGGTTTGATGATTGATGATTCAACAACTGGAAAGGTCTTTTTATATGGGGCAGGACAAAAAAAATACCTAATTAATGTTTGTCCTTAGAACAGTGCCTTGCACACAGTAAGGTAAAAAAAAAATATATATTGAATGAATATGAATACCTACCTGGAAGAAATAAGATTCTGTCTAATGATGTGAAAAAGCATAATAAACTAAGAGCAGAATGATTTCAAGTAATAAAGGTATATATTAAAACTAAGATAAAATTCAATGAGATCAAGTATGTTCATGATAACATTGTGAAAAATAACAGAAAAATGCAAATCCAAATGGATACATTCTTTCAAAAATTATATTGTATTGTATTTAGATTTCCTTAAAACAGAATGAGTTGGATCTAAATTGAATAAGTACTTATGGTTTGTATGTTCCACAATGGGTAAACAAAATAAGCCTGATTTAGGAGAGCCTATAAGAGAGCTCTGAGAGTGATGGAGATGGTAAGCAGGATTAATGATGGTACTATAGGTAACTGAGGCTATGCCTGGAGCAAAAACAGGAAGAGGGCTGGGCATCACAGATATGTTACTTACTTTACCCTATTACCAATGGGGAAACATGCTGTTGGGGAAAATATTTCCTCTTTAAGTTATCTTTGCTTTAGAAATTATATGAAACTTAATCATCTTCAAAATCTATTACATTAAGAAACTTTTAAAAATAGCTCAATGTCTTCATATTTACTTAGATAGCTATATTTAAACATAGTATTTCTTGATATTTTCCATTTTAAATTCAAATATAATATTTCTTTTTTTAAAAATTTTTTTTTAAATTTTTATTTATTTATGATAGTCACAGAGAGATAGAGAGAGAGGCAGAGACACAGGCAGAGGGAGAAGCAGGCTCCATGCACCGGGAGCCCGACGTGGGATTCGGTCCCGGGTCTCCAGGATCGCGCCCTGGGCCAAAGGCAGGCGCCAAACCGCTGCGCCACCCAGGGATCCCAAATATAATATTTCTATCTTACTCATGTCATTGATGTCTTATATCACCTGGAGGATTATATTTTTCTCATAACTAAGTTTTTGCTAATTGCCTTTGAAAAAAATGTTCTAAGGCTTGTTTCTGTGTTTGATTTTGTACACCTTTAGTTAACTCAAAATTTGGAAATGAAATAGTAATTATAGGTGACAGAGTGATGAATGGAGAGAAACAGGCAGGTTCTGGAGCTGGATTGCTTGGCTTTGAAACCAGGGTCTACACCTTCTAGTTATGTGACCTGGGGCATTGCCTGACTTCACTGTGCCTTGGATTTCTCATCTATAAAAAGGGAATAATAACAGTACTTACCCTGTAGGTTTATAATAATAACTAGCATATACTAGTTTTTTTATAAAGCATATAAAGCTCTGCCTGTATGTATGTTAAAGATACAAAATGTAATTTCAGTTAGTACATAGTCAGAATGTAGGATTGCAACATGGGCTTTGGATTCTAATATGGATTCTGCTACCTCCCATCTGTGTGATCTTGATCTGCTTAAGTTCTGAGACTCGACTTACATAATTATAATTGGGGATGATAAAACAGACCTCAGGGGGTTGTTCCCATGAGCAAATGGCATTGCCAGGTGAAATACATGATGGGCAGTTAAATTGGATTTTTAGGTAAATAATGAATGAATTTTAGTACAAGTATGTCCCATAAGATGTTTGTGATATACTTACACTAAAAAACTTCACTGGAATTAAAATTTGATTGGTCTATCCTTTTTTCTCCTCCCCAATTCTGACATCTCTATAAATAAATGAGTTAGTCTCTCATCTTCTCAGTTTTCATAAGAGGACATCAATCCTATATACATGTAGAATTTCCTATTGAAATAATAACTCTTCTATCATTTTTTTTTTTTTTTTTGGTGCAGATTAGGAAGACATTTACTATAGCTACCTGCATAACTGTTTCAATTTCCTGGTATTTTCTTTTTAAATAGGAGTGGGCATTAGGCCATAACCTGGATTTAGCCTACCAATACCCTTTGGGCTTTCATTATCTTTCATTGTTATCTAGAAAGTAATTATGACTTTATGAATTATATAGCACTGAAGTAGAATTCTTTGAATCTAGTTCTCTTAATGAATAATTATACATCTACGAATAATTTGGAGCTAAACACTAAAAAAGGACAGTTTAAGTAAAGCTATTTTTATTTCAAAAGGACTATTTCCCCTGTAGCTAATACATAGGGAAGGTGGAAGAAAAAAAAATGAAGAGACTTTGAAAACTGAATCAACAATTTTACCATCAACAAACAGTAAACTGTTCTTTTTTTTTTTTTTTTTTTACAGTAAGCTGTTCTTAAATTTAACTTCTTATATTCCTGGATAATAATTTATTATCCCTAAAACAACAATCTTTCTTTACTCTTAGTAGTGAGGATGGGAAATTATACATTGAACACATGTTACTCAATTTCTTTTCTCAAGTAGCAAGTTGAAGAATATATGAGAAGGAAAAATATATAATTAGAATTTAAAAAATTTTATAAGCATTAAGAAATATGCTTTTCTTGTAGGAACTTTCTAGATATTTATTTCATGAATACAAGCAGAAATATTAAGATTTAAGCATATGGTATGTGCTTACCTACCAACTTCAAAAGGGGCAAATATACTAAGAATAATGTGCCAATATTTTATCTTTTGCTTGATAATCTGAAAACATTTCTTAGTGATTAGTGACTTAGAAAAAAATCCTGGTAAAATTTTTAAAGAAATGCTCATCATTAGAGGTTTTTATAGCACAGAGGATGATACTCAGTGGATAACAGCACACTTTGGACTCTGGATTAAAAAAGTGGTTCAGAACTACTGCTCATCAACCTAGCTAGAGGTGCACTGCTCTAGGTACTGCCCTTTAGAGGGCTTATATTTCGCACACATTGAAACCCAAACATGCTTTATTTCTTTTACATTCTTTAAGAAGTTTTTGGAAAGTTGAGCATTTGAAAATTATGCTTGGTGCCCCCAAACTTTCTAGAGAAAATGGGGTGGGGTTGGTTAAAAATGTTTATGGACTTCCTGTGGGAAACCAGAGAAAGAGTGGCTGCTTTGTTTCCAGTTGGCCCTTCACACCATGGCAGAGCTGGTCCCAGAATAACAGTGTGCCCTTCCTCCCCTTTACTGTGTGGCATGGTTTGGGGAGGTACTAAAGCTACTGGAATTCTAAGTCTAAAAAATGAGATAGGTAAGTTTTTCTTTCTAGTTCCTGGGAAACCAACTTGGTTCTGATAAGTCCAGTTACCACCTAACTTCTGCCCTTTTTCTGCCTTGCTTCTGCCCTGCTTTGCTTAGCAACTCCTCTAGTTTGCAGTAGTAAACTTGGTCTGGGAAAGGAAGTGCTCCTTCAGCTTCTGCAATAATGAGAGTAATTCCTTGGGAGCATAGGTGGAAACAGGGTCCAGACTGTGAGTGTAGTTTAATTCATAACTTCTAGTTATTTAGGAATATGGCATTTGGGCCTTCATTTTCCCGGGTCCTACAATGTTAAAGGTAGGTCTGTTTAGATGAGTCAAATTCTAAATACAAAAATATTTTAGGAGTACCTTAATCAAATTATTTTGCTTATTTTTCTTCTTTTGTATGCACAAAACCAATAACTGCTTGTTAAAAATCTATGTCTGAAGAAGTGTATGAAACCTTTCAAAAAAAAAAAAAAAAGAAACCTTTCAATAAGTATAAAACTCCAAGTCTTAAGAAGCATCATATCATAGTTTAGAATCAACATTTGTTTCCTTCTTAGTGGACTACAACTATTGTTGTGTTGACACCTTGGGTTCAATGATATATGGTGGATGACTGGTCTTAAGTTGTTCACATCCAGTGCAATGCCACAGGTGGAGGTCATGAAAGTCCTGTGACTGCAAAGTCCCCATAACTGATATCAAATCACTGCTGAAGCATCATTTATTGTTGACTAGCTCTTTCTTGGTGTTCTGTGTCATTAGAAGAACAAAGTGGAAAAATGACTTGTTAGTGTACTAGCAGGTCTCGATTAGTGGATGAACCACTCAAGCACAACTGAGAGAGGCTAAACATTTGAATATCTCTTGTGGAGGTCCAACTATATCAAGAAAATGTCCCATGCTAGTCAGTGTCCACCCTGAAGGAAGCTATCAAATTTTATTATAAAGCTACTTTATAAGGGAATATATTCCCTTATAAATAATAAGGGATTTACTATTTACAAAGTAATTCACATAGTTCTTTTTATGTATTTATTTATTTAAATTAATTGGATAATTAAATAATTTAGAAAGAGAGAGAGTGTGTGAGCAGAGGGGGAGGAAAGGAAGAAAGAGAATCTCAAGCGGGCTCAATGCCTGGCATGGAGCCCAAATTGGTGGCCAATCTCACAACCTAAAATCATGACCTGAGCTGAAATCGAGTTAGGTACTTAACTGACTGAGCCACCCAGGTGCCCTTTCATATACTTCTTAATTCATTTATGACCCGTATCCAGTGAGCCCTGATGCTCAGAACAGGCAACAAGCAGCTCAACATGTTTGAGGGGATTGTACGGCCGAGTGTGGGAGATTAAGTCTTTGGAGAGCTTCTGATTATAAAATGACCACACAGGGGCACCTGGATGGTTCAGTGGTTGAGCGTCTGCCTTTGGTTCAGGCGTGATCCCAGGATTTTGGGATCAAGTCCCACATCATGCTCCTCACAGGGAGCCTGCTTCTCCCTCTGCCTGTGTCTCTGCCTCTCTCTCTCTGTGTCTCATGAATAAATACATAAAATCTTAAAAACAATAAATAAAATGACCACACAGTAACTCTTTACAAGCCATATGTAGGCTTGTAATGCAGTGACTAGGGAAAGTAAACACATTACTAAATAGTTGAACCTCTCTGGACCTTAAAAAGTATAAACTTCAGAATAGATTTACTTCTGTTTTATCTCCATCCCTGTTTTTAGGAATGAGTGATAGATTTGTGTAAAGCCAGTTGTGAGGAATTTTTTTTTTCACTTCTCCACCACAAAACTCACTGGATAAATTGCCTCTTTAGTAGATTTATATTGGGGTTCCTGATGAAATATTGCACAGGACATACTTATACTAGAAATTACTTGTTCTTTATCTAAAATTTAACAAGGTGTCTATATTTTTATCTGCCAAATTTGGCAATTCTAATTTATATGTTCCCTGTAAAGATATTCACATGTATTTTTTTGCCACATGTATTTTTTAAGAGGAATAACATTTTTGGATTCATAGACTATTCCTAAATCAATAATTAATATTAAATATTTATAATTATCACCAACTTATAAATTTATAAGGTCGATTCATAGTGCTTTGGGGCCCAAGTATTCTGTTAATTGTGGCATGCTGAAAGCAGATCAACTGTTTACTGAATAGTCACAGCTTTTGTATAATTATAGAAAATGTGATCCTCAATAGTTACTAAATATCTGGTGGACTAGGGCTCTCTTTTTGAAGTCAGAATACCTATATTTTCCAATTTTTAATTACAATTTTGCATTGTAATTACTAACTTTTCTCCTTTCCTTGGAAGTCAAATCAAGAATGAGAAATATCTGAAAGTTGGAATCTTGTACTTTGCTACATTTTATTGAGCCCCAAATTAGTTTATTGGTCTATTGTATGTGTAGTTGGCCTTAGTAATTGGATATACATAACCATCTTCTTAGGAGAGACAGTACTTGAATAAAACATTAGATTTTTAAAACTACATAAGCTGATTACTATTGGGGGATACTTACTTGGCTCATTTCACTTTCATTTCTATGTGATGAGTGACTACAGAACTAAATATGGATATGAAAATATGATGAGATGTGTGTGTGTGTGTGTGCCCATGTGTGCATGTGTACTGGAGGGAGTGCATGTAGAGTGAGAAAGGGAAATAAGAATCTTCAGGCATCCAGTCTTGATTCTTAGAAATAAGGATTGAAGTAGCACACACATAAACAACTCATGGGTAACCCTAACAGATGTCAAAGTGGATATTTAAGTGATACCTTGTAGAGGGCAGAACAAATAAAGAGACAGGTGGTTTATCTCATATTTTATCAACCAGAGATTTGAATTAACTGGCACGTCTGCACATATTCTACTCAGCAGCAACTGACATTTTTAATGATGACCCTGAGTAAGTGAATGCTGTGTGAATTATCAAAGGACAATGAAATCATGTTAGTGAAATTCAGGTAGTAAGTGCATTTTATTGTATGCTCTTAAAATTGGCCATTTATATAGAGCATATACATTTTTCTTTTCAGCAGAATAGTTAACTGTACTTCCTGACCAAATCAGATGACACAAAGGTCATTGTAGAAACTTAACATATGTTAGCTGATTACCTACTGTGTGATAGGCTTTTGGCAAACAGTGATGAATAAAATTTTATCTCTTCAAGAAATTCACAATTATGGGAGATATAGATTCATATGGTTATAAAAATGCAATAAGATCCTAGTGGGCATACACATACAATCACAATCACGGCTTTAAAGGTGATAGATAACCCCTGGGGAGTCAAGGAATTGTCCCTAAGAAGGTGACATTTGAATTCCACATTGAAGGAGTAAGATTTCTCCAGCAAAGTAGGAATTTTACTGTCATTTCCCAGAAAGAGGATTGTATGTGCAGACATGCCGGTTAATTCGAATCTCTGGTTGATAAAATATGAGATAAACCACCTGTCTCTTTATTTGTTCTGCCCTCTACCAGGTATCACTTAAGTATCCACTTTGACATCTGTTAGGGTTACCCAGAAGTTGTTTATGTGTGTGCTACTTCAATCCTTATTTCTAAGAATCAAGACCGGACGCCTAAAGATTCTTATGTCTCTTTCTCACTCTACATGCACTCCCTCTAGTACATGTATGTGCACAAGTGCACGCACACACATCTCATAATATTTTAATATCCATATTTAATTCCTCTATTTCTCCTCTATCGTTTCCAGGACTTATAGTTGATATGTTAGATAGTAGAGGATGGAGTGTGATGGGAGTTAAGAAGCACTGCTCTGAGAATCCCGGGGCCCTGCCTTCAATCATCATTTGTGAATGAGAGTGGATACTGCAATAATGCGAAAATCTGTTACCTCAGGTTAAAGACCCAGGAATTAAACAAGGGATCCTGGAGATATCATGGTGGCCCACAATATCACTGGCATAGTTATATAGTCTATTTTTCACTGTTTTAAAGTAAAGTTACGGTGGATTCCTCTTGGTATTACCAAATCTTGTATCTTGCAGAACAGAGCTGCCCTCAAACAATGAGAAGGGTCACAAGAGGCTCAAGCCTGATTTCTTGTCAAGTCATTGTCCATACAGCCTGCTTGTTAATAAATAGTTAATTATTGTTTGGACAGCTGTTATTCTGCTTGAATGCAGCCAGTGGTTATGAAGCATGGCCATTTTCTAGCTGCATTTCTGCCTGGATGGGGGTGCCCACACAGAGTGCAGGGCAAGTAGGGCAGCCTCTGCAATCAGTTACAAATGAGAATAATTCAGGCCCCATGGCGGTGTTTGAATCTGGCATCATTAATCACACAAGCCAAAGATCTACCAGCTTTCCTTTTGTATCTGACTCTATAGGTGCAAAGAAACTGACAGAGCTTAATTGATTTATTTTTATCGATTATACTTTTCATATAAATGGTATGGTGAAAAAGACACTGGATAGGGTATCTGTGCCTGGATGCTGGTGTTATTTATGCTGCACTGGCTGTCTGACCTTAGGCAAATCACTTAGCCTTTTTGGGCTTCATCGTCTCTTATCAATGGACTAAGCAACCATTACAGTTTTTTTTTTTCCAGTTCTTATGTGCTAGGATTCTTAAATGCACTTTTATAGACATCTATATACATAAGCAAATTTGTTCATGCTCTTTCATTTTAAAAAGAGCATTAATCTCACTCTAAAAAACTGAGTGTCTCAGAGTATGAGCCTAAAACATTACATTAATATGCTTTTTTTGGTGAGAAACACATAATTTTAAGAATTGTAAGAAATAAGTTTGGGAGCATTTGGAGAGAAGCACCAAAATCTGTCTCTGTTTCCCTCTACCCAAAACATGAGTGAAACAGCACTAATCAGTTCTTCCGTTACTCCCAGTGATTGAGGCTAATGACTTTGATATATATGACTGATGACTCTCAAACACAGTCCTTAGTCTGTAGCCACAAATGTTCATTCTCCAACATTTCCCATGTAGGGATTTATTTTCATGGTTAACATGCACACACATTGAAAGCTTCTTTTGCTTGACATTTGATCCATTTTCTAAATAGCTGTCCTAAAGTTAATTAAGTTTACTAAACAATTAGTGTTATGAAATGGAGCTACAGTATGAGAGAATTTGGGCCTCATGTAATAGCACCAAAGAAAAATTGCCAAAATGAGACCTTATGGTTTATTTTACTTTCAATGACATAATCAAAGTCCAGGTATGCATATGATTGTTCATCACAGTAATATTTAAAATACCTCAAAATCGTGGACCTTCCAAAGGTTCATCAAAAGGTAAAAAAATGTTTGATATATAATTGGTATATACACACTAAAATCCACCCACTCTATATATTATGGAATATTACATAACTGTAAAAGGAATGAGAATCTGCATGTGCTTACATGGAGGGAAAAAATCAAGTGAAAAAAAAGCTAGCTGCAGAACTGTGATTTCATGGTATTGATACTTATCAAAGATTAATAATTACCTCTTGAAGCTAAGCATGTGGGTCCTGGGAGGGAACACAGAGGGCGTTTTCACTTTTTACATTATATGATTTGTATTGCTTAAATTTCTAATGATAAGTATACATTATTTTTTATATTAAAACAAAAAGCCCTTATGGCAGCTTTTGGTTCTACCTTTTAAGTATCTGAAATTCAAAAGCATTTTGGTAATAATAATTCTTTAAACATGTAGCTATTATTAATCCTTGTAATACTTGTGAAATTGCATCCTCCACTCAGTAACAAAACATAAAACTGATAAAAATTAATTTTTCTCAGAACCACAGACTGGCCTATATTAAAAGGTCTCCTTTATCTCTCCATTCTTTCCTTTATCAAGATCTCTGAAGGTTGGCTTCTCATATTACTTCCCTCAGGAAATGCTATAATATATTACTATATACTGGCTCCAGAAGCAAATTATTAAGTCCTTTATTTATTCTTTGCCTTGTTCCTCAAATAAATCAGGGTGTCACTGACGTGAGCCAGTCATCCTTATCCATAGACTTAGTATTTCCCTTTGTTCACTCCACGCCTTATGCCAACATCATCTTTCCCATTCTCCATTATCCTAAATGGATACTTCTCCCTTCACAAACACTTTAGTTAGCCACAACCCAGGTTGGAGGAACTGTCTATTATTTATGCAGCCATATAATGTTGGAATCAGAGCTGTTACTCTAAAACTATGAAATGTTTAGGTTAGGATCAAATATCAGCACTTAGAAAACACTCTTTCTACAATGACCAATCTTTTTCTGAAAGTATTGTCCATCATTTCTATTGTTTATAGGTCACTGAACGTTAGCTCTACCAGCAAAATCTCAGGCAACCGATACTCCTCTGAATTGTAGAGACAGGATGCAGCGAAATATTTGAATGAGTCATTTCCATATTGTTATTCAATGCTGTTTTTCTTTGAATGTTTTTGTAATCCAGTTGCTGATGATCTGTTTCCCAGTATTCCTGTTTGGTAGGATCAATCTTCCTTTCATGGGTGGGGGAGAAGGGGTGGGTTAGAGATATCTGAGAGCAGAGAGGTGTGTAATGCCAGAAAGTCTAAAGGGGATTGTATAGGTGTTTGAGAGGTACCAACTTTGCAATGAGTATTAGCTACACCTGGAATTCCATATTTCAAGAGTTGGATTTTGCTGGTATGACAGAGTCATACAAGCATGAAATCCAGGCTCTGCCTTTTTACTAGTTATGTAATATTCAACAACTTACATAATTTTCTGAGTCTTTGTGAAGAAAGTAATATCCATTTCAGTAGTTTGTTGGGTGCATTAAACAGGAAAACTTGTGAAAACACCCAGCACAATGCCTAACTTACAGAAGTACTCAATATGTTTGTTCATTCCTCCTTTTCTTTTCTAGCCAAAAGAATGAAAACAAATAGAGCTCTTAACCTTTATATGATGCATAAGGGTGAAAATAGTCAACACAACTAGGTCTTTAATCCAATCATCCAATTAAAGGATCTCTTACAAGAGTGAAAGCAGATATTTGCTGTCATTATTAAAAGAATTATAGATCATGGTGAGGTTGCATCAGCTTCACTCAGTGAAACTCAGGTGTCATGAGGAAAAACTGTATTTTCGTTCATGCCTTAGTGAAATATTTGAGGAGATTTTATAACAAGGAAATGGAGTTTTCGACATATTTACAATAGACCAAATAAAAGGAAGTAGAATTAATGTAGGGAAGATTTTGATTGTAAATGAAAAACAAATCAGTGAATGAATAGTGAAAACTCTTAGAAGTTTATAAAAACCAGGGAGTTCTGAGTACTTTAGGAATTTTGTGATAAACTTCCTGATTTGTGAGTCTTTGATTACATTTTTATTGTTACTTTATAGTCATGGATGTCCATGATCACAACATTTGAAGTTTAATTAATTTCTTAAAATGTTTAGAGCCAGCAGTTCTTCCATCACTATGCCTCCTTCATTAAGAAACTGTGACATGTAGATATAGAGTGTTTCTTATTTGAATTAGGCATTTTAACATAAGATTAGCAAAAGAGAAAATTTTTATCTGCTCCTTAGCGGTAAGTTCAAGCATTATACTACACAATGCCGTGCGCGGATGATGGAGTGTAACACGGTGCACACTGACAGAGTGGTCTTTGTGCTTAATTTTTAAATACAAATCAAGACCTGAAGCTTCCTTCCAACTTAACCAGTTTTGATCATTCCACGTAATCTTGGCCTCTATTTCAACTTTGAAGTGGGAAAATAATAAATGCTTTATTTAAAATCAGGACTGAGGGGCGCCTGGGTAGCTCCATTGGTTAAGCACCTGCCTTCAGCTCAGGTCCTTATCTCAGGGTCCTCGGATTAAGCCCCCCTGCTCACCCCACCCCGGGTTGGGTTCCCTGCTCAGTGGGGAGCCTGCTTCTCCTTTTCCTTTTGTCACTTTGCCCCCCCCCCCCCCCCGTTGATGTTCTCTCTCTCTCTCTCTAGTAAACAAATAAAATCTTTGAAAAAATAAATAAAATCAAGATTGAATCATGAAGAAACAAATGTTCCCAAGATCATTTTAGGTCTGGAATTCTAAACTTAGCATTATGTTTGCACTTTTATATCACTGTCTAGATTAGTGTGGTTTGTTACATGAATTAAATATACTTTTTAAATCCTCGCATGATTTCAACAAAAAGTTTTCAAATTACTCAGATTTGGATACAATTTATAGCTATAAATATATCTTGGGTCAGAGAATAAATTAGTTAAGAACTATGTCATATACATATATACACATATACCCATCACACAAAAATATATATCCTTTAATGACTCTGGTATGTTAAAAGCAATTTTTTAGTATAATAACTGAATTCTTTACCTTTTTATTACACAAGTACTGCAGGAATTGATTCTCATTATAAAATATCCAAATAATATAGAGTATTTAGAAAATGAGAATGATCCTCTTTGCTTATTTTCTTTCAGGTTTCTCTCTTTTCCCAAGAGATAACTAAAGCCAAATATTTGATATAGCTTTTACTGGTTCCTCCTATGCATTTACCTGCACATATATACTAACACATTTATTTTTTTAAAAATGATGTCATACTATAGATGTTATCCTTTACCTTGCTTGTTTTTACTGAACAATGTATCTTGAAGAGCTTTTCATTTGGCACAAATTCTTTTTTTACCTTATTCTTTTTGATGGCTCAATAATAGTAATAATAATAATGATAATTTATTTAATCATTCTTTTATTGGTAGAGGTTTAGATTTCCCTCCTTTTAGCTTTTTCCTCCTTTTAGCTTTTTCCTCCTTTTAGCTTTTCAATGTGTAGTATATATGGGTGGGCATTATTGTGGGATAATTTTCTAGAAGTGAAACTGTTGGGTCAAATAATATGAACATATTCAGGACTGAAGGATTCTGAGAAATTGGCTTCACTGAAATCTCCTGGGTTCTTGAGTGCAGATTGTTGACATTTGCTGTTGCTCTAGGCGTGCATTACTCTCCCTAATGGAGACGGATTATATGTGCCTGTGATGAGAGTTTAGCATGCTTAGTATCTTTAGAACTCAAGGATTTGTAACCCGAATCCACTACTCTTATGAATAGGTGGACAACCAAATGGAAAGAGTAGTGTGTTCGCATTATGTGACAAATAGTACTATTCACTGCCTCAAATTCTTGTATCTTTCTGGGATTACCCATCAGTTGCTAATTTCAATTTTTAGCCATTTCTAAATATTTGCTTGTCCCATAATACACCTATTAATTACCATTACCATTATCTATTTACTTTACAAATAATATATTTCTATTACAAACATATTTCATTTACTTGTGATTCTTATTTGATAATTATTTGGAACTTCAAACTGTACCCAAGGCTGGGTTGGGTAATAGACACATATAAAAATTGAGTTATATAATGTCAGAAGATGTCATAATGTTTTTTAACTTCAAAATCCTTCTTATGTGTCCTCTGTACACACAAGCATCAATATTAACCAATATCTGTACATGATCAACAAGCTGTATAGCTTTTATGGTCAGCTTAGTTCAATAATAAGTGGTCATAAATGCTTCAGATATTTAGCATATCTGTATAAACCTGAGTTGAGTAGAGATTACAGTTCCATATCAAATTCCCCCTTCATTAGGGATGTCTTTGATAAGTTGGTTCAACCACTTAGCTCATGATATTAATGAAGGAAAGGATTTTAGAATTCACCCCAAGCCTGAATGGCTGCCCTTGCTCTAAACCATGGCCATGAACTAAACCCCATACCAGACCAACCAGTTCACAAATGAGAACTTTGGCACAAATGGATCCCCACCTGAAATACTTATTTGTATAATGACAAAGGACAGTATTACAGGCAGACATCCCTAAGTTTAAATATCAGCTTTACCACCTACATGCTGTGTGATCTTAGTTAAAGTTAGTTAACCTCTCTGAGATTCTGTTTTCACATTTGTTAAACTAGAATATTGCTATCTAAGCATTATTGTAGGGATTAAGTTATATGAGATAAGATACGTACAGCATCTGATATGTGCCTGGCACAATAAGTGGTAACTATTACTACTGCTGTGTGTGACTTCATATTTAATTGCATATTATTATTAGTTTTAATTCAGCCAGAGATCTTCTTTAATACAAAAAATAAATGGTTTTGATTGGTTGGTTAATTAGTTTAATGTTTTAGGCTATCCAAATGATGAATTCATATCCCCAAATGGCAGATATTATTAAATTATGGAGTTCCTAAATTTATTTATTTTTTAAAAGATTTTATTTATTTATTCATGAGAGACACAGAGAGAGATGCAGAGACATAGGCAGAGGGAGAAGCAGGCTCCCTGTGGGGAGCCTGATGGGGGACTCCATCCCAGGACCCCGGGATCAGGACCTGAGCCAAAGGCAGAAGCTCTAGCCACCCAGGCGCCCAGAGTTTCTAAATTTAGTGCCCAAAATATTCACTTTAGTGATTGCCTAGAGTAGTCAGGAAAGACACTGCACTTATTTTTTTATATTGTTCCACTGCTTTTTTGATGTGATAGCTGACAGAAATACCTAAATACATAAGGACTAATATATGTAATGGAATTTTCTGAATATGATACCATATTCTCTAAGAAATTTTTGGGTGGGTGAGGGACAAAGAAAAAGGCACTAAACCTGAACACAAGTTATGCCAAATGGAGCCTACATTTTATATTTTTAGGTATCAGAACCTAATGAACATAAGTCAAATGGCTAATGTAACTTCTTTCAGAAAAGTTGTAAGATTTACTTAAAAAAATTATTTTTGGAAGCACATTTGCATTTGTAAATAACATTTTGCTCAAGCATGATTTTTCATTACTAAAACCATTAAGTTGTGACAGACTGGAAGGGCCCATATGAAGAAGCTATATTTATGAAATCCCATTGACACTGGTATCTGATATCACCTTAATTAGAGCAGAGCTTTTTTGGTGTGTGGGTACCAGTTTGGCATCTCATTATTTAAAAAATTAGCAAAACCTCATTAAACAGCTGCTTTTCTATTTTTTGTTGACTTGTGTGAGATGCCAAACAACTTCATTCTTTGCCTAGCAGATTAAAAATTTCAATCTGGTTTATACTGCAAGTTAATTTTAATGTATAATCATCCATGTAAATAGATCTTAGAGATTGATGGTGTTCAAAATAATTTAAAATATGCAGAAGGAAATATATTCACACTTAGTACTAGTAATAAAATGGTAAGCCAAAGGCATTTTGTGTTTTTCTACAACCTATGTTAATTTCACTCTGCCTTTAGTCGGTTTTTTTGTGAAAGAATTTTAAGCACTTGGCAGTAATACTCAAATAGATTTTTACATATGCAAATATTTCAAGATAAATGTAAAAGTAATGAAAACAGATCAAACTCATTCTTTCAAATGTATTTAAACCTAAATCTTTCTAAATCAGAGTAGCCATAGACTTTGTACTGAACCTTTATGGGTGAAATTGCTGGAAATTTAAGAGTCCAAAAAATGGTACCCCACTTCTCCACCTGAATTTGGAGCTATTTAAAGGACAGGAGTAGAGAATATGGGAGATCAAAATATCACCTTTATTACTGATAAGTTGGTATTTGAGCAGGTTGCCCATATCTATTGGATACTAGGCTTTCTAAACGTGAATTCTAGAATTTAGTGGATTTGTGCTCCTGTTCACAGGCAGAACTAAACTCCTATTCACAGGCAGAGGGTGGTGGGGCACTTAGATGGCTTAGTCAGTTGGGCGTTTGGCTCTTGGTTTCAGCTCAGGTCATGATCTCATGGGTCTTGGGATCCAGCCCCACTTCCAGCTCTGCGCTAAGCAGGGAATCTGCTTGAAGATTCTCTTCCTTTGCTCCTCCCCGCCTCAAGTAAATAAATAAATCTTAAAAGAAAATATCAGAGAGTGGGAACATTGTCTGTAATATTTACTACATGTCCTAGAACCACCTAGATTACATGGGCTCTGTAGGCAACCTAGCTCACTTGAGAAATGGAGGAGAAAGGAACTGGACTTTTCATATTCATTTTTTTCCCTGCAAATTCACCCGTTGGATAAAGCATTCCATCCCTTTATGGGAGGAGTGGGTGTAGAAATAGAGAGGAGTCAGGAGTATTACATCCCTCTACATGGAAGGAAATGTCAAGGAAGGGGAACATAAATGTGCTTCCTACCAATAGTGTTTCCCAGATTCATTTCTCTTAACAGTTTGGGCTGAACCATAAAGCCCATGGGTAACTGAGATCCATTAACCTGGAGAAGATCAATAACTGGTCAGGTGTCTGGCTTCTTATTAGAGAGGCCATTTCACAGACACAATTTTGGGTGTCTTACTAGGGCCAACAGCCACAGTGCAGATTCCGTTTACTGAAGGTACTGGGATAAGTTTAATTAATAAGCCCTACCCCAATTTAAATATAAATTCACAGTTATCCAAAGATTGAAACTGACCACTTACCTGTGGAAAAACCACATTGAACTTCAGCAAGTTCCCATGGGTAAAAAAATTCCATATTTCAAATCTTACTGAGGCTGTGGCCTAAAGGCACCTGCCCCAGATATACCAGAAATCTTAAGCACTGTGGGTATTGTGCTCCCCAATGTCTATTTCTTGTCTTTATCTTAAGATTCCTGGCCAATACATCAGATATGAACATTCGAGGGTGTCATGAATAACACCTTTGTCTGAGTTCAGGGGACATTATCTGGGGAGTTACCTAGAACTTACACAGATGAGGTGCGGTCTGTGCCAACACACTTGTCTCTCCCTGCTGTTACTGTGCATGCGCTGCCATCTGCCATATGGACTCAAGGACTGTTCTTCCATTTGAGCGCTGAATTCTGTCCTTGCTCACCACTTCTGACAGTTCTTCTTTTTTTCCTTCTGCAACAATCAATTTCCTACTGTCTGTTGGACATAACAGATTTTTGTCATGTTTTTAAGAATATAGCTCTTGTTCCTTCTGGCTACCAGCTCATATTTCTTCTTTCCATAAAAACAAAATTCCTTCAAATAGTTGCCTATACTCACTGTTTCCAATTCCTTTTCTCCCATAATTTCTTGAACATCTGAAGGATTTTTGTCCTCTCTACCCCACCAAACTTGTTCTTGTTGAGATCTCATTGATCAACATATTGCTGAGTCTAATTGTCAAATCTTACTATTTATATTTTTAAAAAATTCTTCTACCAGCATTTGATCCATTTAGTCACTACTTTTCCTTATAATGCTGTCTTCACTTTTCTTCTTCATTTTTCTTCTTATAATGCTGTCTTCACTCCTAGAAAAGTGAAGACAGTAAATTTCTTTTTTGCTGCTTCTTCTTAACTTCTTTTACCTGTTTATTCTCATCTCCCTGACCTCTTGATGTTGGAGGAGATCAAATCACAGCCCTTGGAACTTTTCTCTTTTCTATCTGCATATTTCCTGTGTGGTCACATCTAGTTTAAAGGCTTTGATTACCATATATAAACTGATCATGTTTATTTCCAGGCCAGACCTCTCCTCTGAATCTCAGTCTTAAATCCAGCTTCTTATTCAATATTTCCATTTGGATGTCCAATAAGAATTCAGAACTTAACTGTCCCAGAATGGACTCTGGCACCTCCACAGTCCTCTGTGTCTTGATTGATCATACCTCCATTCTTCTATGGTCTTAGTCTGAAAACTAGTCATCCTTGAATCTTTTCTTTCTGCCACACTCCATATCCAGTCTCATAGGAAATCTTGCAGGTCATATCTTCTCCATATACTGAGGATCTAGCCAGTTACTTCTCACTGCCTTCATTATCTCTATCTTAGTAGAAGCCCCCATCATCTCTCCACTGGATTCCCACAGAAACTTCCTCATTGGTCACTCTGTTTTATTATTTTATTTTATTTTATTTTATTTTATTTTATTTTATTTATTTATTTTTTTGGTCACTCTGTTTTATACCTTGCATCTTTAGTCTATTCTTAACACAGAAAAGTGATCCTATCAGGAACGGAGATCGCCATGGAGAGGTGTAAGCAAAAAGCATGCCAGGAAGAGGAGACAGCAAGGGTAAGAGAAGCTTGAAGTATTTGAGAAACAGCAAGAAGACGGCATGGTTGGAGAAGAGTGATTGAGGAGGTTAGTGTAGAAGAGAAAGGAAAGAGCTCTATGAGAATGAGAGTGCAAGGCCTTGAGCCAAGTTAGGACTCTGGACTTTATTCCAAGTATAATGAAAAATTTTTATAGGGCTTTGAGCAAGAGAGGCAGATGAACTGATGTATTTTTTTTTAAAAGATCACTCTGGTTTTCCTGTGGAGAAAATAGAAGCAAGAATGAGGTAGGGGGACAATTTAGGAAGTAATCATTTTCCCTCAGGTAAGAGATGATAGTGGCTTACACCAGGGTGGAGGATCTGGTGGTAAGAAGGGACAGACTCAGAACAAATTGAATATGGAGTCTACAAGATGACTTAAGGATTGGATATGAAACAAATGAGGAAAGAGAAATAAAGTATGGATATTAAGTTTTGGTCTAACCAACTGGGTGAATGGAGGTACCGTTCACTGACATGGGGAAGCCTAGGGGAGAAGTGCATTTGAGGACCTGTTTAATTGAAGAAAATTTCTATGATTTTTTTTTTTGTTTGTTTTTGTTTTTGTTTTTGTTTTTGGCAGTGATTGATTTTTTGTCAACTTAGCTGGGCCACAGTCAAACATTATTCTGGATGTTTCTGTGACAGTGTTTTTAGACGAACTTAACATTCAAATTAGTGGACTTTGAGTAAAGTAGATTGCCCTTTACAATGTGGATGGGCCTCAGCCAATCATTTGAAGGCTGGTATATAACAAAAGACTAAATCTTCCAAGCAAGAGGGAATTCTACAACAGATGGCCTTGGAGCTAAAACTGCAACATTGGCTTCTTCCTGTGTCTCCAGCTTGTCATCCTACCCTGCAGATTTTGGATTTATCAGACATCATAAATGCATGGGCCAATTCCTTAAGATGAATGTCTTTCTCTGTATATACACATTGTATTAACTATGTTTCTCAGGAAAATCCTGACATATATACCCATGAAGCATCCAAGTGAAGTGAGTAGGTGGTATATAGGAATCTGGAACTCAAGGAAGAAGACAGGATGGAGATAGAAATTTGAGACTCATCAGAAATTATGTGGGTATTTAAAAATATGGAGCTAGATGAGACATTTAAAATGGGAGCAAGACATGGAGAAGAGAAGGGAACCTAGGACTAAGCCATGAGGCTTGCTAAGATAACTGAGAGAAAGTGATAGTCAATAGGAACACAGGGAGAGTTGTGGCATCCTTAGAGCTAAGCAATAATAGCCAAGAAGGAGGTAAGCCAAGAGACTGGAGGAATATGAAGAGAAAAAAATTAACCATTAAAGTCTGCAAGATAGTCCTTGGCAGCCTTGACACAAACCCTCCTAGTAAAGTGATTTGGACTAAATAAATGGAAACAATGAGTATTGAGAAGGAAAGATAGTATAGAAAACTCTCATAAAGAGTTTTGCTGAAAAATGGAGCTTGGAGGAAGATTTGGAGTCAATAAGAATTTACTGTTTGTTTTTACTATGAAAATTAGTGCATTTTTGTACTGCTAGAAAGAGCATCAAATAATTGAAGGAGGAAAAAGCAGGTAATTGTAGGAACAGAATCTTTGAACAGGAAAGAGAGTGTGCAATTAAATTCATAGTGGAGATAGTGACCATCCCTAACAATAGGATGAAGGCAGAGTTTATGACACCATAAATGGGTAGGTTAGTAGGTTTGCTGGTGGGAAGATGAGATTGTTTTCTTCTAATTTCCCAGTGAATGGGAAAGCAGAATTATCAGCTGAAATGGAAAAAACTGGAGATTTGAAACCAAGTGGAAGTATAAAGTTGTCATCTTGGATTGAGAATGAATTTTCTAGACTGGCTAAGCAATGCTGAAGGCCCACTTTAGAGTTTTAGTCATACATTTAAAATATGACCAGTCAGTTGGTTGTAGTCAGACACGGAGCAAGGGAATAACTGGGCAAATCATAGACTATGTTTTGCTAGTTTCTATAGAAAGAGAACATGAAAATGGAACATGTTTGCAAAGGAGTAATTCCAGTGATGGACTATGGACTCTGAGCCTGGAAGGAGAGATCTGAGAACACCAAGAGGGTGATGGGCAGTGTGAATTACTGAGGTCAGTGGACTCCAAATGCATTGCATTGTGCCAGAGTAGGGAGGCTGGCTGGAGAAGGGAGAGTGATGTAGCCAGAATCTGTAATGTCTGGGCTGCTTTGTATGGGAAAAGAACACTTGCTACTAATTTTGATTATTTCAATTTTCAATTTAATAATTTATAAATCTGTTAAATTTTAAAAATTTAAACCCTACTAGTACAGCTAATTAATTATTAATAAAGCAAAATGTATTAGTTATAAATAAATTCCTTTTCACCATTTAGATGTTGATTTCAAACTAACACAAATCTCCTAAATATTACAAAAAATAACTTGATTTAACATGTCAGTTTCTTACGTGCCTCTTCTACCTTAAGCATACACACAAGTTATTACAGTGATAGGATTTATTATTTCATTTATGGTGCTTCAAAGTAGCAAAATTATGGGTGTGCTTCTTTTCTTTCTTTGTACGTTTTTCTCTGCCTTTCAAGGTGTCCTTAATCATGTCAGATTCAAAACAAAAAGGATAATGTTTCAGACCGCTGAGTTGTTTGTTTCTGAGCTACAGAACAATTGGTTCTTCGTTGGGCCAGAGGACTGTCAGGCAGTTAAGCATTCCGAAAGCAGCAGCACTGTGGTTAACAGGCCACAAGTTTACTACTGCACCTGTTAGCTTGGCTTGCCATATACCTCCATAGCTAGAAGCTGGAGAAAAACAATGAATCCACATGGATTCAGACAGCAAAAGCAAAGGGCATAGTGTCAGTTTCCGGTTTCCCTAGTACCACAAGATGGCACCAAATCAGAGTCCAGATGACACACAATGTGAGTAGTGGGCTGCTCTGCTATAGAGCAGCCAACTCTAAAATGCAGCCAAGCAGTTTTATAGTCCTACACAGAAGCCTGCAGCTGTACCCTTAAAAAGAGGGTCAAGATCCTCCAACTGGAGCTAGGGAGATGGATGAGAAGCAGCCCAGTGGCAGTGTCCCACATGATAGGGATAAAGCATTGTCTCCTGGTGGCTCTGCATCATACTTACATCCCCTAGCAGAGGATGTAAAACTGTAGGACATTCTGCCGAAATTGGTCAAACTGCAATCAAGCATTGCCTCTGTAGTTTTAATGAAGAGAATGCAAGGTCACCAAGGCATTATGGTAAGCCATTCTCCTATGAGGAGCTGGTTGTCACCTCACATCAAAACCTTTTATAGTTACTACTTAAATGGAGCACTCTCAACCAGATCTGTTGATGTCTGACGATGCTTTTCTCTTTATACTCAGCAAGGATTTGTCAGATATGTCTCCTCAGTTCACTTTGTTGGGCACTCTTGCTATTTCATTATAAATACCAGGGTCATCCAAAGGATGAGGAGCTAATTTTGTGCAGTGAGCTCTCCTTTCTGGACATTGGGCTAATCTGTTATTTTGGGTGAACCCTAAAGAAAATTATTCTTCACAATTCTTCATATGGTTTCTAGAATTTGTGGCATTTATAGTTATCTGTTTACACCTTTGTTTCTTACACATATAGATATAAATGTGTATTGGCTGAACTACGTGAAATTGCCATTTTTGTAAGTCAAAATGACCATCAATTTCAGATTTAATAATGTATTTCATAGACAAGCATAAATGTATTGAGAAAACAACATCCATATATACAAAAGTCCACATTTTTAAAAATTAAAATTTAAAAATGGCCATGTTCTAATCTTGCTGCCTTTCTTTATATTTGTAACTGTTTAAAAAATATATCATATTGACTTCTCCCATTGTGAATTTTGTTATAGATTAATGGCTTATCACAGATTTAACTTTCTCCAAATACTTATATATTTTGTTATTAAATTGTGGTAACAGTCTTTGAGAGCAACTTTATGTAGCTCCTTTGCAGTTTAAGCACTTTAAAAGAATATTCTTGATTTCTGGAAACAAAAATATAGTGTGGACCCATCTATTTGGATTTATTCCTCATCCAAGACATGAATCAGCCACTTGCCTAGTTTCTTTGGATAGAAAATGGCACTGGAGACTGTAACCTGGAAGCTAAAATGCATGTCAGGTTGTTATAAATGAAAACCAGTAGGAGGCAAAATACTGCTATTGTGAGGTCATTACTTAAGTTTCTAAACCCTTGCTCCTATAAGTGTTATGTATTGAACTGACTACTTGCTTAGTGATAGTGACATGATTGACATCAAGATTTCTGATATGGTACAGTGCCCTGGGATAGCCCAGGAGAGGGTGTGAGCATGAGAGAGAGTGTCTGGGGTGATGGGAAGGGCAAAATCCTTAAGAGGAAAGAGTTTTGCTAACTGAGAGTCCAGGGCGTTGGACAGATAATATGTGAGGCATCAAGGATGATGACAGCATTAGTGGCAGAGAAAATGGTGAGCCAGGGGATAAAATCTTCAGTGATTGGAGTTCTGTAGAAGACTCTAACAAGATGGAATAGGGAGTGATATTAATTTGGGATTACTGAGGGAGGGGGCAAGGGAACGGAGCTGGGGGGATGTGTCCATAGCATCATTGCCAATATGGTGGTGAAAAATTATGTTTAATTGTACATATATTGATTTCTTTGATTAATAGTGAAGTTTAAAATATTAATTTGGATTTTTCATTCTTTCATGATTGTTGGTTTTATTACATCCTTGGTCCATTTTTCTATTGTTGATTCTTAAGAGCATTTTTATATATTTAGGGTTGTTCAACTCTGTCTGCCATAATTAGTTCAAATATTTTCCTGGATTCTGTGTGTGTGTGTGTTTGTAGGATTTGTTACAGGGATTTGACTTTACATAATTGTGGGAACTAGTTCAACTAGCTGTTATCTTTATGTCTGATGCCAGAGCATGAATATAAGGTGGGACAGAGCAAGAACAAACTGGAACCCACAAACAAAATCAGGAGCCCACATGGACCAATCAAAAACCTGGGACAGTTCTTGTTGCATTGTAGTATTAGATTTTAGGACCAGGTAAGAGAGGATCCTAGAGCTCAAATTTAAGGAAGTGCACAGGCTCAGATTTGCACACTCATAGGGTGGTACTTGCAGGAAACTGAGAGTCTTTGGTGTCCTAGGAGCCTTGCTTTCCTCACCTAGTCCTGTCCATTTCAGATCTTGGTATGGTATCCTTCAGAAGCTAGGGATTTTAGTCATGGCCCAGGAGTCAGAGAAGTTGAAGGAAGATCTAGGAGGTGGGACAGTTGCAGGTCCAGCTGCTGCCTTATGCCAACCAAGTGAGTCACCAGATTAGTGATGAAGTGTGAGTTGTAAAATAGTTGCTGCTTCACCTTCACCACCCAAGACTCACCCAAGAAACTCTCCCTTGATGCACTCTGACAGGAAACATACAGGAAAATGAATTCCTGGAAAGTAGTTTGGTCTACCCAAGTTGACACATCACAAACCACTACAGAGGGCAAATGTTAATTTTACTTAAATTCATCTATTTACTCAATTAAAAGTCCAGGGAAATCTTTGGAACTTGATTAAATGTTTCTATAGTCCTCTGGAGACTGCATATGAAGAAGAACTGGAAATATTCTTTAAATGTAATGAAGGGTTCTTTCTTCACTAGATAGCAAAACATATCATAAAGCTGAAGTAATTAAAGCTGGTGGTGCTGCTATAGGAAGAGACATGCCAATTGAGCTGCAGGGAGACTGCAGAAAGATGGCCAGGTATATATGCCAATTTTGTGTATAACAAGAAGAGGGTTTTCAATAACTGAGTAAAAGAATATATATAATATATATATTTTTAACTAAATAATATTAGCTGGGATGGTTGTTTAGCCATTTAATTTTAAAAATCTTGTTTCCTATTTCCCCTCATTTGGAAATCGATCCCTGATAGATCATAAAATTTAAGTGTAAAAATAAAGTCATCACATTACTCATTAGGACTGAGTATTTTTTAGATGATCTTTTTTAAAAAAAGTTTTTAAATTTATTTATTCACGAGAGACAGAGAGAGGCAGAGACATAGGCAGAGGGAGAAGCAGGCTCCCTGGGGGAACCTAATGCGGGACTGGATCCCAGGACCCCGGTGAACATGCCCTGAGCCGAAGGCAGAGGCTCAACTGCTGAGCCACCCAGGCGCCCAGAGCTGAGTATTATTTTAAGCATGTCATGACATGAAAATCCGAAGTGTAGAATTGACTGCGTGCTATTTTGACTATATTGATGACAAATTTTATATGGTTAAAAAATACCATATACAAAGTTGAAAGGCAGATAATAATTTTAAAAAATATTTGAACTAAACAAGGCAGACAAAATTAACAATCCATAATGTATATTTTAAAAGTATGCTTTTTGAAAGCAATAATAGAAAAATAGATGACC
This sequence comes from Vulpes vulpes, assembly GCF_048418805.1. Taxonomy (NCBI): domain Eukaryota; kingdom Metazoa; phylum Chordata; class Mammalia; order Carnivora; family Canidae; genus Vulpes; species Vulpes vulpes. The sequence goes on from NC_132780.1 coordinate 186,821,610, forward strand.
AAGAGCATAATAAACTGAGAATTGACAAAGGCATTAAAAATCGAAGTTAATATCTTAAGTACCACTATGAAGCCAAGAAATTAATATAAACAATAATTAAATATCATTTTTACCCATCAACTTAGCAAAGATGAAAAAGTTGATGGAACTTGGTGCTTGCAACAGTAAGGTTAGTGTTAGAAAAGTAAATGAATTTGATCACACATTGCTTTGAGAGTAACTAACACAACTCTTCTGGAGGGTAATAATGTATCAAAATGTAAAGACAGCCCTTTTGTCCTCCTAGAAACTCCACATCTAATAATTTTCTTGAAGGTACAGTTGCACCAATCTGTGAGTACACACACTGAAAATTGCTTGTTGAAGTCTTATTTACCATAGCAAAAAATTGAAGATGGCTTAAATATCCACGAACCTAAATGTACATACATCCCACAGAATTCTATGCAACCATTAAAAAATCTATTTAATAACATGAAAACATGCATACTGTGTTGTGAAATGAAAATATATTACACAATATGATCTTGTGTATATAAACTTGGAAATACAATTTTACATGTGCTTATATGCATAGAGAAGGGGGCTGCTTACAAACCAATTAAATGTAGTTACGTGAGCAAAAGGCTGTCGGTGATTCTTACTCAATTTTTTTTGTAATTTTCTTAGTATTTTTAGTAGACAGTGAATATTTGTAATTTTTGTAATAAGCAAAACACATTTTCATTTCAAATGAAAATGCAACTGCAGTGAGGGATTACGATTGTATTATCGTTGTTGTTGTTGCTGCTGTTATTTTACTCCCTTTGGCAAATTTTCCAAGCTATAGATACCATTTAGGGATGAGTAACATCTCTATTGGATCATTTATGCCACTTCCTGGGTTAGTATATATTCAATCCCTATGGCTTTCAAAGAAAATACGACCTGTCATAAACACCAAATGTACAAAGGCAGGACAGATTCTCCAGTATCTGCCATGAAAGAGCATCAGAAATAGATTCTGATTTGCCTGTCACTATCGTGAAAAGTAAATGGAAAGATTACTTGTGTTTAACTTGGGACATCTGATAGCAATTGGGCACAATCCATTTCTCAGTTTAGTGTAGTTATCCCTCAGCCTGCTTTCAGACCTAATCCCTTAAAAAAAAAATCTTAACAGTTTCCAGAGTTTGGTCTTTTTCCAATTTTCAGGGCATAAGCCTTTGGGAAAACTTTAGATCTGATCTTCCCTAGTGCCTTTTCCTTTTCCAAAAAGAACAGAGTATTTCCTCACATGTGGGATTTTTGCGGTTATCATTTATCACTTTAGACTTTCAACCACAAATTCATCCACTATTTTGTAAACTTCTTAGTCTTTGCTATAATGTATAGGAGCATTCTTAAAATAGTTTTCTAGGCTGGTACAACCTTAAAAGTAATAGAAAAAGCTCTTGAATTATTAAAAATGACCCAGTGATCTATTCCAATGATGTAAATGAACACAAAGTATTAGATGTGAGACATAGTTCTTTGCACAGTGAGTCATGTTATAAAATATTGTGTTCGTGCCATATGAGACGTGAGCTGCATTCAGACCAAGGAGAAACAATCGGCATATCCTGACTGATTTTAATAAGGATTTAGATTCCCCTTCACCACCACCACTTACTTGTCTTCTGATAGTCTTGTCCAGGAGCTAAAAAGATTAAATCTAGACCAAACCACTGCTAGTGCATACAATAACAAGCTGAAAGATCACCCATTAGGAATTGCTTCTCAGGAGCCCCTTAAGGGCTAATTTTATTGGATAACTCTGACCTGGATGAAGAAATTGAGATTTCATCACGTCTGTTCATGACACTAAATTAGCTGGGGCAAATAACACCTCCTAGAGTTTCCTTGATACATTTGAGAGTGGTTTATAGACCCCGTTGCAAAACAGTTCACTTAGGGACTAAACTAAGTCAGACAGCTCTGGGATGGACAAAATCCACATAAATGCAGCCAAGTTCCAAGGGTCTTATTAATCACAGTGCACACGGGGCAAGAATGTAGCTTTTATGAAAAATACAAAATAATATTTTAATGTATCCAGAAAATCATTCATCCTTAATTCTTGGCACTGGTTTCTATTTTTTCTTTCAGTGCAGGAATAAGAATGAATCTTGAAAGAGGATTCAAGTTGATTTAAAGGCAAGAAAAATAGATCCTTTGAGAAGAAACTAAGAATCTTACTTTATTTGGATTAAAGACAGAGAAGATAATATCTTGAGGAGATATTCACTGTGTCAAGAGAATTTGGCTAGACTTGAGGAAAAGCATTTAGCTAAATAAACACTGGAATAAGCCAAATGGGATGATTGAAGTATTTTTGTCCTTTGAGATCAATTAAATGTGGAGAAGTAGTCATTTGTTTTGAATAGCTTAGATTCCCCTAAACCAGAAGTCAGAGTGAATTGCAATCCCTTTCAAGTTCATTGCCTGCTCTGAGATTCTAGCAAATAATTTACTTCTTACTGTGTGTATGGCGGAAAAGGCAATAAAACTTGAAAACTTATTAAGCTATGTCTATGGATAGGATTCTTTTGTGAAAACATGGAATTCGATAGATATCTATTGATTACTTACAATTTTTAAGGCTCTATGTTATTGGCTTTGGGAAATAAAAATAAATAAGAAAACACGCTTACTTCGCTAGAGGAACTTAAAATGCTGTTATATACAATATAGGGCATATATACAAATAATAATGCATCAAGGCAGTGTGTGGTGTCTTATCACAAAACAATACCTAGTGGCATTAGAGTATAATAAAAAACAATCAATGCTTAAATAGTAATAATGCCACTAATAGCAAGTACTGCATAGCCCTTATCTATGTGCCAGTTGTTCTGAGATCTTTGCATAGAATAAGCTTCATAACAGCCCCACCAGATATTATTGTTCCTCTTTAATAGATGAAGTAGAGGCACAGGAAATATAAATAACCTGCCCAACCTCATTCAGCTCATAAGTGGAAGAACAAAAATTAAAACTTAGACAATTGGTTATCTGGCAGTTGAAAAACTGGCAGGGATTTTGGTGAATAAACTTGGGGTAAGATAAGGAAGGAAAGAAGGCATTTCTGACAGAGCTCATCAAGAGAAGAGGGTGGTGTTAAGAGGAGTGTGTATCAGAAAATGACTGGTCCCAGTTGTCTGGGAATGGTGTTCATGTTGTGGAATAGTGTCAGGTGAGACTAGAAAGAGAGGCTGGGCCAGATGGTCTTGGGCCTCGGATGCCAGAGCAAGGAATCTGGGTGCCAGTAGTCACTGAGAAGCAATGAGGGTTTTGAAACAAAGATGTGCTATAATGAAAACAGGACTTTGGGAAGATGACCTTGTGGTGGAATCAGAGTGGGAAATTCAAAGGCTGGGTACTATTAAAATGATAGAGAATCGATTCATTCCAGATGCACATAAATATTTTTTTAATGAATTTGTAGTTGTTAAGAATTAAGAGGATGCAAGATGACAGAATGTTATATCAGGGATGACAAAAATAGGTTTCCTTTGGCATTCCAAATCTGATTAATTTATAGTGGTTGCATGGAGGGTTGTGTTGTGAAGGATTCTGAGGCCACATCCAGGAATAGCAAGAAAGAGTGCAGTGTCAGAGTGGGGAGAGCCAGCATAAATGTCAGCTATTTGTCATTCATGCTCTTTGCCTTAATGCCGAGTGGTGTGATGGGCATGGAAGATTTATGGGGCATTTTACTCAAAGCTGTGATCAGGTCAAAGCTAAACCAAAGAAAACGTAGGGCATAGAAAGATGACCGACCAAATAGAGACTCAGAAGACCTGGATTTGGATTGAACCTGACTGTTTCCTACCTGAGTATTTCAGGGCAGGGTACTTAACCTTCCTGAGCTGCGAGAGTTGTTTTGTGAATTATCTCAAATGAGAACTACACAAGTTCCCTGTGAACTGTAAAACACCAAGTAAAAACTTTAGATAATAATATGACATATTGTTTTAAATCTGGCCACAAAATTTTAATTTGGGTGTTTCTGAGAAGTTAGCTTGCTAGTTAATAGCTTGTGAGGCTTCCACACCCACACTTCCTCAGCTTTAGAGATTTTTTTTGCAGAATTGGATATTATGGAGAAAAAAATTCTATCCTTTCCTGGTGGGGAGACCTTACATTCATAAACACAGTGCTCTGACTTAAATTAGATGGCAGTCTCCAACTAGAAAATTAACATAGGTGACATTTCTCTAACGGAAACGCCCTTTCTTAACTTCAAAGGACCCTTTGTTGGTCAAATATTCGAGACCATATTTATGTAACACCAATCCATTGGCAGGTCTCTCAATTTAAAAAAAAAATAGTGGGAGAAAGGCACATTAGATTGATTTGCCAAATGAATGAACATTTAAGCTAGTGGCCCCAATTAGACAAGTCCTGAGCTTATCAAATTATAAGCATTCCTAGTATAAACAAAGTTGTAGTTGCCTCGGTCAGTTCCTTAGCACTTGGGTGGTGATGAAAGGGTCATTTAATATCAGCACTGACTTAGGACAGCAGAGGGAATTAGCTGTTCCCCTGATGCCATATTTGGCTTACCTGATGAAATATAAAGACGTGGTCCATGTTCTAGAGGCAAATAAGATATTTAACCTGCCAAGCATGACTCATAGCTTCTGCATCTTTAATGCCTATTTGAGACGTGGAAAGTAATACTCTATTTTTAGAGACTAACAAATGGTAAATAATTGTGGTTTGTGCTATTTTCTAGGGGAAAATGCTTTGAAATATACCTTTTAATTCTAGTATATTTTATCTGTCTGCATGTATCAGGTTTGATAGAAGTTAGCCAATGTGCAGAGGCAGAATAGAACAGGGGCAGTGAGATTCCAGCCACAGGCTTTTTGTCTCTAAGATCCCAACAGCTGAATGAGTCTGTGACCTTCTCCTCAACTTACTGAATTTTTAGTGTGGTGTAGGTGCAGCCTAAAGAGTATAGAAATGATACATTATTACTAAAACCTAGATTGGCAAAATTTTTAAAAATCTAGTATTGTGACAGGATATAGATACATTGATTCATAAAAAATGAGTTCATTTTATATTTTTTTCTCTATATCTTCTACTTAACATGTGATATTCTTCAATTCTTAATGATCTTTCCTTTTGGGAAGTAGTGATCAACTCATCATGTTTAATCACTGACTATGTTCCATTTTATGTAAATTCCATTATATTATTTGAATCTTTATTGTGGGCTGTTCACATACCACTTTTTAAGTTGGTAACAGGCCTATTCTCACAGTTTTACAGCAATTCTGAGCCCATTTATGTTCTGATTGGTGGAGTCCTTCCACACACCAACCACAGTACTACATGTAATCATTCTTGTTAATCTTTGTTCTTCTGATAGATCAAAACTAGTATTTTATTAAGTTTCATTTCTTTTATTACTAGTGAGAATGAGAGTATATTTTCCTGAGAATTCATTTCATTCTTGCCTATCTGCAGCTTTATTTCTTTTAATATTGGACTGCTTGCTGCTCATTTTTTCTGTAACAATTTTGTAAGAATATTTACCTTACTTTTAGAATGTAAACTCCATAAGGTTAGGGATTTATCTATCTCATCTCTAAATATTCCGTACAAAAAATGGTGTCCAGCTCATAATAGGCATTCAATATATGCTAATTAAATGTTACAAATAATTTTTTCCAGTTTTTATGTTACATTTTAACATTATTAGTTAATACTTTTTGAATTTATGGAAATTTTAAGTCACTGTTTCTCAACATCTTCAAACAATTATCTGTTCGTTTAAAACATGAAAATCTCATGTCTACCTTTAAGATTACTTGAGAACTTCAACACATTTAAATAGCATAACTAATGCTTCTGAGCTCTGGTTTGTGGAGGCGGGGGGGTGTGATTCAGCAGATGTGGGCTGGATTCCAGGCTGCCACTTAGAGCCTAGTCAGATTCTTTAACCTCTTGAACCTGAGATTTCTTATCTGAATATGAGAATAGTAATAGTCCCTACCTCATAGAATCATTATGAGAATCCTTATAAAGTACTTAGCACTGTATTCAGAATATGCAAGCTGCTAATAATATTACCTCACTACTACTACTAATAATAGCGATAATGACATCTCTAAATGTCATTCTTCATCTGTAAAATGAGAATAATGATGTCTGCTTCTTGTGGTCATTGCCTGGCACATATTAAACACTTACTTTAATGACAGTTAAAAAGTAAAAATTATACGAAGTGAGAGTAATTTTAGAATTCACACACACGAAGATTCTGATACGCTCCTGGCCTTGGGAAAAGGAGGCCTTTCCTTTTGATCACTACCTCCTCTCCATTGAAAATGACGGGCGATGGCTTTAAAGTGTATATGATAAAATTCTGCCAATTTTTTTTTCCATTGGAGGAATCTGCCTTTGAAGTTAAGTTTACAAGTCCTTATTGACACCAGAATTAAAAATACTCACCAATCCTTCATTGTAGTTTTGTAATCTTATGTCTTATAGTTAACTTTTAATTTAGCTAAAATACATATGTTTTAATTATGAGGTAGGGATTGTCTAAATGTTTCCAGTTGATTATCAAGATATCCAAAATGTCTCGTTTTTGTCAATAGCACTTTAACTTTTCTTGAGTTATTTTTAAAAATCATTGTAGGTTTTTTTTCCCTTATATATTTTCTGGACTTAATAGGTTTTTTTCTTTATATATTTTCTGGACTTATTAAGTACATTTTAGGTATTGATTTTTGTGTTGTTATTATTCATAATAACACATAATTTACCTATTATATTCTGACTATTATTGATATTTAAAATACTATCGTTTTTTAATCTGTTACCCCACCCATAATGTTTTTTATAAATTATGTTTAATATCTTTTTTAAATTAATTATTTGGATTCTTCAGGTATATTTGCAAATTATAATCTTATTTACAACTTCCCGGCTAAAGTATCATTGCTTTGAAGTTTCAGGACTTTGTTAGATAATAATAGTGCTAATAAATATTCCCGATTCTCTCCTCACTGTCTTAACACTAAGCATTACATTGGTAATTGGTTGGAAATAGATTTATAACCCTCCCCCATATTAAGGAAATGTGTTACATTCCAATTTTATTGAGAACTTTAATCAGAAATAAGTGTTAAATTTCATGTAACATCTGAAATTAGTGATATTTATTATCACTATTATTATCTAACAAAGTCTCTCAAGATCTGATTTTTCTTTTCTGGCCTGTTTGTAGAATAGTACGTATTTTTTTTCTTGCTAACCAATGCTAATTAAACAATGCTCAGAGTACTTTGAAAGCCCTCCTAGGGTGATGGAGTTTTATTCTTTTGTTATACTGCAGGATTCTTTGCTATTATTTTAGGATTTTTACACATATATTAAAATGTATATATATTTTGCCAGCTTTTTTGGGGTTATACATCTCATTCAAAAGTGAGATTGGTCTATATTCTGTCTATATTCTGTTTTTGTTAGGTTAGGATTCAAAATTGTAATAACATTAAAAAATGAAATTTTCTTTTCCTCTCTGTTCTAGAAATGAATAAATAGTAGGAGAGGAATTGCTCCTATGGCTTTTATTGAAGTTGGACAAAAAGTCCCCTCTCTGAGCCAATGTTTTCAAGTCTTTTGTTTTTCAAAACTATCATTTTGCTCTATTATTTGAACAAGTTATTTTTTTATGAACAAGTTTTTATGATATATATTTTTTTCTTGGAAAATTATCCTTTTTATTCAGGTTTGCAAATGTAGTTGGAAAACAGAATGTTAGTAGTATGTGTGGTTGTAACTGGTTTCATTAGCAAGGTTATATAAGAGAAGTACATGAGGAAGATTCAGCAGGTTTGCAAGACAAAGGACTGACTAAAGGCAGTCCAGAAATTTAGGATTTAGAGGGATTGGAAATACCCACTGCCTAGAGGCCCCTGTTAAGACTGAATATTTGTGCCCACCCTCTTTCCCCCGCCCCTAGTTTGTACGATGAAAGCTAATTCCCAGTGTGATAGTGTTTGGAAGTGGGGTCTCTGGCAAGTAATTAGGTTGTGAGGGTAGGGCCCTCATGGATGAGAATAGTGCCCGTATATAAAGAGACTAGAGAGAGCTTCCTCCCTGTCGCTGTTCACTGCCATGTGAGGAGACCACGGATGACAGCCAGCTGCAAACCAGGACAGCGGGCTTTCACCTGAACCTGACCATGCTGGGCACCATGGTCTGAGATTTCCAACTCCCAGGACTGTAAGAAATAGATTAATGTTGTTGATACAGTACTTCATTATAGCAGCCTGAACTGACTAAGACAGCCCCAAAGGGAAGAAGTAAAATTTTAAAGCCTTTAAGTAACAAAAGCCCATTAATACTTTGCCTGTAGAAAATGTCATATTAAGTTTGTGGCCTCAAGGAAAGTATTAAGTTAAGGAGAGAAGTATGAGTGTAAGGAAGAAAGAAAGAAGGAAATTGAGCTTGAGAATTATGTCTAGCAACTTTGGAATTGTATTAGCTCTCTATTGCTGCATAACAAATTACCAAAAAATTTAGCAGCTTACAACATTACGTCACAGTTCTGTAGGTCAGAAGTCTGGGCATACAGCATGGTTGAACCCTCTGTTCGGGTCTCACGTGGTTGAACTTAAGGTACTGACTGGGGCTGTGGTCTCATCTGAGGTTCCAAGTCCACTTCTAAAATTGCTGGTTGTTGGCAAAGTTTAATTTCTTGAGATGGTGGAATTGAGGTCCCCATTTCCTTACTGAGTGTCAGCTGGGAGTTGCTTTTAAAATTTTTTTATTTATTTTTTTATTTTTTATTTATTTATGATAGTCACAGAGAGAGGGAGAGAGAGAGGCAGAGACACAGGCAGAGGGAGAAGCAGGCTCCATGCACCGGGAGCCCGACGTGGGATTCGATCCCGGGTCTCCAGGATCGCGCCCTGGGCCAAAGGCAGGCGCTAAACCACTGTGCCACCCAGGGATCCCTGGGAGTTGCTTTTAGATCCTAGTGGATGCTATCAGGTCAGAAGATCTCCCTCACATGCATCTCTGACTTCGGAAAGGGCCCAGTTCCTTTTAGAGGCTCACCTGATTAGGCCAGGTAACCTAATCATGGAAATGATACAGCCCATCATATTCATAGGTCTGCCCAAACTCAAGGTGGCATTTATATATTACATAAGGCAGTACATGGTGGGATTGAAATTTTGTGGACTATCTTAGACCACAGACACTGCTTGAGAATAAACAGGTTAGAAGAGGGATTTTTATTGTTAAAGAACCCAGAAAATGGCAACAAAATAAAAGAAGATAAAATAAAAGAAGATAAAAACCCTTTTGAGCGCGCCCTCATTTTCATAGGCAATCAATGGTGATGTCTATGCCTAGGACCACACTGCTGAAGATGCAAGAGCCTCAGTCAACCTAGGTCATTAAATGTCTGCCTGGAGCAGATGTCCTGCCTTCCCCTGCTGCCACTCTGGCTGCCCTCCAGACTTTATGTAAGTGAGAAATGATTGTGTTGAGCCATTGAGATGCTTTTTCTATCTACCCTAGATGTTAACACCACTTTAACCAGTACGATACCCTGAAAGGCAATGAAACAACTAAATGAAAGGGGCTTGGGGGTTCCCAGATGACCCAGTGGAGTCAAATTATTTATCTACCCTGACTAAATGTCTAAATGTCTAACATTCCTCTAAATGTCTGTGTTGTTTGAGCCTCTGAATTTTTAGGTCTCTTTTACAGTAGCTTAGTCTATACCTCAACTTATAACTATAGTTGCCTCTCAACAACGTCTACACCTTTGTATTTGTACCATTCATGCAGGAAATCTTAGGTATTAACTTTAATTTCTTCTCTATGTCTTGAACTATTACTTGTATTTTTGTTGTTAATTAACTTTATGAGTGTTTAGAGATTTTCTCTCCAAAATTTTAAGCTCCTTAAAGGACTGGGACTATGTCTTATAAATTTTTATGTTACATAATCTGTAATATTATTCTTTAAAGAATAGAAGAGTTCAGTATGTATTTGTAATTTTTGGCTACCCTCAATCTCCTGTATTCTTTTTCATTGCTTGTAATTCAAGTTTCTGTCTCCAAAGATATAATATTTTCATTTCTTAAATTAACAAAATAAAATAACACATCATTAGTCCAAGTTTTAAAAACCTTATTCTTAGTGCTTTTGGCCTCTTTATGTTATGATCATGATATTCCTGCCTCAGATGGTGAATGTATTCTAAGTTTATCCAGCCACAATAGCAATATTTTGTGAGTAAAGACAAGGAATATTAAAGAAATCCCTAGCAGAACCTACCTAATTACTTTGAAAATATCTCTTCCTAGTGACTTAACAGAACTGTTTTCCATAGAAGAGAATGGACCCTGGCCCAGAACACTTAGGGAGGACAAACTGAGCCCAGAACACTTAGGGAGGACAAATTGAGCCATCCAAATAAAGAACATAGTATTATTTTTTCTCTGAAATGGGATGAAAACCAGCTTACGTTTGACTCTACAAAGTCTTTGGTCATGTGAAATCAAATATTCAGGTGAAGTTTTTAAAAATCTGTTTTATTTCACTCTTAGGCTTTGTGTTCTAACTTTGGGAGGGAGTTCTCAAAGGGCCGCTGCTTGGTATCATATAAGTAGATTGAACTGAAGGACAAAAGACATGAGTTTGAAAACTAACCAAGATCATTGAGTGGCCCAGAGAAGGTGGAGTCCAATGGACTACTCACTCACTCAGGGCGCTGAGAGCTCCCATGGTTCTGAATTTGAAGCCAGTTAACAAAGACTATGCACGATCAATAAAATATTGCATATATATATATATATATATACACACACACACACACACACACACATATGTATATATACATACAGATGCATATATTTAAAATATGTAAAAATATATATAAAAGTAACTTCTAGGGGTGCTTGGGTGGCTGCATTGGGCTCAGGTCATGAGCTCAGGGTCCTGGGATTGAGTCCTGCGTTGGCCTCCCTGCTCAGCGGGGAGTCTGCTTCTCCCTCTCCTTCTGCCCCTCCCCTCCCACTCCTGCTCACTCTCTCTCTCTCTCAAATAAATAAACGAAATCTTAAAAAAAAAGTAACCTCAGGCAAATATCCTAAATTTATAAAAGCTATAATTTACTGAGTTTGTTGGATATAAACTACCTGCGTGCCTATCTTCTAAATAGAAGAAAAAAATTAAACCATATGTTTAATTTCTTATGTAACTTTTTCTTTCAGTGAGAAAAAAAATTATTTAGTTGTAAAATTTGATTGATAAGGCTGAATCATGTGGAAAAACAAAAATATTTTTGAATAACTATGGCTGATTTAATTAGTTGCTGCCTTCTAGTGAGTAGTAGCTTTAACTGGAGGAAAAAACTAGTTGTTTTTTTTTATTAGACAGATTACTTAAGTTAATTTATTGAGTTAATTTATTTATTAACTACATAAGGTTAATTCATTTTCTCTAATAAGCACTAAAGGACTTCAGTATTTAATCTTTTCTTAAGTATAGATTTATTATACTCTTTTGATTTTCTTTTTTCTGTTTTACCATCTCTCCTAAATAGCTTGTCTTTTATCTAAGTGTTATTTCAAACGATAGTGCCACCTAGTGTTTATATAATTTTTCTGGCCCATCTTCTCTAAGAAATAAAGTGATAAAGTCATTGTTTCATGGGTGAATATTTTAAAGTAGAAAAGCAGTGAGTTTTTAAAAATTTTTCATACCAATGGACTCTGAGTGAAGCAAACTTATATCTTAAATTAAACTAAACTTCTAATTTTACCTAAAGAAAGCAACCAGTTATTTTTAGTAGACTTCACATGGGTCATGGCTAAGATGTTTAGTATTCTACAGACTTCACTGAAGTGTTTGGAATTCACAGAGCTTCACACAATGTCAAGGCCAAAGTAGCTGCTTAACAGATACTTAAAATCATAGACTGCTAGAACTGGGATGTCCTAACCGAGTGATCAGGGACACAGGGCAATGGTGAATAACAGGAACACTGTAAACATGCTGTTATTTGTTTTCTTTTCACAAGTTTCCTCATTGGTTCACATGATTTCAAACTCCAGAACTATATTCAACTATTTCAAAAGTTAAGGAGGAATTTAAATAAAGCATATACCTAATGGTAAGGGGGTGTTTAAGAGAATAATTGATCCTAATGTTAACTCCTTACAGATGTCATCTCTTTAGAAAGACATGTTGGAATATTTGTTGCTGCTTTTTTTTTAGAAAAAGAAATGATCACTTAGAATTGATGACAACTTTCAGCTCAATGTTAAATGTTATCTAAAAGAATAGGATTATTTTGGGAACTTCTGACTATAGTTTTGGTAACTCCTCACTTTTTCCTGAGGTTGAGACTTGTTGATATTGTTTTGGTGAGAGTGCCTTTGTAACAAGCGACAGAAAACCTAGATAGGCTGTTGCCCATACAGTAAAAACCTATACAGTTGGTTTGATTATTGCTCTGGTTCTGTTTCTCATAAGTTCTCTTAGCTCTGTTCTCTTAGCTCCTCAATCATTGATTGTGTCTTTCATTCTGGGACTAGGTCCCAGAGAGGGACCTAGGTCTCTCTAGATCAAGAGAATGGGATTAATCTGAATAGTTTAAGTCACTCAGAGGCTGTCCTTGAAGTTGAGCTGGGGTCAAAAAAATTCATACCTGAAAGATTCAATGGCTCTGTTAAGAAGAGGGATGTGTACACTGCACTCCCTTCTGAGTCTCTGACAATGCTACTGAACTGTAGATAGCTGTTAGTTCAGTCATGACTCCTTCAAATTGTTATCCCAACACAAGGTGTTGTACGTGTTCAATTAATGTATATTCATTTATTTATTTTAAAGGTTTTATTAATTTATTTGAAAGAGAGAGAGTGCAGGGGAGAGAATCTGAAGCAGACTTCACTGTGAGCACAGAGCCCAGTGCGGAGCTCGATCCCACGATGGTAAGATCACGACCTGAGCTGAAACCGAGAGTCAGACACAACCGACTGAAGCACCCAGGTGCCCCTAATTTATGTATATTTAAAATAAGTTGATGGAGGCTAAAGAATGTATTCAATAATGGCTTGTTTCTATGATTTTAAATAAAGTATAAATATGTTGGCTTAAACGTGTCTTTCTAAATCAATGGATTCAGAAAGTGGTCGTGTTTAAAACTGAGCATTTTTTGGTTATTTTTTGCTATTGATTGTGATAATAGCTACCATATGTCATTATTACCCTACACAACCAAACAGAAAGTTAGAAGGATGATTCATGGAAGAAGCAGTACCCTCAAATATGGAGATTAAAGTACAGGAAGTGGAAGACAGCATAAAATATTCATATCATTACTTTTCAAAACTTGTTTCAGATGTTGTCACAAGATGTCATCACAAGAAATCAAAACAGTAAATCTGGATATATTCATTGAAAATGTGGGACTAAAAACATGTTGTTGATGTCATTTAGCTAAGTCAGTGTCAACAAGACGGGAAGCCAGGACTTTCCAGGTTTTTGCATTAAGGCTTTGCCTTATTATCAAGTCACAGTGAATAAAACCAGCCACATCTTTCATTCAAGTCCAGTGATGTGGCCGCATAGCAGGAACTTCATGTTAAGCCCAGATCTATGGTGTCACACAGGCCATGCCCTCAGAGATAAGACATTCTCTTCATCAACTGTCATTATAACCATCAGTCAAAACTTTTCCCACTAAAGTGTCTCCTGAATGCTGACTACTTCAAATAGGAGGGAAGTACACTCCTGGGTAAAGTCCATAGTTTCATGACCTCCAGAGGGGAGGTAGCCCTCTGTGTAGGTGGGGCCCCTGAAGTGGTTTCTAAATTCGTTCTTCAGAGACCCAGGGTTTTACATAGTCTCTGGAATTGGCAGGAAGAGGAGGTTACTAGTGGAAACGTGTCCATTCCTTACCACTTTTCTCTGCTTCAGAAATTGGCTTTCTAAGGTGCCTGGGAGTGTGAGTCATTTAAGTGTCTTGCCTTTGGCTCAGGTCATGATACCAGGGTCCTGGGATGGAACCCCACACTGGGTTCCCTGCTCAGTAAGGAGCCAGCTTGCTTCTCCCTCTCCCTCTGCCTGCCTCTCTGCCTACTTGTACTTTCTCTCTCTCTCTCTCAAATAAATAAATAACAACTTTTATTTTTTTTATTTATTTATGACAGTCACACAGAGATTGAGAGAGAGAGAGAGAGAGAGAGGCAGAGACATAGGCAGAGGGAGAAGCAGGCTCCATGCACCGGGAGCCCAATGTGGGATTCGATCCCGGGTCTCCAGGATCGCGCCCTGGGCCAAGGGCAGGTGCTAAACCTCTGTGCCACCCAGGGATCCCAAATAACAACTTTTAAAAAGATTCTATATTCAGTTTTATTTGGGAAAAAAAAAAAAAAGCCCATGGCTAACATGTTTGGAGAGCCCTTGCCATTCAGGATAGGTGAGTGTCCCTGCCTGGAGGGCATAGCCACAGACACTGGGATGAGAAATTGAAGGTTTTAGTGGCATATGGAGGCCATGGTCTGCATCCTGGCAAAACACCTGACTGAAAGAGCAATTTCAGTTGTTACTGAGACAGGTTATTTACCGCACAGATATTTAAGCTGTGTATCACTCTAAATTCTCAAATAAACACATGGAATATTATGTGATTTCTAAAATGCAAAGCCTTACAGTGTTATGTATTATTACAGATCTGCCAGTGATTTCTGTGGGGCATGACGACTTCTCAAAATGCCTTAGCATTTGGGTAAGCGACTCTCTGTGGTGTTGTGACTTAGGAAATTAAAATTCCCCCTTTTTTTTTTTTATAAAAAAAAAGGCTTTTCTAGTGACTTATGACTAGACATTCTTCTGTTAGAAATTCACTCTTCTAGATCAGAGCATTTGTCTTCTATTAAAGTATAAATAATTCCATGTAGAAGATAAGATGTTTCACAAAATATATGGTTTTTTGTTTTCAAAAATTAAAAAATATCTGGACTTGCATTTATTTTAGTGTATAATACCCTCTTTCTCTTCAATAGCAGAAAACTGGATCTTGCCAAATTGAGATAACTTAGTCACTTCTGGTTTTAAACTCAGTCTTTTTGGAAACTCACTACTCAACCATTCAAGATTCTTTCCCCCCTTCTTGCCTTCTCTTTGGAAGACTCTGGGTTTATGGAGGCTTATCTCAGGTAATGCTGGTGCATTTGAAGGGTGCTTATCTTATCTGTGGTGGTCTCCTGCCCTCCAAGGCCTTCACTGAAGTGTAACTCACCTCACCAGGCCGTGGGGATTGACTTTTGCCTTCACTTTGTCTTCCATGGATGCTTGCAGTCCTACCTTGGCTTTCAGTTGTATAATCCATACTCTCTGTGTCCTTTCTGACCCAGTCACAAGGGTTCTTTAATCTATCATCCCCTTAGATACTTCTCTGCCTTCTTGGGGACCAGAAACCCCTGCCTGGTCCCCCCACCCCAACCTAGGGCGAGTAAAACTCTGGATGGCTCCCCTAAGGTCCATGGCTTAAAAGGGGTGGTATTTGGACATGATATGAGTACATAAACTATTTAAATTACTTGTTACTAGTTTTAGTGAGATCAATACAGGAATTGAGAGTAAACATTCAGACACTTAGTTAGAAATTTGGTTTTAATAATTAAAACTTGGGGCTTGTGGGGACACCTGGGTGGCTCAGTGGTTGAGTGTCTGCCTTTGGCCCAGGGCATGATCCTGGGGTCTGGGATCGAGTCCCACATCAGACTTCTTTGCATGTAGCCTACTTCTCCCTCAGCCTATGTCTCTGCCTCTCTCTCACTGTGTCTTTCATGAATAAAAAACAAAAACAAAAACAACAAACTTGGGGCTTGTATTTTTATGTCTTTGGATTTTCTATATCATATACCTAGTAATTCATCTTTATTATTTTATTTTTATTAAAAAAGTAACTGTTCCTTCACAGTGGGTTTGAGAAGTCTTGGCCTGGATGATTGCTTTTCCTGTTCAGGTGCCATGTTGGACCTGGCATAAGACTTCTCTGTGAGATCTGGAAAGCTATATCCACCCACTCCACTGAGAGGAAAGCCACAGGCAAATCAAGAAAAAGCACGAAAAGGAACCTCAGTTAAGATCTTAAAATATTGTCTACCTCACCATCTGGATATCCCTTGACAAAAAATACAGGGGAGTGGAAAGAGCTACATAAATGTAAAAAAAATCATTTTACCTCTAGGGAGGCTGATTTTCCTTAACAATAAAAAGAGAATAATAAATCCCATTTCACTGATTGTTGTAAGGCTTAAATGAGAAAACATACATAAAATTCTTAACTCAGGGCCTGGCACAGAAATGTTAACTTCCCTATAAAGTTGGCAGAATTCCTAAAACATATTTCATTTCAGCAGTTAAGTTCTCTACCCCCGTAAAAGCCATAAATGTCCATTCTTACTAATCTTTACGTTATTGAGAACATTTGAAGTTGAAAAACCACTATATAGGGCTGTAACTGTGAGAATCACAATATTTACTAGAATTGTAAGAATTTTTTAAAAAAAGAGAACGAATGCACAGTGATCAAGAAAAGTGCCTTGTGGAGGAGTTAAATTTATGATAATACCCCTCCATACGTACACACGCAGGCACACACATACCCACTCACCCACGTATGTGAACACATATACACACACTCACACACACCTAGTAGCAGACTCGGATACAAGATTCAAAAGCTGCTTTCTGTCAGCAAAACAAAAAATCAGTAGACCTCAGCGTCTCCTGTGGATGGTATTTTGTTGATACATTTGGCGTATACGTTTATTAAGTAGAAACAAGGCAAAAAAATGACAGCTGCTTCCTGAGTTTGTTCTACAGCTTCTAGAGAGTGATCCCATAATTGCAACTGTGTTTTCCCTATCTTGCCACAGTGTGATTTTTGTAAAGTAATTACACTAGCAAAGGATGGTTTAGACCTTGGAAGTGAAATATTTCTCTTAAATACTGCTGTTTTAATTAAATGTAACCCTAGGAGAACAGTGTTTAGTTGCACAAATGAAATGGGCCGAGCCCTAGGGCACTCTGAATCCAATAGAGGAAATTGAGCAGCACAGTCAGTTGGGCACAAGCTATGAGAAGAGTGAAACAATTTATCAGGCAGACTGGAAGTTAATTATTCAGTCAAAATATAATACGTCATAACATGCCAAAGGCATCAAGCCACGTGGGGCAAATACGTAAATGTGACGACTATTGATTACCACCAAATTAATGCCTTGGTTATTGAATCAGTTTTGTAGTATTTGTTTTTAGCACTTTAAAATCAGTCAAAAGCCAGTGCAATAAAAGATGGTTGGAACTAATACAGAGACCGGAGCCATAATCAAATTTCAAAGTAAGAAATTAAATTTGGGTCATAAAGCCCCAGAAAGTGTGGTTTCAGAATCACCAGTTAGGCTAGGTTTTATGGGAAAAGTTTCTCAACAGCATAAATAAGATCCACACACAAAGTAACAAAGAGAGTAATCATCTTCTCTTTATACATCTCTTGGCCTTCAAATCCACCCACAGTCCTGGACAAAACATACTTTCACAGAATTCGGGGAATAAAGTGGTATTAGGAAATGAAAATGATGGAGATGAGAGAGCACTTCATTATCAGGAACCTGCTCTAAAATGTACCCAGGGATTGTTTTAATTTGTTTTATACTAAGATATGTAGACACAGAAAAGACTATGGTGAAGGAGAGAATTTTTCTGCTCACAGATCTTCAGAAGCTGGAAGCTAGGCATGCTATGCAGGTCCACATGGGAAGGAAGCACAGATTGGTCAGGAGGTAGAGGGAAGGCACAGGAAAGTGTGGGTAAAAGCTTTTATTATAGTTTCTGTGGGAAAGAATGGGCAAGGCAAGGTAAGCAGATATAAGATTGGCTAGTTTGAATAATTCCAGCAGGCTCTCAGGGGTGTATGGATTGTACTAAACTCTTTTATACCTAGTCCTGAGGCTTGGTATGTGAGAATTCTGTAAAGGAGGTAGTTAGAGATTGGAGAGTATGGACTTGGGGTTGGCTGGTTTGCATATGAAAGGGGGGCTTGCTGGGCAAGTCCTTTAAAGTCTCTAGGAATTGTCCCTGAGAGGTGGTCTCCCCGAGGCAGGTGAGGCCCCAGAGCATCAAAAAATAGAGAAAATATGGGCAATACAGGACCTTCCATTCTCTGTGTTCTGGAATATGAAGAATATTAAAGTATTGAAAACGCTGGGGCTGGCCTCACTCTGCATATGTTACTCAACTGTGCTAAGGGTTGTCTTTATTTTTAGGTTTTGTTAACCATTCAGAGATGCTGTCTGAGCTTCCCTGATCCTGACCATGCATTCTTCTTAACTACAGATTATTTTGCAGCTCTGCTGCTAATCATGTTTTCTTCTATAGCAAGAAGGCTTAAAAAGTTAAATAATGAGAAAATGACTCTTTAGACACCAGTGATTCTGCTGAAGTTCTCTTGAAAACTCTTCACTTATGGAGAAATGCCTAGGAAGGCTGTCCACCGAGGATGTCAGTGAAGGTATTAAGAGATCAAGCATTGTTGAAGAAAGATGAACATCCCATTGTGACACAAACAGAATACATTTTAGAAATTAAGGTCTTTATACTTCAAAGAGCAGAAGAAGCAATATCTTTAGACTGAGATGGTGGGAATGGTTTTCAGATCACTGTTTTATACTTCACACACAGGATAAATTATAAGTCAAACTGTAGCCAAATTTACAATATCAGAGGTGTATTTTACTTTCATTTATTTAATGTGATCACTATAATGCCTGTGGTTACATTTGTGCTAAATTTTCAGTTATTAAATTTGATTTTCAGTAGATTAAATTTAGCTGTAAAATGTTCTTTGTGCCAAGGCATAAAAGGAAAGTCCTCAGGCAATAGCATTTTTCCAATCATTGTTTTTTGAAATGCATTCAGTTTGTAATAAACACAAACACACATGGTAAAATATGACAACTATTTTTTCATTGTTAGCATTTTCATCTGTGAGCTTGAAATTTAGCCAGCAATTGTTTTTGTCCAGAGGTCAAGAAGTGAAAACATCATAAAAATGTTTTCTCACAGAAAATAGCACTGCATTGATCACATATGAACGGCTCTGGAAAAATAACAAAGAACCAGAACTCTGTCTCCAAGGGAACAAATGCTGGTGCTTCCCTCAACTAGTGGCTGTTCCCTGTCTTACCACTGTGTGGTGCTGCTTACTATTAAATGGTGTGTGTGTGTGTGTGTGTGTGTGTGTGTGTGTGTATCTTTATTCGCTTTTTAAATTTATGATGCCTGAAGTTGAAAGATACTATACATCCTGATTTGGAAATATCATGTGCTCGGATTCTACTCACTGCATATGAGCTTTCTGAGTTTGTGGAGATTCAGCTTTGCCAGATGATAACTAGATATCCTGAGCCCGAAATTACATGTATTTCCTGTTCAACAAATGACTGGCTGCGGAACCCAAACTAACCATATTGCCAATTAATCTGATTTTTCACACAGGCATAGATTTGGTGTAGAAACATTGCAAATAAAAACCTTTCAAATTATGGAAGCATTTAACTCTCTTTCCAATGGAGATTCTCATGTTTCACCATTTTAGTGAAAAGATAATTAAACAAACAAATAAGGCTTTTGGATATGGATGATCATGTAGACTTGCTGGTTAGTTTGGTTAAAAAGAAAAAAAAAACTTCCACAAGCCTATTCACTTAGGTTAAAAGGAGAAAATTTTAAAGACTACAGGACGAAGAGCTTAAGGAACTCAAAGGAAGAGACTATAACTTCCAAGATGGGAGCTGGGAAATGCCAGTCTTCAGGAAGCAATGGCACTACTATCTCTATACCTCTAAAGTCACGTAGTCCTTTTCTATCTCTGAACTTCAAACTGAGAAAATGCTTTCTGTTCTTCCCCTTCGTATTTAAACACAGTAAAATCCCACGAAGTAAAAAGTTGGAGAGTTCCTATAATCTCTTTACATAAAGTGATGCTGCATTTTGAATAGACTATCTGATTTTATATATATTGGGATTGATCTTATTCTAGCATAAGGGGTTGAACTATATTATCAAGAATATCCTAATATTACTCTTGTCTTTTTCTTCATTCTAGCTTGATGTCTTAATACTTCCTGTTGAACTTTACTGAATTGATTAGCATTTTTTAGAGTCTCATGATGACCATGTAATAGAAAGGCAGGCTTGCTGCTCTTCTGGTTACTTTAGCTCTTGGACTAGGAATGGACACGTCATCCAAGGCCTACCAATTCACTGACTGGCCAGATTCTCTCTCACAAGGAATGAGCCATGGAGTCATGTTCACTACAGTAATTTGGGGGCTGAAGGTTGAGTTGAAAGGTCAAGTAGAAGCAGAGCCAGATCCAGTGACATGGCAAGGTGAAACCTACAAGCAAGCTGAACACTATGGGGAAACTCAGAATGAGTAAATTATTAAATTTATTGAATAAATTCTTTTCCATTGACAAATAATTTGGAAGGGAATTCATGCCTATCTTTGGCATGGAAGGAGGTCTAATAATTGACTTAGGTTATTTATATATCTAAGACTAAGGATTTGGTAAAAAAAAAAAAAAAAAGGACTAAGTATTTGGTGACAGAGGAAGTATTAAAAAAAAAAAAAAACAAATACACAAAATGTCTCTCTCTTGGTTCAACTATAGGAAGGTTGAATAACTTAAAGGGCCTAGTAAGATTTAAGAGAATTTCTAAGGGAAATGCACCGTGAGTAAGATGGGATTAAACACTTGCCAGCTCACAGGTGTTGAATCTGGCTTTGCTTTCTTCATCATATCCCCCCACTCTAGCCATGGCCCCTTTGGCCCAGAAATGGGGGTGAAGGAACCACTTTCTCATTATTGGGATGACAGAAGAGGTACAGTGACTATAGTTGCTGGTTTCTTATTGACATTGTCTTTTCCCTTGGACACTGATGGGAGAAAGAAGGGAAAACATGTACAATGTTCTTAAAATATAAGCCCATTGACCATAGCAGGGCTATGGCATCTATGTTAGATATTTTCACTTCTACCGGGTAAGAAATACCATCCATTTCTAGAAAGAAGTCTAAAAGAGAAATTGGTGATTCTAATTCTCTTCTATCACTAACAAACTTTCTGAACCCAGACAGGTCCCCTCATTTCCCTGGGCCTCAGTTTTCTTTTGTATAAAAAAAGATCAAGTCCCTTCCTACTCTCTCTATTGTCTATGTTTCTTGTTATTCATATGGAACCCTCTTAAAGTGGCTGTACTCATCCCAAACCAGATGACAATCTTTATTTCTGAACCCAAATTAGGGTGGATAATTTTGGAAGAGCAGATCTGCCAGTTTAAGATTCACAGGCACCAATAAATTAAACAAATAAGATATGCTTTTGGCTTTTATGCAGTTGTTTTGAAAGAGGGAAAGAGCATCCAGGCAAATACTTGCTATTCAATGGAATTAAATCACTTCAACCCTCCTTCCCCACCAACAACATGCGCACTTAATTCCAACCAAATTGTTGTGCATCTGAAACCCATATGGAGGGGTGGGAGAGGGCAAAGAGTAGGTCATGGGGCCAGGTTGCCTAATCCAAAGCCCAGCTCTGCTATTTGCGAGTATGTGATGTTGGGCAAATTACTTAACTTGTCTGAGCCACATTTTCCCCATCTGTGAAATGGGTATAATAATGGCATTTTCTTCAAAGGGTGGTTGTGAGGATGAACAAAAAGCACTCAGTTATAGTGTCTGGCACATACTAAGTGCTCAAAAACATTGTTTATATTTATTATCTAAATGTACTGGTAAGGAAGGGGTTAAGAGTTCATGGACTTTGTTCAGATCTGGGAATGCTATAAAATGAAGAAAATGAATTAGAGACGGACTCTCTTTGGCTTCCAGGAGGCATCTTTTTTCCATGCTGGCATGTCCCCAAACTTTGTCTTTTCCACCAAATCATCATCTGAGTGCTGAGTAGCCTCTCCTCTTCAGTACGGTCCAAGAAATGAGGATGGAGGAATCTTTATAGACAACCCCAAATGGCTACCTACGTAAGTGGGCTGGTTGGGTTTTATTGATTACCTAGTTGAGCTTCTCGTTTTATAGATGATTGCCCACCCATATTGGAGAAAAGGATAGGAAGAGAACTGAAGCAGCCACTGTCCATTGCAGAGCCGTCAGAGCATGAGGGAGGCTGTCTCAGAAAACCTGAGTCCAGACAGGGAGAGTAAACAGAAGCCAGTGCTGTATAATCAGGGTAGAAGAAAGAGGTAGAACAAAGGTTTTTTTTTTTTTTTTTTTGAAGATTTTATTTATTTATTCATGAGAGAGACACACACACAGAGGCAGAGACATAGGCAGAGGGAGAAGCAGGCTTCATGCAGGCAGCCCAATGTGGGACTCAATCCGGGCTCACACCCTGAGCCAAAGGCAGATGCTCAACTGCTAAGCCACCCAGGCATCCCCAGAAGAACAAAGTTGTAAGAATTATCCACAAATACCTCCAACAATAATCACGCAGTTTGGGAACTGAGAAATATTTGTGGAGCTAGGGTCTGCTGTGTCCTTGGCATTCATAGCATCACAGACGGACAATGTCTTGGAGACCCAGCCTGTTATACGACTCACGAGGGTCTCATGAAAAAGATGGAAGGATGTATGGGGGGAAAAGGTGTGGCTGCCAACTGCTGGCTTACTTACAGGCACTGTAGTTTGTTTAGTATTTTATTCAGTGTCTAATAAGCTGCTTATCATTTTGTCCATATCACTTTGGACTTATTCAAAGACAACATCCTTTTGTTAAAAATCCTGATGTAAGCGATCTAATTGGTTTTTGTAAAAATAGCTAGATGTGGAGGGGCTCTAATGATCAGCAGCTGGTTGCTCTGCTGGTGCCCAGAGAGAAGGCCTTCCCCTAATTGAATTTACCTGCATGGTTTGGTTATCAGAAATGAAGTACAGGAGAAGAGTGGTTGTAGAATAATGTGAAATAAGGACAGGTACGTATGCATAAAAGACAGTCAAATATAAAAGCTTGTGCCATCTGTCATGTTTATAAAGCAATGGTATTATAGATAGGGCCGGACAAAGTGTTAGGGTGCACTTAGCATAGATCCTCATTTTTTAGAAGAGGAAACTGAGGCCCAGAGTGGTTCGATGCCTGCACAAGGTTACCGAGTCTAGTTGGCAGCCTGTGTCCTGCTCAGGGGCTCTTTCTGCCTTAGCCTGCTGCCTCTCATGGTCATGGCCATCGCTAACCTGTGTCTTTGGTGGAGGAGGGAGTTGTTTCTCTCTTTGTTTTTATCGTGTAGGCCGGAAGACTTCTTTTTGGTAAAACATAGTAGTGAAAGTTACTGTTGGCCATTTTCTAAAATCCATTTCTTTTAGAATGAGGATTTCAAAGATAGCTTCCAGTTAGAAGAGTTCTTCATGATGATGTGTGAGACAGACCCCACCCCTTTGAACATCCCAAGAATCATTCCTTATGGAAGACTCAGGCCATGGCTAAAGAAGCTGGAAGAAGGTGATGATGGCATTTTGTTAGAAAGGAGAATGTGTTGATGAATGAGTCAGTGCAAACATGTGAGAGGATGCACCCTCAAAACCCAGCAAAGGGAAAGTGGGCTTGCTTGTCTAAAAATGGTTAAAAATGGTCACCACATTAAGTGTAGGAATAAGCCAAGTTACTTATGCTTGTCTGAGAGAAGAGGTGGTTTATCCAACTACCTTTCAGGAAAGGAGTGTGTCAGTGCTCTGTGACTCTTCCAGTTTGTTCAGGTTTCTAAAATAGGATTACCAAGGAGTCTGACAGCAATGGGAATAATGAAGTGCCCAGAATAAGCAGCAAGGTGGCTTATGTCATGTTGTATGCAGCATCATGAATAAGAGGTGATTTATCCCTTTCATCAGGCCAAGCTCTTCACAGGCAAGGAATCTTATTCAAACTATGGCCACATCCTAGACCATAAATAAAATCCCAAGCAACAAAAGCACCCTTGACCAAATATAATTTAAAATTAGACTGCATTCATCGGATTTTAAAGGTAGGAAAATGTTTCAGAAACATTTTATCCATAGTCCATAAATAATATCATGATCTTCACAAATTTGATATTTAACATTCCAGTTGGTGAAACTGTTGTCAAACCCTCCCAGGGGTTTGGGGGAATGTGAAAAGTACTACAAGCCACTTGAAACCAAGGAATATTGAGAAAGTGTGGAAGGGTTGATGATTCTCCAGGTTCTACAGAAAATGTAGGAAAGGAGTCACTGTGTGATGGAAAAAAAAATGTGCATGTGTATATATATATATGTATGTATATATATATATTTGCTTTTATATATATGAAAGGAAAACAACACGAGCAATCTGCATTTAAATGTTGCCTTAATTTGAAAGCCCATCAGAATCCTTTTTTTTCCCCCCAGTGGAAAATCTGCAAAACCTTCCCTTTCATACCTAGGGAGGTGAGTAAAAAGCATTCAATGGATCATTCTGGGGTACAAAAAGCCTCATAAATTTGACTTTTTATTGTGCCATCACAACATTTCTAAGGAGTCTTATTTACTATTTATTTTAGTTACGGAAAAACTAAAATACGTTGTATACCTCGATCTACCAAGTGAAGCTTTTAATGAGGTCATTAAAATGACTTCCTAATTCCACCATGCTTAATTTTTTAAGTAAAATGAAGGGAAAGGCTCTAATGGCAACCTCTGCCCTCTGTTGTAAATTGACCTCGCACATGCCTGTCTGCTATGTGAACCGTGAAAAATTTTTTGGAACTCTTTCAACCCTCTCTCTTTACTCGTTGTGGTAGTTAACATCTACAATGAGTGATCCATCTGTAAAAGGCACACTGCAACGCTGCTCATTAATTAGAGCACATGTTACAAATTCGTAGGTAGACTGAGGCTGTGATGATCCATATGAGCAAGTCGAGGACATTGGGTTTCTGTAGCTCCCTTTGTTCTTCACATGACGATAATAAGGGACATACTGCCATTACCAATAAAACAATGTTCTAGGGATCTCTTCCTAACTAGCATCAGTTCTAAAGCCGGAGGCTGTTAGCTGTTACCAATATTATAAAACTACAAAAAAAGTTTACTAGTTTCTTTCTGAGCTTTTTCTTTTCTTTTCTTTTCTTTTCTTTGGGGGCGGGGGTTGCTTTGTAAGCTTTTAAAGGAGTGAAAGAATGAACCCGTTGTTCAACTGCCTGTTCTTTCACTCAGTCTTCCTCTTTTAGACCTAAATACTATACTACAGACTTGGTTTCTTTAAGATCAAATTCTTTTGATGTTCTATAGATTTGGTAGTTTCACTGACGCGGTTTCTTCATTCACTGTAACTTAGAAAAACAACAACAACAACAACAACAACCCCAAACTGAGCCGATTCTTTTAGAACTTCCCTGTGGTAGATGCCAGAAGTCACTACTCCAAGGACAATGTGAGCTAAGGTGAATAGTCACTGTAAGTAAGAATCTTGAAATGGAAATAGAATAAGTGAACGATTATAACAGGATGATCGTTACTGTGCCGTTGCTCACAGGGTGGTTTCTGGTGTTGGGCTCCAGCTGTTTGAATTTTGATTTGCCACTTACTATTGTATCACTCTGGGGAAGTTGTGTTGTCTGGTTGAGTGTCAGAATAAAACGGAAATATAACAGTGACTTCTTCGTAGTACTAGGAGGACTAAATTATGTGGTGGATCCAAAGCTCCTAACACAATACCTGGTTACAGTTACCATTATTATGTTATTATAATCTAAGTGTAGTGACATGGATTCATAGGATTAAGTGAGCTGCTCATCTTGAAATTCTCATAATTCTATCCGTATCCATAGTTACATTGTAAGTCACATTTTATTTCTGTTTTCAGATGAAGAAAAGATATAGAATGAATAACACGTAATTGATTTTCTCACCGAGTTAAATAATAAGATGTTTTAAAAAGTGCTTCTAATATTGGGACACGATAACAGTTTGGAATGTGAGTCATACTGTCCGTTATGTCGTGTGACTTAATCTGCCAAGAAGTTCACTGGTTACATGTTCCCCTTCCTTTATTTTTAGCTTTGCAGAACAAGTTGAACATTGTGCTTTTTAAATTTCATTTGAGGGGGAAAATGTCTATACTTTTTGCAAAGATCTGCCCTCTATGTTATATGATAAAATCTATTCAGTTCAGATACAGACTTTGTGGCCAAACCATTTCTCTGCACT
Organism: Vulpes vulpes; assembly: GCF_048418805.1. Lineage (NCBI taxonomy): Eukaryota > Metazoa > Chordata > Mammalia > Carnivora > Canidae > Vulpes > Vulpes vulpes. The sequence continues at coordinate 186,847,909 of NC_132780.1, forward strand.
GGAAGAATAAATGTCGAATCAGACATTTATTTTGATGATAATAGCTAAGCTAATTGACAGGTGCTAAAAGCTAAGAATGGCTAAGTTAGAAGAACTTGGTTCAGGAAGATAAAACCAAGGATGGCAAAGAAATCCCTACCAGAATGAAATAGGGGCTTGTTCCAGTTGCTCGTGTAGTCCTTTTACCATTACTTCTACATTCTGTGCATAGAGAAATGAAAATGGTGAATTCTGGGAGCTGTTGCTCTGTGCAGAGGATGATGACAGGCACTGATAGGCTGGTCACTCCTCAGTGCCCAATGATCTCTGAGTGAGTAATGAGGATTGTGGTAGCTCCCAATCAGCCTCCAGCAAGTAAATTTCTTTTCTCCTTTCTCTCTCATTCTTCTGTATCCTTATTCAATAAATACATATTCTCCAAATGTGAGAGATCTTCTCCTGTCCTCAAAAAGCTTATTATTGAGTAGCTCTGCCCTGCAGTGGTCCCCGGGGAGTCTTCCACATGACTGTCAATGTCCCATTAAGATGATTCCGGGCCCCTCAAATTAAAATGCATTTTATGGGTCTAATAAGAACCTCCTGGGCAGCACTTTTGTAGCATAACAACTGGAGAAAGAGAAAGCTTATTTATGATTACATTTTCTAAGGGGAAACTTAAAATGGGCCATTTAATTTCCCCATATATAAAAGAGTGTTTTGTATGGAAGTGGACTCAGCAACCCAAGAGGGTGTTTGTAGGTGCCAACAGAGTTCCAGGATGCTTGGCAAGGTACACAAAGGCCAAAAAAAACCCACATATGGCCATCATTCCGGAAATGCTCAGTTGAGAGCAGCCCAGAATAATAAACTTTCAATGAGGGGCGAAATATGTGAGGGCACCACTGAGTTTTAATTTTTTTTACACAAAAACAAAATAAACAAAAACCAAGCCGTAAATGTATTATTTCCCCTCAGAAGGGGAACACCAATAATGGGGTTTAGGCTTGTGGTGCCAAGTTCTCTCAAGTTAAAACTAGACTGATGCAAAGCAGATGAAATTTCATCTGTGGCTTGCAAATGAAAGCTTTTTAATGGGGAAATGGAACCACTTCTGCCCCAGAATTGTGCTGGAGCCTCAGGTTCAATAGAAGTTCAAGTCTTCTTTTCCTCAGCATGCTGGAAGCAGGCATCTTGATAAACATATTCTAAAGGATTCATGTGGAACGTACTGAAGGTTTAGTGAAAATGGCTTCTGAAAACCAAGAAATACAAAAGGATCCTCCAAACGAACAGTCTACTGTTTAGGTTTGTTTATTTAAAAAAAAAATCAATCTAACATACATAGAACTAAATCTCAAGTGAGGGCTAGTTGATAAAGGATACTTTTGGTAACACACTTCATTGTCTTTTCACTTGGAGATGGTAATCAATTTGACAGCCATCCTGCCCCTTATAAATTTAGGAATGGGATCCCACCTATCCCTAACTCCTCTGTTTTCTGAGCAGGGCATTTTTAGGGCACCATTATTGTCACAAAAGTGTTAATGCTGGAAGAATTGACAGCATTTGGGAGAGTTGGAGAAGTGAGGATTTTGTAGTTCTTTTTCTGTGATTAAATCTGTATCTTAACCATACAGATTTATTTGTTCGTTTTATGTTGTTTTCAACCTCAACGAAATAGGATCCAATCTTTTTTTCCCCCTCCAATCATTTTATACCGCTCAAGGGAGGTGGAGCTGGGGACAGAAGAGGAAGTTGTATGATAAGGTTCCTGTGAATCCAAGCAGTAACCAGCAAGGAAAGTGTGAAAGACTGCTTCAGATGGGTGCCTGTGGCACCTGATGCTAAAACTTATGGCTGAAGAGTGTAAGGTGCCACCATTCATCAGGATTGTTGTCCCTGGCTTCTGCGATATCCCAAACTGGGATATCAACTGGGACCACAAGTTAGTTCAGTTTCTTTCCAGAATAAAATGATACCACCACTCATCTACCTTTGCTTTGTAAAGGTAAATCTCCAAAAGGACAGGAAGGATCCTCAAGGTGGCAGCACCTTCATAGCTTTCAAATCCTCCCCTTCTGAAGTTTTTAATTAGAAGAGCCGGTAACTACAAAAAAAAAAAAAAAAAAAAACAAAAAAACAAACAAACAAACAAACAAACAAAAAAACCAATGGATCCGGGAATAAACACCCACAAGGCTCTACCAACCTGGAACTATGCAAGAAGTATCCAATTATTAATGATCTCTTCTAGTCTTGGACTAAATATTGCTTGTTTTGACTTTCGTATGAGGATACTCCCTTTAAGGAAATATTGCAAATTTATATACTTGAAAATAAAACAGAGAATTGCAAGAATGAGGCTGTGGCCTGTGACGTCTGTGGGGATAGAATACCCTGTATCTGACCATTTGTCATTACAGGCCAGCATTCCCCATCTTCCACACCAGCAATACTGTTCGGTTGTGACCATTGCTCTGATTTCCATGTCCCTGCGCTTAAGGAAAAAGCTATTATGGGAGCTTTGAGCCAAGGTAATAACAATAAAGAAATGATTTAAGACCAGAAGCAGGAAAAAAGAGGGAGGGACAGCTATACAGAAGGCTGGTGCAGGGTGAATAGAACTGCCCTGGCAGAAATGGCTTATTGTGTTTATGTTCCATGAGAAGTCCTGTTTCTTTTGGGACTTTGCAAATGATCCAATGAAAAAAAAAATATTTATTCATTGAAAGTATAGTCAGCTTAATCAACAATCTTTTCTGTAAAAGAAAAATGTCGGAAAGGTTAGCATATCCCACAGACCCTAATATGGCTTGATCCTTCTTCATTCATGGGCCTAGGTCTCTACAACATCAAAAATGAGTTGACAAAAAGGGAAATATGGAGAACCTAGCAGCCCCTTCTATGTATCCCTAAACTAACCAGTTGGATTTTTTAAAACTGGATTTACTGAATTAAACGAACTGACCTTAAGTGATCATAATTTCAATTTTGTGTGGTCTCAGCTAAGCCAGTGTGAGGCTGTTTGTAACACTACTGGCTCTTTGAGTCTCATTTGCCCAGGCTCAGAATCTGAGATTCACTTATTAACCACCTATTGAAACACCATGCACTGAATAACCTTTGTTTAACTCTGTCAGGCCCTGTGCTAGGGCGTGATCTTCAGCATTTTATTTTTTTCAATCCTGTCCTCAATCAATCCAGTTTTGTTTTTTCTTTCTAGCCCATGGATTCCACCACCATAGATTCTACTCATGTAATGGATGTATTACTGCAAAAACTCTGCTTTAAATGTTCATGTTTGCTGATGCTTAATCTTTGAGTCTGTTCTATGTGCCACTGCCACCCACTTGCATGATTCATTTTTACTATTATGACTCCACTGTTTATGAGATCAACTGAAGAGTCCCTTTTTATGGAATCAAAACTTTCTTTTTTTTTTTAAGTTTCGTTTTTATTTATTTGAGAGAGAGAAAGGAAGAGCGTGAGTGGGGAGATAGGCAGAAGGAGAGGGAGAGGGACAAGCAGACTCCCTACTGAGCACAAAGCCCAATGAGGGGGTTGATCTCAGGACCCTGAGATCCTGACCTGAGCTGAAGTCAGATGCTTAACTGACTGAGCCACCGAGGTGAGGCTGGAATGGAAACTTTTTTTTTTTATCATCTGACCCCTCCTCGTGGAAATAACCTTATTTCCTGAGGCTCTTCACTGTGTTCATACCTGCCACGCACTTTTGCCTTCTACCGTTTTGCTTAGAATAGCTTCTCTACCTTCTTGCCAAATTCCAGGCCTCCTCTAACATTCCTTGTCTCTTCATTGCAGTCTCTCCCATGACATTTATTATGTCTACTCCATACTCTGTTCTTTCTTTCTTTTTCTTTCTTTCTTTCTTTCTTTCTTTCTTTCTTTCTTTCTTTCTTTCTTTCTTTCTTTCTTTCTCTCTCTCTTCTTTCTTTCTTTCTTTCTTTCTTTCTTTCTTTCTTTCTTTCTTTTCTTTTCTTTTCTTTTCTTTCTTTTCTTAGCATTTGCTGTTTTCCCAAAAAGTTTATATTCTTCTGAAAGGCATATTCTGGATCTTTGACTCATTTCGTCATAATGTGCTCAGCATATAGTAGGTGGTGCAGAAATGCTTATTGAAAAGTGCTTAGCAAATTGAATGTTTTCCCTAAGCAGTGGTCAACCAATACATGCCTACTATGCTCATTCGTCCCCAAAGGAGCAGCTTTCAGAAGTAGTAGATGTCACTCTACTCATAAAAGGAAAAATCCAATTTAAGAATGTTCCTAATATAGAAAATGTTGAATCTTTCATGACATAAAAGCCACCTTTAGAGGATTACGTGATTGTTAATATAACAGTAAAAGCTTTTTCTTACTTTTCATTTGAAACAGGAAGTTCAGGTAACTGCAACATCTGCATTCTTATGACATGTTAGTTCTGGGCAGCTCGATCTCTTATTCTAGCTTAATAATTTTATTTTCTCTAATAACACAACTTCTATAATGGTGAATTATGATATTTAGAAATGTTTTGATGATTACCCTGTATAAAGTGAGTAATTCTGACCACTGAGGATCTTTTTCTGTACTAAAGTAAGGGGTCGTGAGACAGTTGCCCCTTGCCACCATCCCAGTTGACTTTGAAGAGCATAGTGAAACAGCAAACAAGCATTTCTTCGTGGCACTTGTTAAATGTGTATCTTGCTCATACCTGAGCGTCTCCACTACTGATATTACCTCAGTCTCCTGGAACTCAGGAGAGAGGAGAGAAGGGATGATTTGGAGACTATTTTCAGCTTCAGATATAGCAGTTACTTTAAAGACACATTTATTTCTGAAGCAGTCTCCTGAAGAAAGCATAGATAATGCAATTATATGTCTTAGGAAAAATATAGGATATTTAGGAACCACATTTTCAAGAGTGTTCTACTACCACTTGTGCTTATTTATATGTTCCATACTTGGTATAACTACCTTTAACTATAAACTGCCTTCAAATTTACAAAGATTACCTTCCTCAGGTAAGGATTTAACATATACTGTTGTATGTTAACATTGTGGTATTGCATAATGGTTTATAAAATGGTCCAGAGGCACCTGAGTGACTCAGTTGGTTAGGCATCTGCCTTCAACTCAGGTGGTGATCTAGGGGTCCTGGGATCAAGCCCCACATTGGACTCTCTGCTCAGCGGAAAGTGTGCTTCTCTCTCTCCCTCTATGCTCTCTCTTCCTCTGTGTTCTCCCTCTCTCTCCCAAATAAATAAAATCTTAAAAAAAATTTGTCCACCCACAGTGAAAGGCAAGAAAACCTCTGAGCTGGAAAAGCTGGGACCCTGGGAAAAAGGAATTGTTCATGGCTTCCATCACCAGCTATTAGTGTCATCAATCACTACCCTAATTCAGTTTTTCTGCCATCTTGACCACATTGTCTGTTTTGCCTAACTAGTGTTATTCCAGGTCTTTGCATTAGCCACTCGGAAAAACTTTGCAACCTGCATCTTCTAGCTTTTGTGAAAATTATTCACTGTTTGGTGAGCTTTAACAAGTCATACACACAAGACACCTGTGCATGACTTCAAAGGCTGCACCAGATAGTAAGGGCTCTCCTTCTACTCCTGAACTCTTCATTGTGGGGCAGGGGGAAGAGCTGGCTTACTTATCTCTCTGAGTGCTGCCCATGCCTACTTAGTGCAATAGAAGTAGATATTTGGCACAGTGAAGCAAAAGAACCAGATAATAATAATGCCTAGCATTGTTCTGGAAGGTAGTCATATTATAAGAGATTGGGGGGGGGGGGATGTTTACCTTGTAAATATTACTGCAAAGTACCTGAAGAATTTAAGGCCCTCCCACCTGCACTCAGTCACCCCAGCTGCATGAGAAAGAGGTGGGAAATCCAGATGATACGACATAGCTGAAATCCAGTACTTTAGGGTAGAGGTAGAGGGGTGAAAAAGTAGCCCGGATTATCAGGGGCAGTGAATAAGAGAGAGGGAGACAGAAAAGGAGAAAAATCCTTGACACTGAGCTAAGATAAGATGGCTTCAGTATGAGTGATGGATAATTTAAGAGGAAAAATAAAAAGTTGTCTTGCTCCATCCTCTGGCTAGATGTAACCTCAATGAATAGTATTATTTTCTTTCTGACAATGTATTCTCCATTCCTTCCAAACATTGAGGTATCAGAAAGATACACACAAGAAGAGAAATAAAATTCCTAGAGTGGCAGTTTATTAGAAGGCATAATCTATGAATGAAATGTGTACATTTTCACCATAGGTGCACCACAGTGGATATTTTACTCACATTGTTACCTCCTCCTTCCTTTGCTGATGTCATCACTCAGAACCCTCTCCTCTCCAAGGTCCCTTTTAGGAACTCTATCTTGCACACGTCCGTAATACCTGTAGATATAAGCCGAGCTGTCTAAGGGAAGTGGTGTGGAGGAGAGTGGAGAAGAGTCTATCCATTCTTTCCTGATTGCCTTTGTTTGCTATTTTTCTAAATCCTCAAAGCCTAGACATTTTGAAAAGTCTTTTAGAGATGAGAAGTCACACATTCTTTCTTATTAAAAAGTTTAAGAAAATATATATTTAAAATACTCTTATCTGCTCTTAGACTGTTTGGGGATGGGGCAAATTAAGAACCGTAAAAAATACCAGGAAAACGAATTGATGAATGGAATGCAGATTGCAGGCTTTTGCAGGAGAAGCTCCTGGTTCTGAAGTCTTTCCTGGCTCTCTCTCTGACTGGGGGCCTGAGTTGGTTTCTGATGTCTGTCTAAATTAACCCTTTGATATTGAAAGTCAAGACCCATTTGTATGAGTCAAGAAAGAAGTTGTTCTCCTGAAATCTTGGTAGTTTGTAGCTATGCAGGCACAGCCCAGAGTTTCAATGAGGTGAGAACATTGATGTCCCTGCTGCTTGCCTAACGTGTCTTTACACGATCTTGAAAACCGGGCAGAAAACATGTTGGTTCTCAGGATCAAGTAACCGAATTAAGGTTGCTATGACACCCTACCATCCAACTTTGGATGCCATTTTCTATCATCGTTATAAGTGTAGAAAAAGCCAAGAGGAGATGAAGTTGTGTGCCAAGGAGAACATTCTGGCTTAACTGGTGATACATACAGAATTACCAAGGATTACATTCAACTCAGTTCTGTAAACCCCATGTAGATTTTTAAATGTTAAATATTAATGTTAATATTTATGATGTAAATATAATATATAGTAATATATAATATAAATATTTAATTTTTAAAATCTCATTAAGTTTTTAAAATATTCTGCCCCAAAATTTGCCCTCGAAACCAATTTTGGGTGATATTTTCTTCTGAGAGTACATCTTTGAAGATAGAGTCATGGGCTGGTACCTACTTAACCTCTGTGTGACTATTGCAAACTATTTAACCTCAGTTTTATCATTCACAATGTGAAGATATTAATAAATTCTATCTTATAAGGTCGGTGTGAGGATTAAATAAATCAATCTATATAAATCCAATAAGAACGTGTTGCAGGACATATAAACACTCGAAAATATTGTCAGCAACAATGTTGCTGACATTGTTGGGTTTTCTGTTATTTCTCTCATCCTAAAGATCAATACGGAATTTATTTAAAAACACATTTTGGATAGTAATTTATGATCTGTAGATTGTGAATCAACTATAAATTACTGTGGATTCATTTTATAATTTTTCCCAAGGCAATAAAGCTTCTCCTGTAATAAATCTCGATATTATAAAAATGTTGGTAAGTTTCCAAATTGGAGGAACTGTCCATATAATTCATAAGAATTTCAGAGAAAAAAAACTACATTTAAACTATTAATTTATTTAAGGAAATCTGAGACAATTGGAGCAGGGGTGGCATCATGATTTTTGGAACTGGGTGATGGGCACTAAGGAGGGCACTTGATGGGATGAGCGCTGGGTGTGATACTATATGTTGGCAAATTGAATTTAAATAAAATATTTTTTAAAAAGAGAGACAACTAGATCCAACATAAAAAACCCACAAACAACACAGAGAGGTGACAAAATATCCTCATTAACTCCAAAATACAAGAATATGGGAAGGGAAGAGGTTACCAATAGCTACAAGACCTACCAGTTATCAGCTTCCATGTGAAGGGAGGCATAGGAAAGCACCAGACATTGGTCAGATCTGAGAACTGGAGAGTCCCCACATAACCCACAGACATTTGTGAGAAGTGCAGCATGCCAATTTGAGAAACCAGGAGAGATTTTGCCCAATCTAATAGCACAGTCTGGTGATAAGGACTGGAGGGAGGGAGCAGGCCAGTCCTTAGAACTCTCAAAATGGACTAGTTATGATTCTATTTATGACAGAGCCCTACATTGAGGAGAAAAAAAATAGATGTGAATAAAAGTTAAGGACAGAGACAATAGAGAGGAAGAGAAGGTCCAGATAAAAATGAGGGAGGAAAATAGAGCTCCAAAATCTCAAAAAGAGCTGCCAAATTTTTTTAACAATGCACAAGAACGTACAAAGAAACCCTGAAATCTATCTTGAAGTTTGCTTCTCTGTAAAAGTTCATAAAAATTAAATTCACATGAAAATAGGAGGCAGTAAATTATTAAAGGTAAATGTTTGCATACACATTTAAAAACAAAAAATTATGCTATTTCAAAAAATCTTTTAGAAATTGAGAGCATATTACAAGAGCTGAAAGAACAATAGGAGTCAGAACGAAAAAAAATTAAAAATGAAGCGACAGAACTCAAGAAATAATTAGAAGTAAAAGATAAATTGTTAAAAGATTTTATTTATTTACTCATGAGAGACACAGAGAAAGAGAGGCAGAGACACAGGCAGAGGGAGAAGCAGGCTCCATGCAGGGAGACTGACGTGGGACTGTGGGACTTGATCCCGGGTCTCCAGGATCAAGCCCTGAGCTGAAGGCGGCACTAAACCGCCGAGCCACCCAAGCTGCCCTAAAAGATAATTTTAAAAGCAAACACTAAACTAGAAAGAGTACCAGAGCAGTTAACATAAAGGATGAAACCGTAAGAGAAAGAGAAAGGAAAAGATTTTTAAAATAAGAAGAAATAAACAGATTTTACCTATACTACCTAAAAATCTAATGCTATACATATACTATACTTAAAAATGAAGTGCATTACAATAATAACACAAAGAAGAGAAGAAGATAAGTGGAGTTAAGGTTTACTAAGGTCTTAGCACTCTTTGGAATGTGGCAAGAACATTCAATTATATTGGACCCTAATAAGTTAAACATGCCTATTATAATCTCTAGAGAAATCACTAAAAACCAGTAAATGCATGTATAAGTCTCAGGAGAAAAATAAACATCTGATTAATTCAAAAGAAAGAAAAAAAAGCAATGGAAAAGTGATATAAAATAAGAGAACAAAACGGAAAATGAATAGCAAAGTGATAGATGGAAACCCACATACTAATTATAAATGGTCTAAATATCCTAATTAATAGAAAGATTGAATTTTTTAAAAAGTGAAGCCCAACTATAAATTACTTATAAGAGGCACACCTTAAATATAGAGAAATGTAGACATGAGAAAGAAGTATTATTAGAGATTAAGAGATATTTCTTGAAGATAAAAAGTCATCCATTAGGAAGATGTAACAACTCTAAATTTGTAAGCATCTAATAGCATAACTTCTAAATGTGTAAGGCAAAAATTGATGTTATTACCAGAAGAGATAACCAAATCCACTATCATGGTAAGAGATTTTAATACATCTCTCTCAATACTAATAAAACAGGCCAAAAAAAAAAATAAAATTTATCATTCGTAACAGCATGATTAATAAATGGCACTTAATTCACATATAGAGAACACTATACAAAGCAGCAAAATACTCAAGGAATTTTGACAATAATTGAATATCTGCTGGGCCATAAAACAAGTCTTAACCAGGTTTAAAAGTTTTGAGTTTAGAATATAGTCTCTCATCATAGACTTTATCAACCAGGCATTAAACTAGAAATAAAGATGAAAAAGATGACTAGAAAATTCACCAAATGTTCTAAAATTAAGCAATATGCTTCTCAAAAACAACCCATGGATCAAAAAAATAACATCAGAATTTAGGAATAATTTCAAACAAAATAATTAAAATATATTCAAACTTGAGTAATGCAGCTAAAGCTATATACAGGTGAAAATGTGGGGCTTAAAGGTATGTATTAGAAATAAAGAAAGGCTGAGAAATAATAGTTTAAGTAACTATCTCAAGAAGTTAAGAAAAAAGACCAGAAAGGTAAACCCAAGGAGAGAAGAAATAATAGGCAAAATGAGTGGACCTAAAAGGACACAATAGTAAGATATAGCATATCAATAATTACATTAAATCTAAATGGTCTAAATATTCTAATTAAAAGTTTTTCAAAACAATAAGAAATAAATCAAGGGCCACCTCAGTGGCTCAGTGGTTGAGCATCTGCCTTTGGCTCAGGTCGTGATCCCGGGGTCCTAGGATTGAGTTCTGCATCAGGCTCCCCACAGGGAGCCTATGTCTTTGCCTCTCTCTGTGTCTCTCATGAATCAATGAATAAAATCTTTAAAAAAGTTTTTAAAAAGAAATAAATTAAGAATGAAACTCCTGAAATAGGAAACAAATGTATTATTAATGAAAACAACAAAGCCAAAAGTTGATTATTTGAAAAAAACTAATAAAATTATTTGGCATATAATAAAACTGATTAAGAAAAAAAAGACAAAGAGCAATTTACCAATATCAAAAATGAGAGAGAGGGCACTACAGATCTTATATAAAGTATATATAGATACAGATATGAAAAATTATATGTCAGTACATTAAAAGAATTAGATGAAAAAGACAAAATCCCCCACTGAAATTACCAATACTGACTAAAAATTATAAAATATGAATAGCTGTTATTAAATAAATTGACTGTACAATTAGAAGTCTTTCCACACACAAAAAAATTATTTCAGATAGCTTCAACAATTCTTACAGTTAAAAAGGGAAAAATACCAATCATCTAGAGAAAGAATAAACTCATTTCCTTATCCCCTACTTGTATCCTTTATAGTAAAATTGAAAAAGCATATTAAAATAAAGAAAAATTATAACTTCATGAGAGATTTATGAACAATCTCAACAAAATATTAGCAATTTGAATCCCTACTATAAAACTAAGTTTGATTTATTCTAGGAATACCAATTTGTATTAATATTTAAGAAAACAATCTTTGAAAAAAAATAACCAACCTTTGTAACTCACCATTTTAACAAAATAAAAAGGAAAAATTATAATTTCAACAGATGGAGCAAAAGCATTTGATAAAACCCAACAACCATTTTTGCTCAAAAGGCAAAACAACATAAACCAAAATGCAAAAATGTACCACACTAAGAATGGTAGAGAACCTTTTTAATTTGATAAAAGATTATCTGCAATAATCTATAGCAAACAACATATATAATGCTGAAATATTGAAAATTTTCCTCTGGAGATGGGGAGCAAAAGATATCTGCAATCACTACTTTAACATTGAACTAGAGGTCCTTAGCAGTGCAATGGAACAAGAAAAAACAACAACTAAAAGTATAAAGATAGAAAAAGAAGAAATGAATTATTATTTGCAGATAGCATGTGTGTCTATGGAGAAAGTTCAAAATTATCTACAATTAAATAGACAAACCTGGTAAATGAATTTAGAAAGGTGGCTGCATTTAAGCTTATACCAAAATCAATTGTATTCCTAAATATCAGCCATGAATAATTAGAATATAAAATTAGCATAAAAGAGCTAAAATAAGTCAGCCATGGATTTCAGTGTCCTATACTATAAATAAAGTGTGCCTTGCCACATGTTCACTCAGCTCCTCAGCCGTCATATTCCAATATCCCTACACATCCTCCCAGAGACATTCTCAGACCTGTGGTTGCTGAGGCTTTGAGCTTCTTTCATTTACTCCATCCGACAATCACTGTCAAAACACATCTGCCCATTCTATTAGTCCTATCCATAATCTCTATCTTATTTCCAAGTCAGTACCATTTTTTTTTTCTTCATGGAACGTATTAATACTTTCATTTTTTGGTTTTTCTTGCATCACTTGCTACAATGTATTTTCAGTTGAAAATATGAACACAGTGAGACATTGATCACTAAGGCTTCATGGAGTTCAACTGGCTTGTGAGGAATGTGGGTTAGAGCTGGGTCCTATTTCAAGGTGAGTCTGAAGCCTGAAGAGATGTTGCCTATTGGGATGCTGTCAAATCTGGGTTGCACGTGTTCTATGTCAGTAACTAAATGATGTCTTTCCTTTGCAAGATCTCCACACCATTAAAAATAAGGAAAGAAAACTTCCGGGTAAAAATGGCGAGTAGAACTCATACACTACCTTCTTGATCTTGAGAAAAAAATGGACTGGATTTTGGCAAAAGGAATATTTTAAAACTGTATAAACCATGAAGCCTAAGAAAATGGAGGAGGTGAAACAACAAATACTAGAAAATAGAAAGCAGATGGAAGACTTAGCCGAATCTTGAGAGAGCCACAGCATAAACCAGCAGTAGGAGAAGACGCCCGTCAGCCTGAAGTACACCACACACTCCTCTCAGAGGCTCAGCATGAGAGGTTTCTCTGCTGCTCATATCTGAAGGTTGGTTGAAGTTCAGCTGAAGAAGTATTTAGGTCCCCAGATTGATCTTCTATAGGTATATAGCCTGGATTTCAGCCTCTTCCCACATAAGCAGGAGGAGACTGGAGGTCTAATCTAAAGAGAGGGTAGAGCAGCAGGTTAGGGTACTATATCCATGACTGATCACTTATATACCTAGCTGTTTTCCACACTCAGCTCCCACAGGCTCAGCCCAGCAGACACCTTTCTGGTGGTGTTTGAAGCTCATCTCTAGGGGATGTAACAGCCAGTCTCTCTGCAGGGAGTCCCACCCTTGCCAGGCTCTGCCCAAGCACCATGGGCTCTCACCTTAAATGTGAGCAAAAGAGCCCAGATCTTCAAAACCTGTGGAAAAGCCTTCAACATAAATGATAGATACAAAAACAAGCAATCATGAGCAAATAAAAGTTTTCCCGAAAAGCTGTCATTGATAGCCTCAGCAAAATACGATTTATGCAATGCATGATTCCCCAAATGCCATAAAGATGACTTTTGAGAACAAAGAAAAATCCGTAGAAATTAAAATTGTGATGGCAGACATGTAAGGCTCAGAAGGAGACATAAAATATAATGTTCAAGAGTCCCCCCCCCCCAAAGTGAAATGAAAACATAGTGACAGTGAATAAAATAGAATAGAATTAGAGGGCCCTTGAGGAGATCCCAAAGTCTTAAAGATTTTTTTTTTTAATTTATTTGAGAGAGAGAGAGAGAGAGAGATAGCAAGCACTCCAGGCAAAGCATGGGGTGGGGGTGGGGGGTACAGAGGGAGAGGGAGAAGCAGATTCCCAGCTGAGATGGGAGCCTGAAGCAGGTCTTCTTTCCAGAACCCTGGGATCGTGACCTGAGCCAAAGGCAGATGCTTAACCAACGGAGCCACCCCAGTGTCCCCCAAATCCTTAATATATGAATTCTATAAAGAGACAGCAAAGGAAATGGAGAAAACTAATTTAAAAAATAAAATCAAAGTTAAAGGTTGGGAGTTACATAATGGAAAGGGCCCCCCTGAATGCCCAGCTCCAGGGATGAAAACAGACCTTCCCTGAGGCATATCATGAAGAGTCCACTCGAGTATGAACTAGAATATATTAGATCTAGATGCAGAGGAATGCCTGCATTTAGCAGCATCTACCGCAGTGTGCTTAGCATTATTATAGATCATGAAGGTGGAGGCCTAATGAATGGGATTCATTCATGAGTAAGAAGAGCTACAAGAGAGATTATCTCTGAGTCTGAGATAGCCAGAGATGAGATTATATCCTGAGCAGGAGAAGGAAGCCTCCAGGAGGAGGGCTCTCACCAGACACAGACATCGAATCTGCTGGCACCTTGACCTTGGACTTCCCAGCCTTCAGAACTGTGAGGAATAAACGTCTGTTGTTTAAGCCCATGGTAATTTGTTATTGCAGCCCAAACTGACATGAAAAAACATATAAATAAAGCTAGAGATGTGTTCAAATCATTTCATAAAACTAGAGCCAGTGAATTGTGTTCCAGAGCCTAACCACGTAAAAGCTCTAGCCAGCGGGAGGATGGAGGAACATTGTACCCATGGTGAGTGCTGTTTTTCACCAGTGCCCAGCTCTGCGGTATTGATTGAAGTTATGAAGTATTTGAGTAAGCCCCTAGAGTATTCCCTTTTACCGCAGGCAGAGCATACTTGCATATCCACAGTTCACCTATATGTCTTGCTCCTTTCCAAAAATCTACCCTCCCTTCTGAGTCAAAAGGAGAAGAGACCTTCTCTGCCCTAGTCTCTGTGCATCACATCTCATGCATAGAGATGCAGATGGAGACTGCAGCCTGACAGCCTGGTTCCAGTCCTGGCTTTACCACTCAGTAGCCATGTCAATCTGGGCAAGACATCGATTTCCCTGTGCCCACCTGTGTAACAGGGATTATAATGCATCTATTCGCAGGTTTGTTATGTATGTTGATTGAATCAATGTAGGTAAAAGCACTTAGAACCACACATAGCTAATAGCTGACACTGTACATTAGCTATTTCCCCAGTTCTTCCAACAGCATGATGATTCTCTCCATCTTTTTGAATGACTAGATATATGTTTATTGAGTTATGCCATGCCCTCCTTCACAATATCTCCATTTTTTATCTAATAAACCTTTATTTACCATGTACCATGTTCTAGCCAACATGTGGAGATTTAAAAATAAAAGAGAGAGAGAGAGACCCTCCTATGAGATACATTCTCTCCATTCCTATGGCCACAGCTATCAAATTGCGACTTCTGTAATCAGATCAATTTCTTTAAAATCTGTTTTTAATAAAACCATCCCCCTAACAAATCTATTCTGTTCCATGATGGTTATTAACTTGAACTTGAATCCTGAATTTCTCCTTATGAGCATTCTACCTCATTTCCTTCATTCCATTGATAATCTTGTCCAGTCTCCTGGCCGTCAAAATTGGGTGTTTTGTTTTATTTTGTTTTGTGCCTTTCTCCTCAGAGTCTAAAATTCCTTAAAAGTAGGCAATTAAATTATAGAGAGAACATGGAGTTTGCACTCAGACCTGGTGCTAACACTGTAATACAGCATGGCAATTAGGTAACTTGTCTGGGTACCAGTTACCCCAGTTGTAAAGGAGAAGTGTCTCACACAGGGCTGGGCATGAAATAAATGTTAGTTTCTATCCTTCTTTTTGTGTCCTCTCCAGCACGCACTAGAATGTTGAATGTTCAGTGGGTATCTTGGCCAAACATACAAGAAGAGTACAATCATATAACCAAAGTAATTCATTTCAAATTTGCTTCCTTAACTACAGTTGCTCTTTGAGGTCATGGGAAATGAAGAAACCTTTCCTCTTTCATTAGAATCATAGCCTTTGCTTAGTAGTTTAGAGATTTCCTCTATACATTACCAAGGAAAGAACTAGAATTTGGATATTTTCAACCATTCATCCTATATTTTTATTTCTGATGTCTCAGACTCATCTCTCATGCAGCTCCTAAAGCTTAATTTTTTTTTTTAAACCAAGACTCCATGCTGCTGTGCAAATAGCCTGGCAGGAGAGATCTGGTGTGTGAGGGTCTAAATCCTCTAGCTGGAGAATAAGGAGTTGTCCAGCTCTTTTGGGCCTGCAGAGTGGACTTCTGGGGCCAGATTGATTTGATGCTGCAGCTCTGTGGTGAGTTGGGTAACTACTGAGTGAAAGTATCAGCTTAGATTATTAAAGGCCAAGTCTTAGAAGATTCAAATACTAAGTTCCAGTGAGCAGTTCCTAAAGACTCCAGGGAATTTAATTCAGAGTTGTTACAGCGTGGAGCCTAGAAAACTTATCTAGAATATTTTGAGAGGTGTTTGCTATTGTTTGAGTAAGAAATGGCAGAAGAAATAACCTTTATGAGATGTATTTTCATGATCTGGAAGAGCTAGATATGAGGATAACAGGAGAAATCCTCTGAACCTTATTATTGAGCATCATATTAAATTATACACCATGAGTTTTAGCATATATTGAAGTAAAAATATTTTTTGTATCCTACATCATGTAACAACTTGATAGAAAGTATTAGGGAATAGCAACATGACTCATAGATGAACATTAATGAGTTAGTTATTTTTGTGTTAGCCTTCCTTGAAGTTACTTAGAATAAATGAGACAAAGTGTGACATTTTACTCTATATATTATTCCATACAAGTGGTCTTCTGATTTAACATAACCTAAATTCAGGGACCTACCATTCATAGTGGGAGAATATATAAGCATTTTAGGTAGCAGCTTTGTTTTTTTGTTGCTTTGGTTTTGAGGCTTTTTCCTTCTTCTTCTTTTTTTTTTTTATTGCGTTTAAAGATAAATCTGTTTTGCTGTAAAAGGAGATTCACTGGTGAATCATGGGAAGGTAGTGTTGAGTGACAAAGGCAAGTGCGAGAGTACCTCAGACAACAGGATATCCCTTCCAAAAAGTTCAAAAAGCAATTAAACTAAACAATATATCATTTCGGCATATATGTGATAAAAGCCACATTTCCAAAAGCCTGGGGATGATAGATAAAGACAAACTTCAGCAGGACAGTGGCTCCTGTGCATTGGAGGCGGGAACTGGAACACACAGGCTGATTTAAGTTACTGGCAATGCTCCAAGGTTCGTGTCAGGCAGTGTGTTCACAAGGGCTCATTATGTTATTAAATAGATAAGCAAAAAGTTGTAAGATGAGACTAGGCATGAGCCAATAGTGACAGTGTCTTGAACCAAGGATTTGGATCAATCCAACTTGGTATACGTGAGATTCATTTACAGAAAACTTAATTTTGTAATAAAATAATTCAGGAGGAAGGCACAGGCATTAATCCTTTTTAGAAGTTCAGAAAAAAATTTCAAAGTTACCTAGATACATCTTCACGGTGAGCCCTAGAATCCTATCAATGAGGGTGGAGTTAATTCCCCCCAAAGCAGTCAGACTAGACCCATACGCTGTGGAAAGGGATGTGGGGTGAGGAGGACACCAGGAAGGAGGATGGGGGAAAGATTAAAAGAGAAATGAAGCCCATCTGTATAGATGGGAAAGCATCCAGAATATAAGGGTAGGCACTGAAAAGTCTATTGGCTGACAGTGGCCTCATTGGCAAGGCCATTGAATAAGACATACATCTAATGTGAATATACAATTATCTGTTGAGCACTTATTATGCTATGAAAGAAATACAATTACCTCTCAAGGGGCCTTACAGCCTGAGGGTAAAAGGCCTAACAGATCCTCAGGATCTAAGAGATTATTATCTCCCCCTATATGAGAAAAGGTTGGAAATTAAGAAATAAATGGTGAATAGTTCAGACTCCCAGCAAAGGATACCTGTTTTGCTTAAAGGTACCGGACAGAAGTTAGGAAACAACCACCTCTTCCCCTGCTGGTCACTGGACTGAACCCCTCTGTAGTTTGGAGGCAGAGATTGCTGAGCAACAAACTCAGAAAGCTCTTTGAAACAGGTTCTCTCCTCTTCCTATTTACAGGATTCATTGAGCTCACATCACGGGGCGCCTGTTCTATGCAAAGCATAGCAGAGCTGTAGATGAAGGCTTTCAAACAGGCATTGGATTAAAAATGGAGCCACTACCCCCCCCCTTTTTTTTCCTGGAGAAGACTGTCACCTAAAGCTGTTTTAAAAATTGAGTCTGTCTGATTTTATTCCACCCAGTCACAGCATACCGTTTGTGAACATTTAGGTTTGATTTAGATTTGTGATGCCTTGCTAGGAGCATCTGTCCTTACTACTGTGGGCACCCTCCCCCTTTGTTCTATCATCTATATCACTTAGGATTGGGCCTGATGGACATCTGGAACCAGCACATTTCTGTTCATATACAGCATCTTTACTGGGACTGTAATCTGTTTTGCAATAAAACTTAACTTTTTGGTATTTACTGACTTTAACTGGAACACCACTTCCAGTAATTAGGCTGAAACCATGGCATGACTGATTTAGAGAGACTGCTGCTGGTTGCTTAGATCAGCACATTCTAGGGACCTTCCATGAAATGATTTTCCTACAGACTGCCATCACTTTATGGTAGGTGAAAAACAATGTCCTTAGAAGCCCTCGGACATACTTCCAACATTCAATTATTCATGATAATGAGGACCAGACAGGCACCCCTGTAGGTCCCAGTGGGACATCAAGTTAAAATCCTCAAGGCCTAGAAATAAGGGCAGTATCTGGGTCTGTTACCCGGAGACCAGTTTGGCATCTGTCAGTGGTACTTTCTGCATTTTTTCCAGGATAGTAGTTGAGAGCTTAGAGTAGTAGCCACCTGCTGAACAACCTAACTATCCCCATTGGCCTCTTGTGATGTCAGGAGTCTAAAGAGCACTCCAAGAACCACCTAGAGCTCCAGCATCAAGGCAACCCAGCCCATCTGCTCGGCAGAGACACAGTGG
The DNA here is from genome assembly GCF_048418805.1 of Vulpes vulpes. Taxonomy (NCBI): domain Eukaryota; kingdom Metazoa; phylum Chordata; class Mammalia; order Carnivora; family Canidae; genus Vulpes; species Vulpes vulpes. The sequence continues at coordinate 186,866,448 of NC_132780.1, forward strand.
CGGTCCTGGCATACAACCCCATGGGTGGCCTTCCTCTCTCCTCTTCTGTACCTTTCCTGGGGGTGCAGAGCAGACCCACTGAGGATGGAAGCTCAAGCTGACATGGAGACAACAGTGGGGAACCTGCTGTGCTGGGCTCATAGGGACAGGTGGGGAAAGCAGATATGCCACTCCAAAGGGGCAAGGCTGCTGGCTGTGTCCCCTTGGGAAGGCGTAGAGAAAACACTCTCTGTTTGCTCTTGCTTCTTATTTTGTGGACTCTCAAAACACCATCATAGTCCAGGACATGGAGGTAGAACATTTATTTAAGCATTCTTACTTTTGTTTTCTTTGGAAAAACTATCACCAAGGGGTTGCATCCCAGAGTGGGTTGGATGTTGGGACAGATGTGTAAAAACCACTGTGTAGCTTCAGGAAAGATACTGGATCTGGATGTGAATAACATGCCAAGAGACTTCAAATACAAATTGAGGAAAGCACTTTTCCAAGTGAAAGCTGATGGGAAGCATCGCACTAATTAGTGCAAATGAACAATGCGGCTGGGGTCATTTATAATGAATTAGCAATGCCATCTAAATTTGCACAGGCATGTTTTCCATTGATTATTTGATCCTGCGATGGTTCTTGTCAAGTAACCTCTCTGACAAGGTAACAGAGGAGTTGTATGACTTGCCCAGGTCACACAGCTAAGGAGAGTGGTGAGGAGAGGCCGCTCCATGTGACAGGAGTGCACTGGTTAGGAATCAGAAGATCTGGGTTCTGATTCAAATGAGTTAATTAATTTTGCAGCGGTAAGCAGGCAAATTGCTTAACTGCTCAAGAAATCCCTCACTCATAAAATGAAGTTTAAGATTAATTGCTCTCAACCCACACTGCACATTTCGCTCCCCTCCTCAATGGAGACTTTTTGAAAATATTAAATCCCAGGCTGTAGACTCCACCCTAGATCGCTTAAATCTAAATCTTTGATGTGCTGGGTCCTTCCACATTGTTTGTTCATGTATCTGTGTTCCAGCTGCCCAGCATTAAGAATTACTGAACTGGATAATTTCCGAGGTGCCTTCCATCTTTTACATTTGATGTTAACCTATTTCCCAAGCCCAGAGATTGGCTCCCATATGTGAAAATACGGTGAGAGGCTAAGTGGGTCTGTTTACTCACAAGAGCAAACACGGGACAGAAGTGCATGGATGCTGATGCCCATCCTGGGCTGGGTCCTCTTAACATGTCAAAGGTTCTTGCAAATGTCAGTCCCATATGTGGTAAGAACTCATAAACGTAAGAGGGACACAGCAAATTTCTGTTGAAACAGAGTGTCAGTTTAAGGAAAAGTCAAAACAGAGAAGGAGACAACTGTCACTTCTGTAGTTATAAAAATTGAAGATGCGCTGGCAAGAATGATGGTCTCTAAAAAGCAATAGAACCTAATGCTTCCCTCATCTCACTGAGGGAAGACATATCAATGCTCACATCCTTGTGAACATTCGTTCTTTCTACAAGAAACTAATAGTACTTTTAAGGATATATACATTTGACTTATAATTTATTGAAGATGTCAAAAGCCCAAGGAATATTTCATCGTTGTGCTTTTCCTCAGCACCCCAATTTTAACCATCTGGCATTATTTGTAAGGCGTCAACCTAGCCAATTTTCTGAATGAAAGAATATGCCATTTAATGGGGAATCTACTGTATTTTAAAGCTAGCACATAACTTGCTGATTAGAAGGCAGTCTTTTTGTGCTATATGTTTGACATATAGTAGAGACACAGAGAGGAGTAAACTAGCCTTAAACATGAAGAAAAAGTGGTGTTTTGGGGAACACTTTTGCCATGGAGGAGGAAAAGATTTTCTGAATAACCATGGGAAAGACTTGAATAAAGTTATAAGGTTACTTTACAGCAAGTCTACTAAATCTATAATACACTAATTGGTCTGGACCTCTTCAAATGTGTGAAAGCAGTGCAACATTTCCCAAACTCTACTTCAGAACCACTTTTTGTGGAGCATCATGTGGACTAGGGTTGCTTACAATAACTTTGGAAAATAATGGACTGGAATAGAAAGATGTGTCAGCCATAATATTAATGTTGCATGTTGTTATTATAAGGCACCTATGTTGAATTTGTATATTAAATTTTTGCTTAGGATAACAAAGATTAGAGCAGAATAAGTATTTTCTATCTGCAGTGCATTGAATGTCTTCCACAGAAACTCTCAGAGTTGATAACCCTAAACACCTATTTAACAACCAAGATGTCATGAAGATAATACAAATCAAGGGGAAAAAAAGAGCACAGTTTCAGAGGGAATAATGGGTGCAATTAAAGTTATTGGTGAGTTACTTACCATGGGGCAGGTAAGTTAGCCCCTTATCAGTTAAAGTCAGAAATAATGTTCCATTAGAAGATTGAAGGAATATCCAAACACTCGCCTAATTTAGGTACTGATGATTAGCTATTCAAAGAATGTTCTGTATTTATACTTAGCTATAAAATTGTTTTGGGTGCTGAAGAATTTAATTGCAAAACTAAACTGAAACTCGATTTTACTTTTATAACATTGCCAGTTTAATTAACAAATACATAAGTGGTGAAATTATAGGAAGCATATTTTAAATTAAGATGGCTAACCTAAATATTCAAGATGTAAACACAATTTATGCTTGTTCAAAATTGGCAGGAAGCATTTGCAACTGACTTGTATTCTTGCATGAAGCTCTTCCTTCCTCGTGGTAGTAAACAGAGAGTTCTTCCCTGGGGTTAGGGATAACAAGAGTGAGTGAAATCTTTAGATAATTCAAGACCTTAATTTTAGTTCACAGTTCTAATTTCCTCATCTAGTAAACCATCTAGTAAACCATCTAGTAAAAAGTAGGCAAAACAACTGATTTTTGTCTTATTTTCCTACTCCTATCCACACATTAATGAGCAACGAAAGTCCATAAAACAGGACACGGGAGAGAGAAGTTAAAAAAAAAAAAAACATCAGGGAAAAAGTTCTACTGGCCGGGTAATGGTGCCCTAGATTAATCAAGAATGTGCAAAATTAGAAATCAAAACAATGGTGAGGACTGAAATGCCCTTTCTAATGATATGGTTGAAATGTCTACTGAAAGAATGCCCATTTTTTTATTTACAGACTAGGACTTCTTGGAAAATACAGTATTTAATGTAAATGAATAGACTAGTTTATAGGGTGTTAGTAACAATAGTCTGTGGTGAGACTGAGCAGTAGGAACTGGAGGATTCCAGGAGAGCACTCTGGACCCAGAATAATGATGCCAAACACTAAGAAAGCCTACAGCGATTGTCACTGCATAGATGAAAGGATGACAAAATAAAGAAATTATGGAGAGAGGGATGTCACCTTTAACATTGGCCTAGTTTTTAAGTTATGCCTGATTTCTTGATTTTGTGAGCTTCTAAATACCTCATTCCCTCGACAAGGATCTTTCTCCTTTACCTTCTATTTTGTCTTGCCCCTGCTCCCTACTGATAGAATTCCCCAATTCCAACTTGTTTTCCAACTACTCATTTTCCAAGTTCTGCCCACCCTTGGATTCTCTGTTACATTCCTTCTTCGACCATCTTCCTTCCACCGTGTAGAGAGCCAATCAAATCCATAGCCACTGATTTCTCAGACACTCATCTATTATTCCATTCACTTCTTCCCTGCTGGGTATGGCCGCATAGTGCATCCCCCTGGATCTGGTTTTTCTGCCCCACCACTCTGGAGTTAACTGGGCACATGCAGGGGTCCTGTCCCAAGGTATGGCCATGAATATGAATCTAAACAAGTGATATTTTAAAATAAATACTAACTCATTGTTCCACTCCCCCAGCCCCAATGCCATTAGCAAAACAAGTTTGTGAGCATATTCATAGTCCATGAGAAAACTCTCCACATATCCCCAGGCCAGATGACCACTGGAGGAGCTCTATGTGACTGCAGGTTCCCAGAGGTTCTAGCTCAGGATTTCTGGTGGGAAGATTCTTAGGCGCAGTCAGGCTCAGGAACTCCAGGGCTATGGGTTGTATTCTTCACATTGAATTGGTTTCCAAACACCAGCTGTGACTCATCTGACTGAAGCAGCTTGGATTATAGACTGCAGTATCTCATATTTTCTAGTTCAGGTATTCTGTTACACCTTAGGCTTTTGGAAGATTTTTTTAAAGAATCTCACTTTCAAATGTGCAAAATGGTGCAAATGCTGTGGAGAAAAATATGGCAGTCCCTTCAAAGATTAAAAGTAGAATTAAAAATAGAGTATGACCTAGCAATTCTATTTCTGGGTTATAGTCAAAAGAATTGCAAGCAGAGTCATAAAGAGATATCTGTACACCTATGTTCATAGCAGTACTATTCATAACAGCCAAAAGATGGAAGCAATCCAAGTGTTCCTTCATGGATGAATGGGTAAATAAAATGTGGCGTAAACCCACAATAGAATATTATTCACCCTTAAAGAGAAAGGAATTCTGACACATGCTATAACATGAATGAAGCTTGAGGACATTATGCTAAGTGAATGTAACCAGTCACAAAAAGACAAGTACTGTATAATTTCATTTACACGAGGCACCTAGATTCATAAAGCCAAATTCATAAAAACAGAAAGTAGGATGGAGGTTTCCAGAGCTTGAAGGAAGAGGAGAATGGAGAGTTACTGCTGTTTAGTGGGTATGGAATTTCAGTTTTACAAAATGAAAAGAGTTCTGGAGATCGACGGTGATGATGGTTATATAACAATACAAATGTATTTAATACTATAGTAGGTTTTATCTTATTTTGTTTTATTGTGTATTTTACTGCAATTACCACATTTTTAAAAAAAAGATAGTGCTTGTTGAAAAATTAAAAAAAAATAAGAAACAAAAAAATCCCACTTTTTAAGCTTTGATTTCTAATTCCAAGACATGGTGGAGCTATGAATATAGATTATAAAGTCAAAATGAACCTTCTAAGCTAAGAGACTATACTGTTGTCAGATTTTGCTCAAATACTATGACATTCAACTCAGCATCCACTCATATTTAAGGCACTTTTGGGGGTGTAGCAGGTATAAGACTGTATAGGAGAGAATCTCAGGCATGGGAAAATTTAAAGTCTTCTTGAAGGAATAAAACACATATGCTAGTAACTATACTGTGGGGTTGGTTGCTATGTGAAAGAGAGAATTAAATATCATAGGAAAGCATAGAAGGAAGAGGTCACAGTCAATGTGGGGAATAATAGATGGAGTTGATGACAGTTGATTTGAGTTTTGAAAGCTGGGTAGATATTGATAAGCAGAGATAGGGGGTAGTCTTTCCAAGTAGAAGGAACAGAAAATAGAAAAACATGAGCAGCATTCCAAGAACAGGGAACTGGATGTAGGCAGACACAGTGGGTTGGATCCACTTTAGACCTAAGTTGAGGCAATAAAGAAACCATGAAAGACAGCTCTTATAAATATTTTAAAGATGTAATCTGCACTGGTTATCTTACAATGAATATGAGAATGCAGGTAGGATATCAGCCAGAAAAATATTACAAAAGCATGTAAAAATGATCACCTGGAACACAGAAATGGCTACAGAAATCAAAATAAGGGGAAGCGATGAGCTGTTGTGGGAAGCAGCAGATAAAACAAGGAGGGGTGGAGAGAGCACGAGATTGGGAGTCAAGGGTCCAGGTTGTAATCTTGGTTTTACTAGCCCTTTCTTTGTATACGCTTGGAAAAATCACTTAACATCTTGCTGCTTCAGTTTTCTCATCTCTAAAATTTGGGAGGGAGTCTGGATGATTTCAAGGGTTACTTCCAGCACCAGAGTTCCAGGATTCTAAACTCAAGTTAATGATTTGGTGGAGTCATCACAAGAGGAGTGATGGTTGCAGCCTGGATGTGAAGAAGGTCACCAAGGAAGAGATGACCACGGTCAAAGACTTGCCTCCCTTCCCCGGGTATAGTAAACAAGGCTATATCTCAGTGCAGTCCTGCCGGCAAAGGATTTGTGAGGCAAACTGGACTGGTTGTTGGTCTGGCAGGAGAGAGCACTGGGGAGAACAGCTGAGCTAGCAAGGGCGAGCGTCTATATTTTATGGTCCCGTTCCTCTGGCTTGAGCGATGGCACCACCATGGTTCTGGCAGGCCCAGCAGCAGGTGCACCACCAATGTTTGTGTTGCTCAGCTCTGCAACAGTACAAGCTAGGCCAGAGAAATGGCAGCTGCTCGGCTGAGCCAGGCGATGGGAAGGAATTGTTTTTAGATGGCTTCACAGCTGACAGCAGACACAAATCATTATTGTTTATGAAGAGGCTTTCTCCTGTCATTTAGCATTTCACTGTTAGACAAAAAGATTCAATTGGTTTGGTGAACCAAACAGGTGAACACAGTATTTGGTTTGGTGCTTTTCTTACCTAGAATCTAGAATTTCAAAAAAGTGTGATCCCAAACCAGCTAATTTGTGTCATGCAGTGCTACCTTAACCCCACCCCACCCCCATTAATGAACTGTACTCATCCAACTACTATAGAGACCTTTCTTTGAGTTAACAAATATTCATATGGAACCATCTCACCCCAATGCAGTAATACCCTACCTTACATAGTTTTTTCCACGTTATTAAAATCCTGGTATAGGCCCTATTCCTTCTCACAACCTGTGTCTATATGAGTAAGATCTCATATATATTCCTGCATCAAAAAATGCTGTTCTTATCAGATCTCAAAAAAAATCTATTTCTGGTGTTCCTAACATGCTCTTTGGAACATTAGTCTTAAGAGATATTGGAATTTGCAGTTTGGGTTAAAGAAGATCTACCATACAGTAAATTCTATGAGAGCAAGGAATTATTTTTTGTTTCATTCATTAACCCCTGGAACAAGACCTGGCACATAGCAGAGTTAAATAATTATTTGTTAGATAAATGGAATCTATGGGTCATGATGATGATTGGGCTTTCAGAAATCTGGTTACAGGACAAAGCCTTTAGAAATTTGTTAATATCTCTAGACTAAATATTCTATTTAGGATAGATTGTCTCTCCCAGAACCCATACATTTGTAAACTTTATGTCTAAAGATAACAATGCTTAGATATATTTATATATGAAATAATGAACACCCAAAGAGTTCTAATATCCATATGCCTTAATATTACTTAGCCACTTACATTTTAAACTAAGCTATATAAGAGCTAAAAGCTATTGACAGAGTGATTCATTCTGTCAGAAATGTTTTTTTCTTGTGTTGTTTTAATATTTATATAATTAAATATTAGCTTATTGATTTAAGTTCTATTTCTTTCCAGCATCCAGAAGTCTAGATCCAGAAGGAGAATTTTCCCTGGTGTGTATTTAGTCACTGACTGAAAAATAATTTCTTCCAATTTTACTGTTATGTAGATTAATATCAAATGTGTGCATTGGTTTGAAGAACAAGCTTAAATCTTATGTTTAATTGGCAGTTATACAATTCAGAAATTATTGCATTGGATGAAATTTCTTCAATACAATAGGTTTTAATGGAATATGGAACCACCTAAAATCTTCAAAGTACACAAATCTCTAGAAAAAAATAACAGGTGTGTGATAAATTAGCATACCAGTCTATGCACAGACATTTCAGACAGAATAGAGAGGATTTTAATCTGAGAGACCAAAATATTTGGTCTTTTAGTATTTTAGTATTGTGGAGAACCAAAGCACAAGGCATTACAAACTGTGACATAACACAATCAGCAAGGCAATCCAAGGAGGAAACCCATTAAACATTAGTATAATTGAAGATCACTAAAGAATCCAATGTGACCTAGAAAAGTATCTGGAGAACAAGCAGAGTTCTGCCCATGTATCCACCCCAGGATGAGGAGGGACAATATGGAAATGAATAAAGCCAGAGCACTGGGTGGAGTGTTCATGTGAAAGCCAGATCTGAGGGAAAATATGACATGAAAGCAAACATGTGATGTAATAGAAGACAAAAAAATGCCGAAGGGCTTCTTGTACTACAAGCATCTTCTGTTCAGCTGAGCACTAAATCAGGGTGTGATTTCATCTTCATAAAACTATGTAAATCTTAGCTTAGGAGAAAGAGATGAGTATGAAGATTTCCAAGAGTGATGAGCATTTATTTTGCACTGGGCAAGGTTGGTATTTCTTGGTCATGTTCTGGGTCATCAAATGTCCTCTTAAATTTTTCTTATTTCTCTGTCTCTCTCTGTGAAAGTTATTTAAATGGAATATTTGCTATTTTACATTTCCATTACTACTGGAAAAAAGTGGAAAAGCTCAAGTTTTAAGATAATGTACTCTAGCCTAAATAATTAAACACTGATTATATCGGGAAACAATGGAGATACAGATGGATTAAAGAGTAATATAAAAATACATATATACCTACAATATGTATGTGAATATTTTTTGTGATCTTGGGGTACAAAAGTACTTCATGTGGTAGATTGAGTAATGTTCTCCAAAAATTCATGTCCACAGAAACCTATGAATGTGACTGTATTCGGAAATAAAATCTTGGCAGATGTAATCAAATTAAGATGAGCTCATACTAGATTAAGATAGGCTCTAAATTCAGAAGAAAACCAAAGCTGGGAGCATCACAATGCCAGACGTCAAGCTATATACAAAGACAGCATGGCACTGGCACAAAAACAGACACGTAGATCAATGGAACAGACTAGAGAACACAGAAATGGACCCTCGACTCTGTGGTCAACTAATCTTTGACAAAGCAGGAAAGAATATCCTATGGAAAAAAATACAGTCTCTTTAATAAATGGCGTTGGGAAAATTGGATAGCCACATGCAGAAGAATGAAACTGGACTATTTTCTTATACCATACACAAAGATAAAATCTAAATGGATGGAAGATCTAAATGTGAGACAGGAATCCATCAAAATCCTAAGGGAGAACATGGGTAACCTTTTTGAACTTGGCCACAGCAACTTCTTGTAAGACACATCTATGAAGGCAAGGGAAACAAAAGCAATAATGAACTATTGGGACTTCACCAAGATAAAAAACTTCTGCACAGCAAAGAAAACCATCAACAAAACTAAAACGCAATCTACAGAATGGGAGAAGATATTTTCAAGTGACATATCATATAATGGGCTAGTATCCGAGATAAATAAAGAATTTATCAAAGTCAACATCCAAAAAAACACAATCTAGTCAAGAAATGGGCAGAAGACATCTCTCCAAAGACCTACACATAGCCAACAAGCACTTGAAACAATGCTCCACATCACTTGTCATTGGGGAAATACAAATCGAAACCACAATGAGATACCACTTTACACTGGTGAGAATGGCTAAAATTAACAAGACAGGAAACAACAAATGTTGATGAGGATATGGAGAAAGGGGAACACTCTTACACTGTTGTGGGGAATGTAAGCTGGTACAGCCACCCTTAAGAAGTTAAAAAAGAACTACCCTATGACCCAGCAATTGCACTACTGGGTATTTACCCCAAAGATACAGGTGTAGTGAAATGACATGACACCTACACTCCAGTGCTCATAGCAGCAATGTCTACAATAGCAAAACTATGGAAGGAGCCAAGATGTCTTTCAACAGATGAATGGATAAAGAAAATATAGTATAGAAACACAATGGAATATTATTCAGCCATCAGAAAGGATGGATACCTACCATTTACATCAACATGGATGGAACTGGAGGGTATTATGATGAATTAAATAAGTCAGTTGGAAAAAGTCAATTATTATGTGGTTTCACTCATACATGGAATATAAGAAATAGTGCAAGGGACCATAGAGAGGGCAGGTGAGGGGAACTGAGTGGAGGAAAATTAGAGAGGAAGACAAGCCATGAGAGACTCCTGACTCTGGGAAATAAAGGGTTGTGGAAGGGGAGATGGGGAGGGGATAGGGTAACTGGGTGATGGGCATTAAAGAGGGCACATGATGTGATGAGCACTGGGTATTATGCTCTATGTTGGCAAATTGAATTTAAAGGGGAAAAAATCTCTAAATTTGATATTACCAATGTCTTTATAAAAACAGGAAAATTTGGACACACAGACACAGACATACAGGGGGAAGCCTGTTGAAGAGGGAAGCAGAGATCAGACTGATGCATCTACAAGCCAAGAAAGCCAAGAGTTGCAGGGAATCACCAGAAGCTAGGAGAGAAGTGTGAGAACAGATGAGGTTTACCCTCAGAGCTTCTGAAAGGAATAATTCCTACTGACACCTTGATTTTGGATTTCTAGCCTCCAGACCTGTAAGAGAATAAATTTCTGTTGTTTTTAAGCCACCCAGTTTGTGGCAACTTGTTACAGCAATCACAGAAAAAATAATATACTTCCTAAATATAAAAGGAAGAAACAGAACCCCCCCAAATTGGTTACTTGACTCACTAAAATATTAAACATTTGCCTGTAAAGAAACATAAAACCAAAGTTTAAAAAAAGCAAGAACTGAGAGAAATTAACCATGTATTTGAAACATTTATGTCATATACATGGTTAATATCCTTAGTATACAGAGAATATATAAAATGAGCAAGCAACCATTACAAAGTTGTGGCAAAGATCTGAATAGACAATTAATGAAAGAAACAAAGATGCCCAATAAATATATGAATACATATTCCATATCCCTAATAACTATGAAAAAATGAGAAACTAATTTTACCTACAAAATTTGCAATTAATAGCAAAAATGTGCATGACATTGTTCTAAGCCCATTACATATTGCCAGCTCATTTATTATTTACAACAACCCCATGAGCTAATAGGGTTATTGTTAGATAATATTATCTTCATGTCATAAAGGAAAAAAACAAGCCATAAATTTAGCAAGTATATACTGAAATGTCCATCCTCATATGATACAGACTGAGAGCTAATTTGGCAAATTTTGTTTTAAACACAAGCATATCTTTTAATGCAAGAATTCCCTTTATAGGAAGTTGTCCTTAAAAAAGATAAAAGGAACAAGGTGTTAACAGATATTATCTCTGTGTAATTAAGGTGTATCTTATACTCTTTTGTATATTCTTTATATTTTTCTGTTTTCCAGATCTTTAAATTTCTAATGTATAGCCTGTGAATAGTATCCCTTAGTTTGGCAGTGCTCAACTTGACAGCCCTGATGATTTTTAAAAAGCAGATGGCTGTAGATAATTGACAATTTTCCTTGTGTTACTGAGAAATCAGATATGGCAGATGGGGAGCTGGAGGGGGATGGGGAGATATAAGCTTTATGATAGAACACTTTGTCTTCCCCATAAAGGAGTCACAGCCACATAAAAATTATTTGATACTATTTTTATTCATCCTAAGTAAGTATTACTTAAAATGTTTTTATCAGTTTTTAGGTGGAAAATTGGAAGTACATATTGTTTGCCTTACCTAGTATTCAAAACTGACCTTAAAGTCAGCGCTGTGGCCTGTTTCCAGCAAGGATGTATGAACTCATGGCATATGTTATCATACATACCTTTTATCCAACTTATTTCCTTACTTTTATTTTCTCTTTGATTTTTTCCCTTGATTTATTTCAAATGTATTTTATGACACCATCTTGGATGCTTCTTTATAGACCTTCTTAAATCTTTTCTTAGAATACAGCACAGTGTGAATAAAAATGTATTATATTATTTTTTAAAAAAACTTCAAGGCAATAATCATTAGTAAAACTGTGGAGAAAACAGAGTAACCATTTTTCTAGACATCTAGAATTTTAAAACCAGAAATAAAACAAAAATGTAAACTAGTTACATTAAGATAAAACAAAAACTAGTATAAGTGACTTTTAGATAAATGTAACGTGAATGTTTTAAATGATCACCAAGAAGCAAAGAAAGGTGAATTGTGTCATATTTTGTGTGCTATATTGTTGTAAACCCGCTTAAACTCTGGGATCCTAGGGTTGCCCCTTTCTTTTAATGGCTACATTTTGGAGATAGGTAATCATATGCTGAATCTCCATGGCTAAGTGTTTGATTTATTATTAGTTTTGATTTGAGAATATTCTGTGCATGCAGTCAAAAAAGGCACAAATGAAACAATGACATTTGGAAAGCAGTAAAACCTGAGGGTAAGAGTTCAGAAGAAATTAAATATGCCCTGTCAGCTACTAAAAACAAATAAAAATTAAAAAGCCCAAATGCACTTGGAAAAGTTCAAAAAGTAGAGTTTCACATGTCTGAAGAGGAAATAAATCATTTTTTTCAATATGGCCTACATCAGGTGGCCTGGGATATCATATACAGTTTTACACTTACCAAAGAGAAACATCAATACCTTGGCTAGAATTCAAAGGCACCCAAAGAAATCAACCAGATGATAAAAGGATAAGAGGATTGAGTCTATGAAGAGAGATTAGAGAAAATTAATGTGTTCAACAAAGAGTAAAAGAAGAGAGGGGATCGAGACTTTTCCTTAAATACTTGAAAAAAAGTACCACAAACGAGAAGTTGGAGCCTCCCAACAGGAGCAAGAAGGTAACAGGGACTTATCCAGAAGTCTCTGTAGACAGAGTGCCCAGGGCTCAAGGTACTGTTAGAGACCTACAGAAATGTTTTAACTTCTTTCAGAAATCAGAAGAAAAAAAGAATATTATCATAATAAATATATCAAAATGGATCAAGCCTGGGTTGTATTCATCTTTATGCCAACACGTTCATAAAACATAATTTTCAATGTGCTTTTATGGAGGAAGGAGCCTACAATGACAAAAAGTGGCCAGGGCCCATGAAAGTCAGAATGTGGCCTTGGCAAATTTTAAACAAAGTATTGGATCAAATTCATCTCCATGGCCGGCTGTTGAGTGTTACTCCCAGATGATCTGGGGGGCCCGCAAAAAGGCGTCCTGAGTTGAGGCTAGGAAGAAGAGACTCATTTTCTGCATCTATGAAATTCTGATTGCATTGTCTTGATATCTCCCTACGTGTAAAATACTCATATAATTAATGCTCACGATAATGCTCTGAGGTAGGATTTGTATTTCTCTTTTACAGATGAGAAAATTGAAACTCAAAAGATGACATAACTCACTAAAGTTAGAGATGGAGCCATCATCACACGTGAAGCTGTGACTCTAAGCAGCTTACGTTCTTTTTGTTGCCCAGTTAACATGGTCCCACAACCCAAAACTGGAAAATCAAACAGATATAATTTCCAGCCACCTCCACACACCCTCCTCATCACTCCACCAAGGCCCTTCTTAGATTCATAATCCAATAGTTATTTCATTTTGTTAGCTACATCTTAAATAATTAGTTATGCCATAACACACACATTTGCAAGTTCAAATTTTCTTTGGTGTGGTTTATTACAAGAAAAGAGGATCTTTCGGTAAGTTATTTTACTGGATGAATCTGCTTCTTTTAAAGGTTTGATCTCATTGATATGAACTTATGTGGTATATAGTTTTCTAAAAAAGTGTGTGTATACTCCTGGTGAGTGGAATGGAGAAATGATGTTGGGTGATCAAAGGTCATTTTCAAAACAAGGATATCTATTTAAAACCAGATCTTCTAGTTAGGCCAAAACATATGTAGCAATTTATACTTTGAAATTAGAATTTTTTAGAATTTATTCGAGGAGAGAGATCTCCAGGGAGTTGATAGATATGTTTGTGGATTATCACATTCCTTGGTATTTCTTGCTGTGTAGGTGTAGGCTATTGGAATTTCTGAATCAGAGAAAGTGACTTTTATTAAGAGAAATGGAGAAATTTTTATTCTACAGAATTCTTCTTAGGCAGAACGTTATATATTCTTAGGAAAAAAAACCCACTTGGATGAACTTCTTAGTATGAAAGATGAGATCCTAATGGGCCAATAAATTGCCTTATAAAGCAAGGGGATCTTTTTACCTGGAGGGCCCTTTGCTTATGTGCCATGCTGCATTTGAGTGACCATGTTTGGCATGGAAGATGGGCAGAGTTGAAGGACTTTGCACAGAAGATGACGGAGTAATTTGAAATTTCCAGAAGATCCAGAGGTAGGGCAGAAAATCCAGGTAGGATGGTTAAAAAGGAGAGGGAGGAATGTCTAAGAAGAGCACTTAGGAGATGATTTTATATTAATTTTTAAGTTGCTTGCTATGGAGTTTGCAAAGCAAACCTTTCCCTCAAAGTCTTCAATAAAGTCTATATATCTCAATAATGCTTTTGAGAGGGTGGATTCTTTTCAAGGAATTCCAAAAGGTGCTGAGTTATGAATCAGGGTTGGCCTAAGGAAAGCCAGAGACCGCAGGCCTGGAGGCAAGAGTTGGGGCTAAGGGGAGAAACATCTGGGTTCCATTTAAGTTTTGCTCCAAAGTCAATACCACATGCTGGGAAAAGCAAAAGCATCTATATCCCTGCCCAGCACTGAATATAGAAGGAAATTAGTGTTTCTGACAGGAAAACTGCTTAAAAGGTCAAGATACCTCTTTCCCTAACATTCTAAAAATGAAAAACCAAAATATACTAAAGATATCCATTTTCCTGTAGGGTTTTTATTTTTAATCATCAGTGTTACAATCATAGAAATCCTATTGTTATCACTTCATTTTCTTTTGACTGCAAAGATTTCTGCTGCAATAAGTTTAATTCAATGATTCAAATCAATGTTGTTGATCAATACTGATTCTCACCAGTGACCCTTATTGTCATTAATTATAATAATAAAGATGAGAACTATCATTAATCTTTTGGGGGAATAACTACTCTCAATGAAATACTGATATGACTGGGACAGATGATATAATAATTTCCCTCTAAGTGACTGAGTTACATTCCTTGCTGTGGTGCACAAATGTTTTCCACACTTGCTTCTATTATTTAGCAGTGTACTTAAAAAAAATTTTTTTTTGTTCTTTAAGCAATCCAGTTTGTGGTGCTTTCTTATGACAGCCTAGCAGACTAATACTGTTACGTATTTAGAACACTGAGATTCATCCAGATAAATTAGTTGATTTTTTAAAATTGAAGTATAACTAACATACAATGTTATATTCGTTGCAGGTGTATAATATGTTGACTCCACAGTTCTATACATTACTCAATGCCCACCACAACAAGTGTTCTTTCTATACCAACTGTTTCAGAAAATCAAAGTTGTTTATTTAGTCCTTTATGTTTTCCTTAGAAACACAGCAGACTGTGTTGGGAATATTGGTAAGACCACTCTGAATAGGTTTGTGCAGACAAAGTAAACAATTCATAGACACATATAATCTTGGTAATCCATGTGTCCCCAGTCCCTCCTTTTTTCTTTAGGTAGCTCGTCTTTATGAGAATTACTTCAGATTTTCACTTCCTTTATTTTACAAAGCAACCAAGAAGATAGTTGAGTTTTAGCATGTAATCTCTGGAGCTTTGTTTGCTTTCCTGCAATGACCTGGAACCACTGGGTCACATCTAATTAATATGTTGTTGGCAGAACACACTAAACAGAAGTTGTCAAAACCAGATGATTAAAGGTTTAGATTCGGGGTTGAATTACGTGTGCTACTTCCAAGAGTTACTGCAAGTAATATGTAACTGCTTCAAGCCTACAAGGTCTAAGGCTATTTAAAAAACCACACACACAAACACACATACACACGCACACACAAAATTCATTAGTGGATTTTAAAAAAATAATAGAATACATTGCCAGCAAGTATTTTTAAGTGGAATTTCTTTTAATCCTGTCAAGTAACCTATATTTGAGATTCCATAAATTTGACACCTCTTCCCTTAAAAACCAAGAGAAGTGTGAGTTGAAATATTTTTCCCAATCATTTTGACCTAGAAGTTTTGATAAGAAAAGTGGACTTTAGGGGCTTATATTTTTCGAATTGACTGTCGACATTAATGAAGCTCACTGCGTAAGCCGGGCTTTTTCACTTATCCAATGTAAACATACTCCTAGCCTAGTATCTTTGCAAATTTTACACTATATTTGCCAACCATAAAATCTCTGCAAACATTGGACAGGATCACCTCTTGCTACCTGGTAACAATGTTTATAAATGTATTTATTCAGATAAGATGGCCAAGTACATTTAAAAAATATTTCTTTTTTTTTTTTTTAAGATTTTATTTATTTATTCATGAGAGACACAGAGAGAGAGAGGGAAGCAGAGAGAGAAGCAGGCACCATGCAGGGAGCCCGATGCGGGACCCGATTCCGGGTCTCCAGGATCACGCTCTGGGCCCACAGCAGGCACTAAACCACTGAGCCACCCAGTGATCCCTAAAAAAATATTTCTTAAAAGGAATCTCAGAAATATTTTTTTGCAAGCTGAAATCTTCATTCCTTGTTCTTCATTCCATAGATGCTGCCAATGACCAGATTTGTATAAGAATGATGAAGAGAGGGATCCCTGGGTGGTGCAGCGGTTTGGCTCCTGCCTTTGGCCCAGGGCGCAATCCTGGAGACCCGGGATCGAGTCCCACGTCGGGCTCCCGGTGCATGGAGACTGCTTCTCCCTCTGCCTATGTCTCTGCCTCTCTCTCTCTCTCTCTCTCTCTGTGTGCCTATCATAAAAAAGAAAAAAAAAAAAAAGAATGATGAAGAGAGGGTCTGAGTCTGTTAGCCATACAATTTTTAATTGTCCAAGTTCATTTCTTTAGAATACTTTCATAAGATATGGTGAATGTAACTGAGTCAAAGTGTTTTTTTTTTTTAAACCTCATTACCTTTACGATTCACATATGACTTAGTGTCAGTGGGATCATGTTATTTTCACTTTCTTCTCTGCCCACTACCTGGACAGTGGGTAAGTTCTAAATTCCTTCTAAATTCTAAATTCCTTCCATTTACTTACGGCTCATTTGAAGCAATTTTGCTCTTGATTCTATAGTGCGGGCTCCTTCTGACTTTGATCTGTTGGGTAGTGGAGCTGATTTGGACTCTGTTCTAAGACAATCCCCTAAGATTTTACCAGTGACTGAAATTCAGTTCTTCCAACATGCCTTATCCTTGACCCTTACCCATTTGGAGATTTGAAGCTGGGGCCAGTCTCATGTGAATTCTCAGAGTTGTTCCTCAACCATGTTCTTATGAGCAATGCTTTAATCTAGACTTCTTCCCCACGAAGAGTGAGTGTCCTCCTCTCCTGCCAGCGTGATTTGCCACTTGGAGCCAGTCTTGTTCCTGCTCCTTTAGCATAGTCACTGATGGAACTCTTGGTGACAGACTGAGGTGGACCCAGTTTGATATTCTGCTGTGAGCTAGTGCTGCAGAATACAGATCCTTCCTCTGATTCAGGTATTAGCTTCCTTAATCTAGAATCAAGTCATTGGATTCTTTCTGTATTTTTACTGGTGTTGAAACAAACAAATAAAAATACCCTCCTCTGGTATGCAGTTTAAAGGCTTAGAAGTGGTGAGAAGGATATATTTGACACTGTAAAATTCTGAATTTTAAAAGGGAAGTACAACTGAAAAATTTGCAAAAGTATAACCTGTTACTAAAAATATATAATAAATATCAGCAACTTTTAGAAACTTGGCAATTCCCAATAAATGACTATAGCAGATGGTTTTATAATTTGGTTAGTCACTTTTATTAACGTTCATAGTTGGCAGCTAATCTGGTTATTAATCTTAACTTTGCCACCACGTGTGTATTTATATATTCTTTAATTTATACTACATGACTATAACTTTCATATTCATATGCAATATTATTAAAAGCCAAAAAAAATCAAACTCAGAAGCAATCAGGTGGTAATTCTACTTAGCATAAAAAAATGGTTTTGACAAATACTATAAACTATTCCTCTTGAATTAAACCATAGATGTTCACAGGAGACTACTCATGAGATTTATTGAAGCAGATAATTCCATTATATTAGTATAGAAATAGCAACAGGAAAAGGGGACAAAAGTTCCCATCAATAAATGCATGGTGAAATTGCAGAACTTTTGTATATATTTTTGTCCAGAAATAGATTTTGAAGATTATTTACAAATCTTGTAAATGCCTTTATTTGCAAAAGATGAACGGTATAAATTGTTTCACATCATGAAATACTACAACATATTTTTCTTTAGAATAGGATCCCTTGACTACAGGAAACTAATGGTAATTCGATCCCCAACTTGGTTCACCCTTCCCTTTTTGGTTTTTGTCTTCTGAATATATTCTGGTTTGCTTTGGTCTCAAAATATGGCACTTACAATCTAACCCAGTTCTCCCAAGCATGGGGGAGAAACTGATCTGTCTTCTTCCTTCCTTCTTTCCTCCCTTCTTATTTTCCATCTTTCCTTTCCACCCTTTCCCCTTCCACTCTTCCTTTGGTAAATACTGGGAATATAATCTCTATCTGGCACTGTATTAGGTCCTGGAGATAAAAATGAACAGAAGAAAACATGGCCTCTACTTTCATAGAGCTTATAATCCAGTGAAGGATATAGAGAGGAACAAACAGTCTCGCAAATAAATGTAAAATTGCATCTGTGACAAGTCCTAAGAAAAGGTATACAGTCTTATGAACCTGTAATAGGAGGATTTGAGCTAATCAGGGAGATCAAAAAGGCTTCTTTTCTTTTGAGCAAGATGCTTGAGGGAGGATAAAGCTAATATTGGGTGACGAGAAGACAGAGAATCATCTCAGGCGAGGAAACAAGCATATGCAGTAGAGGTGGGTAGTAAGGACCTTCCTGAAGGTGTGAGGAATGGAAAGAAGTCCAACACAAATGGAACAAGGAAGGGGATGCCTATCAGCAGGAATGAAGAAAGTGCCAGATCATGCAGGATCTTTGAGACCCTATTTTATCTCAAGCCTAACACAACAAATGGAAAACCATGAGGAGTTTTATTTTTTTTCCATGAGGAGTTTTAAACAGGAGAGGATGAAATTTTAATTTTTGAAAGATTACAGGGAACAGTGGATTGGGAAGACACCAGAATATATGCACATGGATCAGTAAAAAGACTTGGGAACAGATAATGCCAAGGTGGCTTGTGGTAACAGGCAAGAAGACAATGGAATTGAGAACTATTTAGAAGGAAAATTGGCAAAACTTGATAATGGATCATATAAAGTGGGGAAGGGAAGGATTAGATAAAGGTGAGAGATTCATAGACTTACAGGTTCTATCTGATGTGACTGGAGGGGTTCCGTGCCATTCACTGAGGTGGGAGACATTGGAAGAGGGCCAGATTTGTGAGGAAACATTAGGAGTACAGTTTTGTAAGAAGAGTCATTGAAAAGTGCACAAGGAAACATCAAGTAGAAGGTTTGATTATGTGTGTCTGGAGCTCAGGTGGTGATATGAATTTGTGAGTCTTCTGCATATAGATGGTAATTGAATCCATATGGAAGAACATCAGATAAAAAGAGGAAAGCCCAAAGCCCTGAACCTAGAACTCAATAATTAATAGCCCTTGAGAATAAAATGCAAAGAAAGACTGAGAAAGGAGCAGCTAGCAAGGTGGGAGAAAAACCTAGAGGATGTTGAGGTGTCCACAGGAAATCAATGTTTCCTTTTAGAGGGAGGGCCTGTGGTTGAGTGCTACTAAGTTAAGAATAGGAAGCATCCTTCTAGTTGATTCATATAAACTTACTGCCAGTTAAAATCCTTAAATGCTTTTCAGATGTAAACAAACAACCCCAAGATCTCAATAGCTTAATGGAATCAAGATTTATTCTCCCTCACATCCTATTCCAGGGAGATTTGAATTGTTCACTTCAAAGAGGTGACTAAGGAAATATGCTACTTTCATCTCGTGGCTCCTCCAACTTGTCTTTTCAGGGTCTCCCTAGTATCATCCTGCTGAGGACAGGAGGCAGGGAGTATGTGGGGGGAAGCACACCTCATTTTCAGCTTCCTCATTTTGTAAGTGACATATGTCACTCTCACTCACATTCCACTGTCAGAGTCCGTCAGTGGCAAAGCTAACTACAGGGTAGCTGGGAAATATAAAAGAGCCAAAGTCAGACCAGTGAACATTTACAAACCCCATGACCCATGCCTTGCCCTTAAGCAGTTGAAGTTTGGGATCCAGGTGCAGGACCTTGAATTGACCACCATTCAGTCTCAGTGTTGGATTTCATCATTTTAGCCCAGTAGGCCTTTTTAGAGTTTGATTCTGAAATCTTGCATTTCCTCCTTTGCTTGAAGTTATTAAACACTTTGATCAGCATCCATTTTATGGTTTTATCCAATTATGGGATAAGCTTTTTAGTTGAACAGGGCTAACAACTGAGTCCCACCTGAAATGTGTCTCGTGGTACTCCAGGTAGGTTTGAACCTACCCTTCAGCATCCCTGGTGCTGTTCAACCAGATAGGGGTTGCTCAATTGAACTAGCATTTGTAGATAATAAATAGAAAGAAGAATAGAGTATTCTCCTAACATCAAGTTAAGATGTTTTTCAAAGTTAAATTAGAAAATAAATACATATAAGAATAAGATTGTCCTTCTGTCATAAGTAATCTGTGAATAAACACCTGAGGTATCTAGAGAAACCCCTATTTATGATAAATAGGGCATGAGCCTCTATAGAGAATGTGCTATAAAAACAAAAGAATATGCTATAGTCTAAATGTTTGTATCCCTCTCCGGCTAAATTTGTATGTTGAAATCTCATGCCCAACATGATGTGGTCTTAGGAACTGTGGCCTTTGAGAGTCATAAGGACAGAAACTTTATGAGGAGATTAGTGCCCATGTGAAAGAGGCCCAAGAAAACTCCCTTGGCCCCTTTCCCACCCTATAAGGATGCAGCAAAAGATGCTGCTTATGAACCAGAAAGTGGGCCCTCACAAGTCACCAAATCTGCTGGTATCTTGATCTTGCACCTGCCAGACTCCAGAATGGTGAAAAATAAATTTCTGTTGTTTATAAGCTACCAATATCTGGCATTTTGTTATAGCAACCCGAATGGACTAAGAATCAATGTATTTATTGTCCAAATTTGGTATAAATACTAAATTGCAAGAAAGAATGTGGTCACGGAGGGAGCAGATGTTCGTGTGCTGGTGAAAAGAGCCAGGGAGCATAGACATTTATTCTGTGTGCCTCCACCTCCAGCCCTAACCTACTCTAATCTGAATGCCTAACTGAGCATTCAGTCCTTCAGGCAGGTATAGCCAGATGTACATGAGTACAGTCTTGTGGCAGGCATCAGACAGACAAGAAATAAAATGTAGAATGCTACATTTCTCTCTTGACTGGTATGAAGACTTAGATTTTAACAGGGGGCACCTAGGTTTTCGTAACTTTGGTGTAAATAATATGGGGATGTAGAGCACAGCATAGGGAATATAGTCAATAATACTGTAATAACTTTGCTATAGTGACAGATGGTAACTAGACTTATCAAGGGGATCATTTTGTAATATACAAAAATAATGAATTGCTATGATGAACATCTAAAACCAATAGGATACTGTATGTCAATTATATTTCAGTAAAAAAAAATTTAAAAGAGAAATTATGATTTCATGGGTCAAGAGTTTCTGGTTGGGATGGTGAAAAAGTACTAGAGAGAGATAGTGGTGATGGTTGTTTAATAATGTGAATTGCTGGGCAGCCTGGGTGGCTCAGCCATTTAGCATCGCCTTCAGCCCAGGGCTTGATCCTGGAGTCCCGGGATCGAGTCCCAAGTCGGGCTCCCTGCGTGGAGCCTGCTTCTCCCTCTGCCTGTGTCTCTGCCTCTCTTTCTCTCTCTGTGTCTCTCATGAATAAATAAATAAAACCTTTAAAAAAATAATGTGAATCACTGAATGTCGCTGAACCGTACACTTAAAAGTGATTAAAATGACAGACTTTATGTTATGTGTATTTTACCAAAATTTAAAAAAAAAAAAAAGATGGATCTGGAACTCAGATGTGAGATTCTCATGGCACGGACACGGTTGAAATGTCCTCTGCCTGCTGCTACTCCCTTTCCTCAGCCCTAGACTATATGAGGACAGTGAACTTCAAGTTCTGGGTCCCTCCAACCCAACAGAATCCACACTTCTCATCATCTGCTGAGATGACAGGGTTGTGTCTCTGTGAGGACCAGGGAAGAACCCAGAGCCACATCCACTTGTTCCCTCATGAATCCTTGATCTGGTGTGCCCTCCCCTCTACTTGCCAGCAGACCAACTCAAAGCAGGCTTGGCTGTATCCAAGATGTCATTCTCACCAATGTCTCATCTCATGTGTGGACCTGCCTTTGTAGTCTGGCATAGCTCAGGGCTCTCCTAGTTTTAAACCAATGATAACCAAAACAATCAATTCGCTCTTTTTGCTCAGAATTTATGTATAATTCAGAATTTATAAATCTACCAGAGTACAGAATTTATCAGCCAAAATAAGAAGATTGCTCCACTTTTATGGTTATTCTACATTAATAATTTAGCAATCTGATTTAAACATCGCTATTGTTGGTGAGACACCTGAAATTTCAGAGGTGCCAGCCAACAGGTGCTTCTGGATTTAGAACTGGTGAGCAGGCTGGGGCCTCTGCAAGGAGCTGCCCTGTGTCCAGTTGTGTCCTCAGGGGCCAGCCTTACTCTTTAGCCACAAGACCTTCCAGTCATCATTTTTCTGGCTTGTCCACTTGACACTGGTGTCAAATGCTTTGTGGAAGTTTGGACATCCTGTGTCTCCTAAATTTCTGTCAACATTTAGAGTAGCTAACATTCAGAGTAGCTAAATGCTTCTTCGCAATCTTTTTATTCTTATTTGACTTCAATGGCTTTTTTCCTAATATTTTTCTACCCATTACTTACATTTCTCAACAGCTTTGCAGGTAAATGTGGCCAAGTGACTAGTTTCATCCAATGGAATGTAAGTGAATGTGAAATGTGAGACTTCTGACCTGGGAAATTTAGGAATTGTTGTGTCCCTGCTATATCCTATCCTGTCTTCTGTTGCCAGAGAAAACGGAGGTCCAGGTCCCTAGGTAAGTCGGGGGAGCAGAGCCTCTTGCTGACCTGGCTTGGGCATGTGGTGCTATTGTGTCATTTTGTGTCCACATCTTAACCAAGCTTATTCTGACTGATAATCCTGTTGGTCAGAAAATTTCTCTTTTAAGGCAACAATTGTCACACACTGTGTAACGTACACACCTGAAATAGTCTATATTTTGTTTTATGAACAGCGTGATGGCTTAGCCAAGTATTGATTCTGGAGTCAGAATGCTAGTGTTTGAATTGAGGCAACACCATTTACTAGCTGTGTGATCTTGGACAAGTTTAATAACCTCTCTGAGCTTTGTGACATAAGAATGAGAATAGTACCTGCCTCTGAAGGTAGTTGTGAAGATCAAATGACTTAAATTACTTAGAGTGCTGCCCGGCACACAGTAAGCATTTGATAGGTGTTTATTATAATGACTAGATATAACAGGACCCTCATGAATATTGCTGTAATTAAAGTGTGAAGCATTTTGATAATGCGATATATGTGAGTGTTGTTGTTGCAAATCAGTATATACTTTAAAATTCTGATCATGAATGCTTAATTCTATTTACCCAAAAGAAAAAAATATTAGAACTAAACATGAAGCAGCTTATAAATAATTTCAAAGAAGGCAGACTCCCGCTTCCTTGTGGATAATGAGCAGCTGCTCCACATCTGTTGTCCTGTTTTGAAGTATATATGTGTTTAGCGACTCCACACAATAAACAGTTTCTCTCTGACTCTTGTCTTTGCTAGATAATGTTATGGGCAGTCTATTGGGCCTGTGCATGAACACACATTTCAAGTAAGCATGATTCCATTATGACTTTAAAACTTGATTTGATTTATAATTTACTTTTTCTTGTTTTTTCAAAAGATACAAACCCGATATCCAGCATCCTATTAGTAGGAGTTTAATTTTCAATTATCTATTTCCCTTATGAAAGTACTGATGAGAAAATATGTAGGCTCATTATATTCTAATCTTTGGATACTATAGTCTATTGGATCAAAGATATGGTGCTAATTTTAGGTCTTTTGAGTTGCCTTTGCAGAAGTTATTCCCTCTATAGAAAGTATATGTTAGAACCACAAAGTAAAAGAAAATTTATACTTCTACAGTGCTTATAGAATGCTACATTTCTCTCTTCCAGAATATTTTCTTGCTCACTAAATTATAGTCAGAATGTAATCATCATGGGGATCCCTGGGTGGCGCAGCGGTTTGGCGCCTGCCTTTGGCCCAGGGCGCGATCCTGGAGACCCGGGATCGAATCCCACGTCGGGCTCCCTGCATGGAGCCTGCTTCTCCCTTTGCCTGTGTCTCTGCCTCTCTCTCAATCTCTCTGTGACTATCATGAATAAATAAATAAAATCTTAAAAAAAAAAAAAGAATGTAATCATCGTGAATATAAATGTTTTTACTTAGGTGAGTAAAGCAGGGTGGCCATGACTGGTATGAAGACTTAGATTTTAAGAATGAAAATAAATTGGAAAAATTTTTTTAAAAAGTTACTTTCCCATGGAAAAAGGGTAAGAATTCATGTAATTTAGTTCCAACAGAAGCCCCAAAAGGGTCTTTTTCACCTTTGAACAATAAAATATTATTTTTCATATAGTAAACATTCAGCAAAAGTATTTGCCCATACAAGATCTATACAGCAATTACTCTTTTTCTACACATGTGACCAGGCCTGTGGAGAGCAGCTCCAAGAGGAATCCATCTTCACATTTTACGGGGAAAGCCAGTGGTGCATGAATATGAAAAACCTTTCTCATAGGCCTAGTGCCCAGGATAGTATGCTCTGCAAGTAGACAGTGGTGGCAGGAAAGGGAAGAGGACAACACAGAAACCAAAGAGTAGCAGCAAAATTTCTGATTGGTTTTCTCCCAAGATTAGTATTCATAAACTAGTTTGTTTCTATATGTCTACTGGGCTTGGAAATGTGAGGATCATACTAGCCAGCTGCTGTCTATAAATCTTGGCACTTGGATCTCAAAAAACTCTCCAACTTTGCTTTTGCAAACTCACTAAAAGCTAAGTTACCATAAAAAATAACTTTTGCCCTCACTACGTCTTCCATGCTCAAAATGTCTCCAAATGTAAATCTCGCAAACTATAGATATCCCAAAAATCTATGTTTTTTTGTTTTCCTTTCTTTTTCTTAAAGTTTCAAAGCTTGTTTTTAACAAGTATTCTGTGACTTTTTTTTTCTTGCTTGCTCCAGGGTCTGAACATTGAAAAACAGTGACTCAGCCATAGGTTATACTCAACAGATTTTCTAGAAATTTAGATGTGTCATTAAGCCATTTGGCAAAATTAAGTAAGCAAAGATAAGAATAACATAACCCACTATAACATAAGTGGGTTATGTCCCAGACTCTTTCATTTTATATGTCACCGATAGGACTCAAGGGTATACGATGACAGTTAGAGATTGGTTTCTCCAGATAGGTCTGTAAACCAGAATTATCCATATCCATAAGTGTGTGTGTTTGGGAGTTGGTGAAGACAAAATAGATTCATTGAGTGCCTACATATACAGTTGCTATGTTTTATCCATGGAATCTTATTTAATGCCTACTGTTAATTACTGAGATAGATACTTAACATTTCTCTTTCATGGATGAGAAAAATGATACATAGAAAGTCAAAGTAACTTTCTGGAATTGGGACTTACTTTGGTGTGAGTCAAAAGCCCAAGCACTTTTTCACTACACCATGTTCTGAGTCTTTTATTGTTTCATATATATCCATTTTATTCTCTCTTTTAGAGACTTCAGATACATAGAGTTATCATTTTAAAGTATAATACAGCAAACTAACTACTTTAATTGAAGTAGAGAGTACCAAAAAGTGCAATGGATTCTTTTGGGGGAAAATATGTCTAAACTCTACATTGGTGTTTTTGGATCTTAGAGGTAGTAGAGTATACCCTGAAAAGCAAGTTCTAGAGTCAGACAGCCCTAGGGTAACATCCTTGCACTGGCATTTACTTCTTAGCTTACAAATTTAGGCAAAATACTTCATCCATTTGACCTTCAGTTATATTAGTGCAACAATAAAACAAAGTTACATGAAGTAACAAGGATTGATGTTCAGAAACCACAGTGATTGGTAGGGCATAAGGCACTGAATGATTAGAACCAGCTGAAATCACCACTAGAGGTATTGGTATGTATAGGGACTACTTTTCTCAATTTGCCCATAGATTCCTTGCCTACCTTCCTTCCCCATTGGTGGCGATGTGGAAAGTCAGAGGTGCAGTCAAGGTTGAGAGAGATAGCATTCTAGGGGTCAATGATTGCAGTCTAAAGAGTTCAAGAGGAAACATGGCTGGAAGATTTGTCACTGTACTTTTACACTATAAAGTTCCAAATGGTAAATTTGACATGGCCATGAAATGAACTATCATTTACATTTTCTTGTATATTCTGGGTAAGACTTGCCTTTGACATATTGGTGTGGGGTAATTCTTACTCATTTGGACACAGGATGAAGAATATTCACAGTCTCCTGTGATTTATCATGAAAAATTAATAATAGGAGAGAAAGGGAACATGAACATTTGTTTACTGCACAGTGTAAGTCCAGATTTTTTATCCTCTGAGTCAGAGTCCCCCCAAATTAGCATGTCAGCACATTCTCCTGATCTAATCTTACATGATTCTGAGAAAGAATGCTGCTGCAGTCAGCTGGATTAGCTCACTATGGCAGCCCACTAGAACCAGGCTAGCCACCAGGCCCTGGAATGAGTCTACTGGTATGAGTTACAGAGTTCCTTAGGGCATTTGGTCAACCCAACACAACGGATAGAGGGCCAGAAAATGCCCTAAATGGAAGAAACTGGAACCATAGCACACATGGGTTCTAAGTAGAGTTTGCAATACCCTGGCAATGCCAGCACTGGTTGGTCCCAAGGCCCAGAGAAATTCTTAAAAATTATTAAAGAAGGCATTCTCAAAGTATAGGACCCCTTGAGCTCAGGTCCTGGTGCAGGAGCCTACATGTCTAGGTCTAAGGGCAGTAGAACCTGTGTAATTGGCTTTCATGTCAGTCCTGGAAATAAAAGGTGAAGTACTTAGTAAGAACCAGTAAGGACTCACTATATGTTGGATATCATCATCACCATCACCATCAAATTATACTTTCCTTAGGAAATGTTACTAGGTACTCCAAGAAGAAAAGAAGTGAAGTATTGAAACAAAAGGCTTTAAAGAATTCAGGTTTTAGGTTAATGATAATGGGTTGAAACTCTGAAGTTATTTCTATTCTTTCCCACTAAAAGTAAGGGATTTTTTTTTAAGTATAAACCTGTCAGACAAAGAGAATGGGTGAGAAGTCAACAAAACCCAAATTTTGGAAGATATAAAGCAGATGAATGGGAGGCTAATGTCTTGGGAGACTTGAGAAAGCTGAATTCTAAGTCAAGAGTGAGGAAAGCTGAGAAGCAACCCAATATTTGCTGGACTCATAAGTTGGAAGCAACACTTCTGAAACTAGAAGTGAAGATAGGACTGAAAACAAAGATTGGTCGAAAATGAGATTCTCAGACCTCCTCACCACTCCATGCAGAAAAACCAACAACCCACCCCAAGCCAAGGCTAGATTTTCTGGAGCTCTGGTGTTTGGATTAGAGAACCAGAATTATCCACATTAAATAAAATAATAAATATTTAATAATTAAATAAAATTAAATTTAAAAATTACAATTAAAAATTAAAATTAAATTCAATTAAAATAATAAATAAATAAAATTACATAAAATAAATAAATGATAGCCAGTCCCCACTACTATCACTATTGCTATTTTGGGTCTTTGTTTTGTTTTATTTTGTTTTGTTTTGTTTTGTTTTTTGGTCTCATTCAATTCCCAGAACTCTGACAACCAGGGTTAAAACATTCTAGTCAGGATTTTGGAAGAATCTTTTCTGGAAGATCTGACCAGCCCAAAGAAAATGCCTTAAAGATATTGACAAACATTATATGGTCTCATTCATTTGGGGAATATAAATAATAGTGAAAGGGAATAGAGGGGAAGGGAGAAGAAATGGGTAGGAAATATCAGAAAGGGAGACAGAACATGGAAGACTCCTAACTCTGGGAAGCGAACTAGGGGTGGTGGAAGGGGAGGAGGGCGGGGGGTGGGGGTGACTGGGTGGAGGGCACTGAGGGGGGCACTTGACGGGATGAGCACTGGGTGTTATTCTGTATGTTGGCAAATTGAACACCAATAAAAAATAAATATATTATTTTAAAAAGAGATATTGACTATGCCATCACCTTTTAGTTGCATCCTAATATCCATTCTTCCCTTATTCTATAGTAACATTATTTTAAATTAGTCATATGGCTATACATATTTTGTAAAAGGCCAACCTCCTTTGCCGTGAGATGTGGCCAATATTTCTGGCCAATGTGATGTAAGCAGATGTTCTATGTAAAACTTTTCTTCCCTTCTTCCATTTTCTTGTGGATTAGAATGTAGACATGGTGCTGAGCCTTCTTGTACATCCACAAAATAGTAGAGCAACAAGATAGAAGATGTCTGGGTCCTGGAGTGTTATGCTAAGCCCAAACCTGCATTTGATATAAATAAGCTTTTCCTTGTTTAAACCATTCTTCTTTAAATTTTATGTTACATATAGCTGAATGTATACATTAAGCAATATAATAATTGGCACAACCCAATAACCCTACAGGGAAGCACAGGGTTGAAGAGTCCTGGCCAAGCACATAGAGGTAACAAACAACTCTATAGAGCTTCACTCTCAAAGTTAAGAGGTCAGCCAAAACTACCAGAAATTTGAGAGATATTTGAGCTATAACAATCACAACAATAATGGTAACAAGAAAGAAATTTGGAGAAAAAAAAGAAACCATGCAAGAAAAAAACCAAAATTTATCATTAACCCTTCAGATAGATAAGACATATATCTTGAGTTCATAAAGCAAGAGAATACCTTAAAAATGGAACAAACAAGTATGGCTTTTGAGATTAAAAATATGATTACAGAAATAAAAAATTCAATTGAGAACTGGAGGATAAAATTGAAAAAAAAAAAGTCTCCCAGAAAGTAGAACAAAAGGCAAAGAGATGCTAAATAAGAAAGATTTTTTTTAAAAAAAGAATCAATTAAAGAATTATAACATCCAAATAATAGGAATCACAACAAGAAGAAGAGAAAAAAGTTAGGTGTAAAATCTTCTAAGAAATGATTCAGGAAAATTTCCCAAACTAAAGCACATAAATGGACAGATTGAAAGAGTCCATTGCATACTTAACACAATGCACAAAAAGTAGATCCATATCAATCTATATCACCGAGAAACTGCAGAATACTCGGGCAGAGAACAGATCTCAAGAGAATCCAATGAGGGCTAAAAAGGTAACACAAAGAAGATTCAGGAATCAAAAAGTCACCAGACTTCTCAACAACACTGGAAACTAGAAGGGATAGAACCTTGACTTTAAAATTCTGATGGAAAATGATTGCCAATTTAAAATTCTATACCAAGCTAAACTATTGATCATGTATGAGAGTGGCCTACAATATTTTGTCATTCAAGAACTAAAAACTTATCTCCCATGCAACTATTCTCAGAAAATGACAAAAGGATGCCTTTAACCAAGAAAATGAACCAAGAGGGAGGAAGACACAATTCCACAAAATAAGAGTGAACTATGAAAAATTCAACTCAAGAGAAATGTGAAAAGACCCCTCATGGTGATGGTTGTCATAGGTCAGGTTCCCAGGGCAGAGCCTGAAACAGAAATTCATGTGCCTGTGACTTATTGAAGGAGAGCTCTCAGGAAAAAGCAGGAGAGGGAAACAGAATAGGGTGGGGGAAGGAGGCAAAGATGAGGACTCAGCTGAAGAACAGCTCAGCATCATCCTATGGGGAGCACAGCTGCATAAATTGCACCTAAAGGCAAGGAGACCAGACTTTTGTATCCTGGGTCAATCCAGCATTGACCATGGGAGGGGTGTAACCTCTTAGTTGAAATGGCTCCCGTTTGACTTCAGATAGTTTATTGGGGAAGGAGCATCTGTGACGCACTGGCATATATAGCAACTGCAAGATAGGCACCCCAGCCCTGTAAGGGAATCTGAGCAGGGTGCCAACAGTGACCACTACAATGATGAGAAACTAAGCCACTGGGTGAAACAGGCATTGAGGGCAAGACAGTCAGACTAGAGACCTGAAGGTTCTGGAAGAGATGTCTTTAAGAAGATAAAACTGAGGGAATGCTTAATGTGCTTGAACATACTGAGAGGAAGGTTATACAAATGAGGGAGAGTTTGGAAAAATTAGTCATAAAGAACTTTGCAAACATAAAACAGTAAAATAACCCCAGGGAAAACTAGAAGTTGTACAGGAGGATAAATTAATCAAAGGTATTATATGGCTCAACCCTGAATAGCATTTCAAATGGTCATAATAATGAATGCACTGAATATTGATCTAACCAAAGTGTTAAATAACTACCAAGAGAATGAGGCAGTGGAGTAAAAGAGTCCTACTGGATTGTCCACTGGTGAGCCCTGCAGTTTTCTCTGGTTATCTGCCAATGAGCCTTTTGGGACCAATGTTTCCTTCCTCCCAGGATCTTTCAAGATTGGTATTCGACTCTCCTAGGCAACTGGCATAAAGCTACAAAATGCTGATCTCCACAGGCAACACCACCCTTATTTGTATAAAACCCACTGTCACATCCTCTGCCCCCACCACAACTCTGCCAGCAAAGCCCCCATAAGAAGAAAGCAACTGGTGTGATGGAGCTGCCCCTCTCCAGAGCACATCCTTGTGTCTGGCTATGCTCGCCCAAGCAGAACTCTCCATTTGATGCCAAGAAACTGTGTATCCTGCTAGTCCTTCCACGTATGAGTCTTAGCCTGCACTGTTTGCTGCTGTGGCACTGTCTGAGCCCTTTTTCTTAATACTTCCATTGTCAAAGTCAATAGATAATACCTAAAACCAATATATCAAAAAGTGGGAGTACAAATAGTTGTTTAGGGCTATTTAGAGATACTGAAAGTAATGCTAACAGAATCAATAGTGCCTCTGGGAAGTGGGGAATGTAAAGCTGGGGTGAAGGATTTCTACTTTCCATAACAAACACTGGAGAACTAGGTACATACATAACTTTCGTAGAGATAAAAATATTTTTGAAAATGGTTAAACAAGCTGCTTTACTGCTGTATTTTTCAAATGTTTTGTAAGTGGAAATTTTCTAAGGGCAAAGTAAGGTAGGCACCATTCCCCAAACTTATTTGGCCCCGGAACTTTTATATGTATTTCTTTAATCGCTTGTTAACATCTTCAAAGGCACACACGCTGCCATTTGGTAACTACTATCTTCTAGAAAGAGCACAGATTTATAGAAAGCAGAAAAACCCAAGGTCTATAGGGAAGGCATTTATCGAGCACTTACTGAGTGCCCATACTTGTCCTGGGTTTGTGCTAGATGTCTTTTAACATGTGCTTGCTCAGATAATTGGATTCTGGTCAGATGTGATGCAATTTTGACTCAGTCTCACATTTCATTCATTCAAGAGAAGTTCACTGAACGTCGACAATGTGCCAGGCACTTCTGGGGGAAAACTGTACAAAATTCATACAACCTCTGACTTCACCACAGAGATTCTGCAACACTCAGGAAGAAAAGCGGAATGGATATATTTGGACAATCCATTTACTACCCATAATTCTGCATTTCATTTAAGGGACCCATTTCTGTATGTTCAAAAGTGACTTCCACATTCAACTGCCACATGATGTGCTACAAAAGCTCACTCAGCCCAGGTGGTTTAGAGCCAACCACTACTCTCTTAGTTCAAGAGACATACTCATTACATCCTACATCTAGAGCTGCAAGGGTCCAAGGGGGCTCTGCAATCTTCGCCTGCTTTAGGTCTTTGAAGATAGAAACTGCTGCTGCATGGTAATGCATTGAATTGATTCGACCATGGAAGCTCACAAAGGTAGCAAGTTTATACAGAACTCCTGAAACCTAAGGAAAGACAAACTCAGAATACGTAACCTCACATTCCTTTTGCTTTATTACAGTTTATTATTTTTTTGACCTCTAGAGTTAGGTGTTTATTTTAGAACCTTTTAAATTGTAGCAAATATCAATTCAAAAAAATCAACCATAATCACTCATTCAAAGGTAACCACCTTAGTGTATTTTCTTGCAAGATTTTTAAAAAAGTTTTTCCCTTATAGACGCTTGTCTTAATTTCTAACAAACTAATAGAACAATGGCCCAGTAAGGAAACCTGCAGGTACACACTGAGCTGCTTTCCCAAGCCCTGACTCACAATGCACTTGATTTCCTGGGGATAATGTATGCTCCTCATGCCTCATCACTGCAGCGTTAGAGGCTCTGGACCACTTTATCACTCTGAGCATCTTCCTTTTGGATGTAAGTATTGGAGGGAAACAAATCACTAAGAAAGAGAGAGACAAGAAGATGTTAGTTTTGATTGCAAAAACACACAAAAGACAAGGCAGAGAGAGAGCCTACATCAGCGGTGCACTTTGCTGCAGGGAGAGCTGCTCTCTCCCAAGAGCTACCGGTGTGCAGGGGCAGAGGCGCCAAGAACACCAGCTGTCTGTCAAGTGGGGGAAGGGCGGGAAACTACATAGATTCCTCAGCTAGGGGGCACTAGGTGCCCTTCATATGCCGCAGGAAAAGAACATTGAGCACTTGAAAACTGCTATGCTGGAAAACATGCCTTTCTATAGAGTTCTTTGGCTTTTCTCTTTTGTTTAATGGTCCTAACGTGCTTTTTATTGTATTGATTTGTCAAAATCTGATTCTCAGTGTTCAAGCCACAGGCCAATTTATGTTAATTTACTGTTCTTGGCTAAAATAGCTCATCAGATTTTTTTTTAAAAAAATAAGGTGATGAGGGTTTTATTTTAAATACTACACATTTAAAATCTTTATAAATGTTTTTTTTTAAATGTTTCTTTTTAAAGATTTTATTTATTTATTCACGAGGGACACAGGGAGTAGAGAGAGAGAGACAGAGAGGCAGAGACACAGGCAGAGGGAGAAGCAGGCTCCATGTAAGGAGCCCGACGTGGGACTCCATCCATGGTCTCCAGGATCACGCCCCGGGCCAAAGGCAGGCAGTAAACCACTGAGCTACCCAGGGTTCCTCTTATAAATGTTTTGCATCTTATAGTTTATATATATTTTTAAAAATCATAAATAGCCAGTGGTGAGAATAAAATCACTCAGGGGGGACTGTTTTACCATTTTTTTAGAAATCAGCACCAATTTTCATTTGAGTAGTTGCCGGACAAGTCATCACTTCTTAGCTCCGTTATAATATCATTCAGTTGAGTCTTATCCCTCAAACCACTTCACTTCCTATACTTCACATAAGGATGATAAGAAAGCCAAGACTGAGAAGAACAAATGATTTTCACTTGGTTACCGTAGAGTTGGGAGGAGTACCTAGAAAAATCCCCTTTGGAAGACTGTGCAGGAGGCCCACAACAAATACTTCTTTGTAATAAAATTTTTTTCTTTGGTCAGCAAATTATATCCTAAATTAGATGAAGCCTGTAGACCTTGAATATAATCCAGCTAACATGACTCGGATTACAATGCAGTAGTTTGAATATAGACATCAATGCCATGCTTAAAATATAAGAATGGCCTCCATCAAAATAGTGTAAAAGAATTGAAGGATTAATTTTGTCTCTGTGGTCCAGTTCCTGAAGGCCTGGCCACTTCCCCCACATGAATTTGGCCCCATACATGGCCAACATACAATAACCATCTCTCCCAGCACAGTCCAAGACAAGACAGACACTCAGGCAGTGCTTATACTACTGCACAGAACAAGATCTGTTGGCAGAAGTACTGCTCTTCCAGAGCCCTGATGAGGCAGTCACTTCCATGGGGACCCACAGGTTGCTGGTCAGTGCCCACACCCCCTTTCCACCAGGAGTGGGCTCAGGGTTCCTCTTGAGAGTTGTCGGATAAAATACACTACATCCGAATATTTCATGGGACATGTACTAAAAAAAAAAAAAATACATTCTCTATCTTAAACTCAAATATAACTGA
This sequence comes from Vulpes vulpes, assembly GCF_048418805.1. Classification (NCBI taxonomy): domain Eukaryota; kingdom Metazoa; phylum Chordata; class Mammalia; order Carnivora; family Canidae; genus Vulpes; species Vulpes vulpes. Next base: position 186,900,395 of record NC_132780.1, read on the forward strand.
CCATCCTGTAATTTTTTTTAGTAAATCTGACAACTTTATTTCTTTAATAAGGAGGAATTACTTCCTTCTTAGGGTAGAAATCCTTAATTTTCTTCTTCACCGGGTTTAGGGAAGATAGGAAGGGATATAAGATGTTTTTGTCTGAAGTCTGTGTTTTCCACGTGAACATGTACTCATTTACAAGAATAAGAACCCAGAAAATTAGTGTTTAGTCAGATTAGCCCAGTAATCTAAGAACTCAAATTATCTTAGTCTGAAGTCCAAGAGTTATATATTCCCAGTGTCCTCTCCTATCCCTGTAACTATTACCAAATAAAATGGCATACTGGCTCATACAAACTGGAATCAGAAAGGTTCCATCTTTACCCTGACTTTTTTCTATAAGAAGTAACTTCCCTGTGCTTCTATTTTATCTCCAGGAATTTAATTGGCGAGGTTCTACTATACTGGATAATAGTCGAAGAGTTGATTTTATTTTAAAATCTGACCATGATTGAGCATCTCAAAGATAGGTAATCTTAAAATAAATATATAATACCATGCCTATTGTAAATGTTCTCCCAAAAATTTTCATTACCCTTTTTAGGGTCAGACGTATATTCACAAATGAAAACGTGGCTGTTTATATTATCTGAATTGAAGAATACTTGGAAGCCTCTCTTATATTAAATTAGTTTCTGTCTCTAGATGCTACAATACTAAAAAGATCCGCATGCAACGATCTTTTTAGCTGGTCTCTTTAAAATCCCAGAAAGGGATTATTAAAGCACTCACACTTTAAAGTTGATGGCCATACAGGGAGACTGATTTCAGTCAGCATAAGCATAATGAATCTGAATTCAAGTCACTGGATAGTGCAGGAAAGGGATGAAGACGTAGTTAGGAGTAGGATGTTAGGATCATACCCAAGAAATTGTCATTTGCTCCATAAATTCACCTCAGGTTCATTCTGACTCATGCTCTTACTCTACTCCCAAGGTGTCTTCTTTTTAACTGAAGAGGGGGTTGATTTTATTTAGCCAAATAACCTTACTTTCTGCTCTTAGAGTGGGACCCATTTACCACTGGTACCACTCCAGTCCAATGTAGGCTGCCAAATAGGTCCAATTCAGATACCATGGTAGAGTGCTGAAGAGCTTTCCCTGTTTACCATTAATTTGCTGTGTGACCTTAGGCAAACCACTTAACTTCTCTGGACCTCAGTTTTATCAATCTAAGATGCCAGAATGGCACTGGATGGACTGTCAGTATTACCAAGAAAAGAAAAAGAAAAACATCATCAAGGCATTATACTTTGTTCAGTAGAAAATATTTACTTTTTGGGACGCCTGGGTAGCTCAGCAGTTGGGCTTTGCTTTTAGCTCAAGCTGTGATCCTGGAGTTCAGGGATCGAGTCCCACATGGGGCTCCCTGAGGGGAGCTTGCTTCTTCCTCTGCCTATGTCTCTGCCTCTCTCTTTTTGTGTCTCTCATGAATAAATAAAATCTTAAAAGAAAGAAGACAATATTTACTTTCTCATCCATCACTGCTCTATTCCTCCCTAGTCATATGTTCTTGGGAAATTTATTTCAAAAAAAAAGGGGGGGGGCAGCCCTGGTGGTGCAGCTGTTTAGTGCCGCCCTCGGCCCAGGGTGTGATCCTGGGGACCCGGGATCGAGTCCCACGTTGGGCTCCCTGCATGGAACCTGCTTCTCTCTCTGCCTGTGTCTCTGCCTCTCTCTCTCTCTCTCTCTCTTTCTGAATAAATAAATAATCTTTTAAAAAATTATTTCATCTCTCTTTGCCTCTATACAGGGAAAAATAATACTAGATTATAATATTATGATAGTAAAATGAGGTAGCACATGTGAAGCACTTAGAACAGTTTTGATGTTTGATAAATTTTTGCTATTATCACAGTTCATAATAGTCATCGGTCCCTTCAAAAACATTTTATTTTATTTTATGTAGTTTAAAGATTTTATTTATTTATTCATGAGAGACACACAGAGAGAGGCAGAGATATAGGCAGAGGGAGAAGCAGGCTCCCTGCAGGAAGCCTGATGTGGGACTCGATCCCAGGACTCTGGGATCACACCATGACTGAAGGCAGACTCTCAGCCACTGAGCCACCCAGGTGCCCCAACATTTTGATTTTAAAGAAAACATTAAGTTATATCAATAGCCCTAGTATGTTCTTGTTGTAATTGGCATGTTTATGAAGATATGGTTGTTTTTTTGTCTTCCTATTAATCATGTTCTGCATAAGTTTTAAAAAGTAAAAATGCACATCATCACCATCAATTTCTCAGAATTCAGAGGGAATAAAGAATCCTTTTCACGTATATTGTATTAAACAAACCAGAAAAAAAAATCTTAATTCTCCCTCTGAAGTAATCCCCATATTTCAATACCCAACCATAAAATAGTCCTTAAGATATTGAAGATTCCACATCTCCAAAGAAAAGATTTTCAAAAATGATTTTTGAAAGGCTAAATTAAAACTTTTACCTCTCTAAACTAACCTTTAATAAAAGCATGCATTTCCTAAGGGAGTAAACTGTAGAGATATGTGGTGAGAACAAGAATTTCAACCAAACTTGCTGTCTTAAGCTTTACAAAACCTACTGCCTGTGGAAGGACACCTCTTCCCCTCCTGTTACCACTCATCTCCATCACCACATTCCTAGTGCCGTGTCTGAATTTATCAGTTACTCAAGCAATTTCTATTAATGTGAGTTTCCCCAGAAGCATATTAAATCACTTAAGAATGATTTAATCATTACATCATTTATGATACTAAACCTGTTCTGTGTTGTAATGCATTTTCATTTGTCTTATGTATATCTAGCTTGATTGTTGTATTTGTATTATTTCATCTTCTCATTTTTTTTCTTTTCTTTTTGGAATGTAGAAAATGTTATTAGCTCTGGAAGTGGTTAATGTGATGAAAAAACATATGATATTGAAAAAAAAAATCCACCTCAATCCAAAGTGATGGCAGTAAGTGGAATCCAGTGTATCATGGAACACCTAATGCACACAAGATGTGGAGCGTGTCCCTTGGTCAGAACTTTTAAATACTAAGTAGCAGTGAATGGGAGAAATAAATCAACTGGGAGGATGGCTAGAATAATAAACAGGGAAGATGCTTTATACTCACATCCCAGCAAAGCAATATGAAAAAGTGATCCTGGCTGTCATGAGCTATTACTGAGTGAAAAACTTCTTTGTAGCCCTTCTAACTTTAAAAAAAAAAAAAAAAAAAAAAAAGGCAGAAGAAAGTGCTGGAGGAAAATAGCCTTCTTTCTTTGGGTCCTTCAGAAAAGTTGCCAGTAAAACAAACTGCTATGTATCATCTGTTTAGTGACAGAAAAAATATATATTGAGATCAAAGATAATCAAGGTACACCTGGTTATTATTTGTAAAGACTTAACAGTAAGTTTTTAATGATTAATTTATCTGCCACATAACGCCTTAATAGATCATGTGCAACATCAAGGGAGGAATGTGGTACTGCATTTCTAAAGCCTCTTTCTATGTCTCTGAATGATAATAGGCATGGAAGCCATCATTAGTCTTGTTAGATGATGGTTCCTTCAGGAATCTCCTATGTGTTACCTTTTAGAGGGAAGGTCAGGGAAGCCACCCCCTGGGACTCCCCTGCAGGATACAACTAACACAAGCATAAACTGTATGGAAATGGCTAAATTATCTTCACTGAGACCTTGGCCTTTCACATCAATCAAGTCCTTCTGAACTAGTAAAACAGATAAGCACCCTGCTGGCAAAAGTGTTACTATCCTTATGCTTGTCATGACTGGCACTACAAATTTAACAATAAACAGGCAGTTATTTGTCTTCTTTAAAAAACAAAATAAGCGTGCCGAGGGTCGCAGTTTCCCTCGGACCCTCCTCTAAAGACCCTTTATTCAGGAATCCGATCGTAGTGGCTATCGGAGCACATGGAGAAGGTAACACTGGTCTGACAAGCCACAACAAAGCAAAACGGGATCCCATGGCTGCTGTGTGGGAGGGGGCGGGCAGATTTATCCACCCTCACGTCTCAGCTTCCTGAGAGTGGAGCCTGTGTCAATGCCTCATCCTGACACCTAACTCATGGGGGAATTATAAGTCATCAATACCAATGACTGTAAAACACTTTGTAAATAAAAATGGCTTAGAAGTTCCAATTAACAACAGAAAGTAACCCTCTGGGATGTACCAGAGAGAAATAACTACAGCCATAAATAAGCAATGGTGGGTTTAGGCTTACCTCTTATTTCAATGCCATTAAAAATGGGCCTCCTTCCCATCTCCAATCCAAAGACCCCACTATGATTTCTTCTCTTACCTACATTACAAAGTGTCACAGCTTGGGAGAGAAAGGGTGGAGGGGAACGCAGGGTTGAGCATTTCCTACTGTTTTCACATGAGTTATCACCCCCCTCCCCCCCCCCCCCCCCCACACACACACAGACACACATCTGATCTCTCCTCCTGAGAAACAGCCACAACAACCTGGTGGTATAACTTAACTGCAGTAGCCAACTGCACGACCACTACAGATGTGCAGGAAAGAGGGCTTGGAAGCAAGAGGCCCAAGAAGTTGCTAACGGGCACGCCTTCAGGGCACTTTCATGCTCACCCCATCTCAAGCTTTCATGAGTGGACACAGTGGTTGTAAGTGTGGCCCGGGAAGTGTCCACCGAGCCTGTAGCACGTTTCAGGCTCCGTGCTGGCCACTTCCAATATATTTCTCTTGCACCTGTAAAGAAACGGAGGCTTCAGTAGCAATTCGATATGACTAAAGTAAAATTAAATTAATAGCCATGCAATACTTTCGTATGCCAAACATTATTCAAAGTGCATTATTTTTTAAAGATGTTATTTATTTATTTGAGAGAGAGAGATAGAGATAGAGCACAAGCAGGGGGAAGAGGAGAAGCAGGATCCCTTCCCCTGCCCCTCCCCCCACCCCCAGAGCAAGGACCCCCATGTGGGGGCTCGATCCCAGGACCCTGGAATCATGACCACAGAGTTGAAGGCAGATGCTTAACCGACTGAACCACCCAGGCCCCCATAGAAGTGCATTATAAATCCAAATCATTATTACTCAGAATGACCATGCAAAGCGGGTAGTATTATCATCTGCATTTTTAAATGGAGAAACTGAAGCAGAGAGATTGAACTTGCCCAAGGTCACAGCAAACTGAGACTTGAACTGTAGGTTCCATGCCTTTAACCACTTCTCTAAACTGGAATAAGACCCCAAGCTCCCTGCTCCACAGCTAGTGTCTAGGGACTCCTGGATTACAGAAAATTACAAATAAGCAGGTAAAACAGGGTGGCATCTCCTTCAGGTGCTCACCTGTGCAGGCACACACAGGCGAACACTGTAGGGTGACAGGAATCTTAGGAATGTGCAAAATAGTTGGGAAATGTATGTAAGGGAGCATTCAGTCTAAAGACTGGGGTCTTTAGAGAAGTCTTTTTTTGAAAAGATAGTGAGTTTTGATTTCCATTTCCTTAGAAAATCTTATTACATGTCCCCCTGTTTTACTGGAGCTTTCTTGTAACCTTTAGCATACGTGTGCACAGCGTGTCTGCAAGGAGTAATTTTAAATATCAGATCAAATCAAATTAGCACCAGCCTTAGTAGCAACCTGTTCAGGCTACTGCAAGATCAGAACTCACAGCAGCAGAACATGGGTTTCCAGAGCTTGACCAGAAACCAGAATCCAATCGGGGGACATTCAAGGGAGCTTCTGATGTGGCATAGACATTAGGCATCTCTAGGGCAGGCAGCTAAGGGCTGGCTGGTGGGCTTGGCTATTAGATATCCTAATAGGCGGAGGGTCTGACTTTCCTGCTCCAGAGGACTGTGAAGGGAGGGCAGTGCGTGCTCGGCCCTGCAGAGAGGGTCTCTAAGGCCAATGTCCCCTTCCAACCTGTGAGAAGGTGCACCCACAAGCAGAGACATGCCCCAGGAGTATTTGGGAAGATGAGTTGGGGAGAGGACTGGGGGGTGACTGACCCAGACAGGGTGCTCAGCTTCTGTTTGCTCCTTGATTTCCCTCTGCTGAGGGATTCGTCCCCAGGAAGAGCCGACCCCCCCGCCCCCCTCCACCCCAGCAGCACTGCAGTGGTGTCCATGTAGGACCTGCCCTGCCACACACCTAACGAGAACACGTGGAAGCCTTTTCAACACACGGCCCTTTACCCACTGTATGTTTTGTGCCTTTTAAAAGGTATGGCACATGGGTGCAATGAAAAAACAATGATGTTACAGATGAGTGGCATGGAAGCACAGTCACTGTGTATCACTGAGTGGAAAAAAAATAGGTTATAAAAATAGCACATACCAAATACAAAATTGATGCATAGTTATAGTCAAATAAAAATATAGGGGGAATATACATCAAGATATGTATGTATAGGGATCCAGGGTGATTTTTTCCTCCCTTATCTGTATTCCCTATAATGAATGTGCATTATTTAATTTTTTAAAGAGCTATTTTAGGTTTTCCTCAGAAAGTGGGAGAAAATGGAATAGGTGGTCCAGGTAAAGGTTATAGTCAGTCTTTTTTTTAAAAGATTTTATTTATTTATTCATGAGAGACAGAGAGAGAGAGAGAGAGAGAGGCAGAGGGAGAAGCAGGCTCCACGCAGGGAGCCCAAGGTAGGACTCAATCCCGGGTCTCCAGGATCACGCCCTGGGCCGAAGGCAGACACTCAACCATTGAGCCACCCAGGCAGGCATCCCAGTTATTGTCAGTCTTAATGTTTGTTTGTTTTTTTTAAAGTACTGATTTGATTGAACTATTTCAGGTTGAGGAACAAAATATTAATGTTGGGGAGAGACGTATGTTCATGAGCTGGTTTTGCTCATGAATGACCAAAACCACACATAAAGTGGTCATTGTCATTCAGCATATTCCCAGAATTCAGATTTTATAACTTCCCTACCATTTACCAAATCAGGATCAGAGTATCAGTATCCCAAAGTAGATCTAAAGGGGGCATTGATAGATTTTAAAAGACAAAAAACCAGAAAATCGAGTGGCCAAGTTAATTTGGGAATGTTGAGCTCAATAAACACTAAATATGCTTTTTGACTGCAGGGCTCCTCAGAGCTCTCATTAAACTAATGTACACTTTTAAATTTTCTGGAAACTGTTGGGAGTCTATAAGACATTTCCAAATTTCATTTTTATCCATGATATATCTGTGGTGGTGGTTGTTTTTTTTTGTTTTGTTTTGTTTTGTTTTGTTTTGTTTTTTTACCAAAGAATCACAAAGGTCTAATGACCATACAACAAACTTAGGACAATATTGTTCTAAAATAGTATTCTAGAAACACCTATAAATGCATGTACTGTTCCCCTCAGGAGAATTAAAAAATGACTTGGCAAATATGAACCCACTATTTTTGCCAAAACACTCTCTAATTTCAAGAACTGTGACATTGATGAGGATATAAAATCAATTCTGCCAAGCTGCCCCAGCAGAAGCACCAGAGTTCTCATACCAGTGCAAAAGCATCTGAACTTCAACCAAAATCTGTGAAATCACTTTCAAGTAAATGGGACCAGTCTGTAAACAAAATAAAATGTACACCTGTCACTGCCATTCATATCCATAATCACAGTTTATAAATTTACACTCCATGAAAAGCTTTATTCATGTTCATATGGTGTGAAAATTGCAGGAAAAACTTCAAATTAATTACCTTTCTTAAAACGTAGCAATTTAATTTTATCGCAGACAAAAAGGGAATTTATTCACAAGCCATAAAACTTCTGGAAATACAGTCATGAAATAAGACCTAGGAAGAGTGGCTTGTGCTCCAACATGTCTTCAAGATGTAGAAGCAACTTAACTGGCCATAGCTACAATCTGTAGTCTTAAGGCCCTGGATCAGGTCTCTCCAGCTTAGCCCTTAGGAAGATCTCAAAGGTAGACTTGGCCCAATAATATGATCCTTTTCTCAGGGTTTACTCAGAAATTTCCTCCCAAATCTACATAATCTGGTGACTTTCAGAATCAGAAGTTGAACAGCTGAGGTAGTTCATCCCTAGTTTGCCCTCAGAACCTCTGTAGACACCAGTTGAACACATCTCAGAATCCATTTGGGTAGGAGTGGGAGGGACTCCAGGGATGGAGCCTTTTTTTTTTTTTCTTGGAAGTATTTTATTTCTCACTGAAATAAGCTGATTAGTATGTAGAAAAGCAACAGTCTCTTGATTTCCACAAATGTGTTTTGATTTTTTATTCTGGGCCTCAAGTTCCTTCCTGCATACATTTAACTGCAGCCCACTCCAACACTGGTACATTTACTGGGTCGAGGGGTTGTGGGGGTGTACTTCTCCTTGGAATCTTGCTTACATTTGCATGTGAAAAGAAAGAAATGCTTTTGAGTAATTAGTCATCTGAAATTCTGCACCATGAGGAAAAAATTTGCTTTTGGATATTTATGGGAAGAAAAATCCATATGGACAATGAATACAGTATTGACATGTTGGGGGGAAGGGTTGGGGGCGCAGCACATTATATTGAATTTCATCCAAACAATGGTAAAAGTAATATTGCTACTTTCTAATAATTAATAGCTAACTCCGGAAAATAAGATAAAGTTGGGGCGGGCGGGGGGCGGGGGGCTTTTCCCACAAGTTAAATTTCTTTTATTAATTCTATGATTTAAAAAAAGCCCTTTCTTTTTGACCTGATATTTTCATGCCATATTGAAGAAACTCATGATCAATATGTATTGATTTGATCACTAATTGCATTAATTTTGCTTTAGAAATTAGAAAGGCTCTAATGAGAATGTGAAGTCACTTCAAGATAGTGCATTATGGGCAGGCTAATTTAGCTGGACTCTGTGCATCAGATTATTTCATTAGGAACCACCAATTACCATACAAACGGATGAGATAAATAGCTTTTTTTCTGAGCAGATTTACATTTTTGAATTCATCTATAAATTTCAAGAGCTTAAGTTAATTTATATCCCACAACCATATTTAATATCCAAATAGTTCAGTCACGAATGCATTATCTGCATAAATGTTTACTCCAGCGTTTCATATTATGCTTTGAAAAACATTGGAAACGTTTTTAAAAAATATTTGCTTCTACTGCATTTAATTTCTTAAAGAAAAATATGAAATGAATATTTTTGTTAAAATCTTCCATACCATCACTTAGCAATTGGCACAATAAAACTGAGAGTAAGATGTATAAATGTTGTTCAAGGTTTATGAAATCATGAGAATATGAAATAGGCTGATTTTGAAAATTGAGTGCAGATGCTAAAATAACATCCCAAGAAAGAGAGGCCATAGAGGCTTTTAAATGCTGTGTGTATTTCTGCTGTTCTTAGAAAGCTACGCATACAGGTGAATCAAATAAAAAGACTCCAGAAGGAGAGTTCTCTTCAGTAAAGTTCCACATAATTTGATTTTTGGGGGAGCTTGAGTGGAGTGGTATTGTGGTATATGGGAGAGATATGGCCAGAGGCAATCTGAGATGGCCAGAATTCTGAGGTATCTTGAAGAAAATCAATGCATCAAAAGGAAATCCACAAACATTTCAGAAATAAATATCTGAAAGCTCCTGGTATTTTTGGAATGTGTATTTATCCACACAAAAGGGAAATGAAATAGATACTAACGGGAACCTCATAGGGCCCTGTGATGTTCTGAAGTGGTAATGATAATGAGGATGCTATCTACTTTGCTGCTGTATAGTATTTAGTGATAAAATCATAGGCGCATAACGTTGGCACCCAATTTCTACAGTTATAATTACTGTACATTTATGAAATTAAAAACTTTAGAAAACAGTCCAGGGTTAAATTTCATCCCTCATTCATTATCATGTTCACTGATGTTATAAAATGATATGTAGCATGATATAAAAAAATCAGTGAATTTTGAATTTATTACATAATCTAGGATAAAGTATGTTTCATAAGTAGAGACTTTACGAGAGAATATCTGAGTTGATGGGCTCACTAGAAATCAGCTAGCTCCCTGGTACTCAGTATATGGTCGTGGATTAGCACCTGGGAGTCAAGGTGGAACATCCACCTTCACTGTAGACTTCCTGAATCCAAATCTGGATTAATATGATGCCCAGAGGATTCACATGCACATTAAAATTTGAGAATACTGGTCTAGTCTTTCATTATCTTTTTACAAACATGGTAACTAAGGCAAAGAAAGGTTAAGAATTGTTCGCAGTGGCAAAAATGAACTCTTACAGGTCTCTAAGGCCGAAAGGTACAGTAGTTAAAATATGATGCTAAATAGATCCCAGTAATGGGTTAGGTCTATAACAGTCGTAGTTAACTTTGTCGGTGGTTAGATGTTGGCTGAAATGCCAGCCAGCTTTGGGAATTGCTTGCCATGGCTGTAAAGAGCATGTTTGAGAACATGTTGATGTACTCCAAGCATGATTGTGCTGCATTTCTGCTCCTCAGAATCATTTCATTGGTCAAATCCGAGAGCAACTTCCAGTATCCCCCCAACTCCAACCCACTCTCTATACAGATAATTTTGAAGTAGGGAAGAACAGTTGCATCCTCAATTTACCCATTGACAGAACAAAGCGTGAAAGTCAAATGTGACATATTTGTCAATATTTCCCCACATAGAAATGAAAACAGAAAGGAAGGTAATAAGTGGAGGAATTTTTAGTGTGGCTACCTACAGCTGAGTATGTGTGAGGCAAGTAAACAGTAGCCCAGTATAGACACAGCTGAGGGCACTTAATTAGTGACAATTACAACATTGTTCTAAGCTGCCTGCAGCCTTGCTCTTTCCCTTTAGATAAACTCTTTTAAGTAAATACAATGTCAAGAAAATGGACAAGCCCTTTGACTTGCCAGAGAACCATGAAAGTAGCATGTTCTTTTATCAATTGAAACGTGCTTTTTCGACTGGACTTGTTAGGGGCAATTAGACCTAACATTTACTAAAATTCATACAGCCTACAATTCAAACATTATTTATACTAGTTACTAGTGTTAAGTGTGCAGCAATAGTCTTTCCTTAAAAAAAAATTATACTAATAATTATCACATGCCAAATCTTATGGTTAGAGCCTTTTGGAGAATAATAACCTATAAATCTGATTTGAGAAATACTTTTCTGACTCACTGATGTTTAATAATTTATAAAGGAATAAACAGTCTGATGCTTTGCTAAGCATCATATGAGGTGAAAATGGTGTCCAGGAAATGTTTTTACTAGAACATGGTGAAATTGATATATATCATCCTACCACACGCTGAACTAAGTTCTGGCTCACATGGATATGATCTTATGTAGAGACTGTAACAGGTTATATATGCATTTATTTTTAAGGCACTATTCATCTCTGATATGAAAAAAAAGGTATGTTGAGAAATAATGTTAACAGACAATTAGGGTTGTGGCAAGAAAGAGTGGATCAATAATTTGGGTATTTATTACAAGTTATTACAAAGAAACTTCAAACTAGTCAAAGGAGAGAGAGATATATATATATATCTCATATATCAAATATATATCATATTCATGTCATGTATAAGCTGTTGATATAACTTAAATACAAAAGAATGATAAATATGTAATCAAGAAATAAATAGGTAGAGAAAGGAAACAGCAAAATCATAGCTAATTATCTTTAACCACTACTTTTAAAAACTGTACTTTTCCTATTCTACTCCGAAGTAAAGCAGTATAAAGACTGTTCTCAAGAAACTGAGAGGCCACAGCAATTTTCTTTTTTAACTTTGCAGTTTGCATTTACTTCTTCACGGTAGCCAAAAATAAATGTTGACATTTGCAATTTCATGCCATCCCAATAATTCTGTCTTTCAAAGACAAAGACTTTGCTGTTGTTGTATTGGGATTGGCATGGGAGGATTCATTTATTCTGTTCCATTTACCTGCTCTCATCTGGTTCTTTTGAGGCCAACGGCACGGGAGGGGCTCTGCATACTTGTGCCTCTGCAAGGTATGCTAGCCAACTCCAGTAACCAGTCCACCAATGTTCAACAATTCCTTATTGTGTCTTTAGCAAGACATTTTTTGTTTAATTACATGGATTTTTCCATAAAAAATGCCTCCTTATCTGTTGCAGCATTTATCTGCTCCTGGATTTCTTCAATATCCTTTAAATATATACACTGCATTTCATTCACAAGGATGGTTAAAAGTGTGAACTGAATGGGGGAATTTAGGGGAGCCAACTTCTATTTTGTGGACACATGTTCACTCTTCCCCATGCTAGCCCCCTGACAATGTGCCTCTGCTCCCCCACTTCCTTTTCAGCTGCGCTTTGAAACACCTCTCAAATGTCCTCTTCCCAGAGAAGGCCGAGACTCAGGTAGAGTTTTGTGCTGCTTTGTCTGAGCTGTTGTGGTGCCTTTCTCACACATCTAGCCAAGCCCTTAGCATACTGGATTTCAATTCTAATGATTGACTCATTATAGTTGAAGTGTCTCTACCATGTCTGTATCTGCAGCACTTTACAGCAAGATATTTTAATTAAATGAATGAAAATGTTGTAGTCTCTTCAAATATCTTCTAGATATTTGGATCCCTATAAATCCAAAGATATTAATACTTTAATAGCTAATATGGTCCTTGATTGTTCTGTTTTGGGAAGGGAGCTTAAAATAGTTTCAGGTTTGTAGAATGAGACCCCATTTTCCCATTACCACTGCTCCGAAGGGCCATGTCATTTCATAAAGACAATATCCAAAGATGATGTAAATGGGTTGGGGCACAATGCTTAGCTAGGTAACTTTGAGCAAGTAATTTCTCATCTGTGAAATGGAGATAAATAACTGGGACCTACTTCATCCATCTATACAGAATAAGTGAGAAAGTATTTACAAAGCTAAGCACAGTCCATAACATACTATAAATGCTTAACAAATGTAACTATTAATAATAATTATTATTAATATTATTATTGTTATTGATTAAAGGCAATCCATAGATTCTGGTATGGTTTAGAAAAATCTCAGCTGAATTCCTTTATTAATTCTTTCATTCAACAAACATTTATTCAGAATCTAGTAAATAACTCTTTAGTTATTCAACAATCTCTTCTGGGAAACTAGTACATACTAGGTGCTGTAAAGAATAAGACATTGGGGATCCCTGGGTGGCGCAGCGGTTTGGCGCCTGCCTTTGGCCCAGGGCGCGATCCTGGAGACCCGGGATCGAATCCCACATCGGGCTCCCGGTGCATGGAGCCTGCTTCTCCTTCCGCCTGTGTCTCTGCCTCTCTCTCTCTCTCTGTGACTATCATAAATAAATAAAAAATTAAAAAAAAAAAAAAGAATAAGACATTCTATCAGACCTTGATGAGTTTACTATCAAGAAGTTCAATAAGCAAAGTATATAAATAACTGTCATACAAGGAAGAAGGCAAACATATCATGTGACTGACTTACAAGACCAACGTCATCACTCCTGTGGCCAGCAGTGCTCACAAGAAATGAGGGCCAAGCATTTTCTTCTCCGCTACTACGTTCATCAACACAACTCCTGTTTCACCTGCAGGAGGGAGGATGGAGGTTGGAGCTCCTCCAGCCTCTGCCTCCTCCAAAGATAAGCAGAGCCACAAATACTGCGCAAAGATCCTGACTAATGTAGGTCTTGTATTCGTGGCTTTTCCAGGAAATGTGATGTGTGTTAAATGGATCGGCAGCATTTATTTTTGGTGGAAGTCATTGGATATGAGGGAGTAGGAAATGTCTGACCTATTAAAACAATAAGTATACAAGTTAATTTCTTCACAAACCATGTCCAAGCTTCTTTTATTTAACTTGGCACAGGCGCTCAGGTCACACCAGGCACACACAAGACTTGAAAATAAATGCTTTGCTAGTGGTGATGACTTTCTTCTGGTCTCACAGAGGGAAGGCATTAAAACCCAAGAAAAACTTTAATGAAGACTCTATTTTTACGGAACTACATTTTAAAAATCCAATCAGACTGGTCATTAAATGAGTTCAGAGAATAATTGAAATGACTTTCAACTAGACTTTGATTGCTCTCTTGACATATTAAAAAATGAACATTAAGATAAGCACCTCCCCACAACAGTTATTATCTTGAAATTAGGACCAGATCACAAGAAATGGGTGCTCCAGATAAAGCTACATTAACTCTTTGTTAACAGCACAATCTCACTATCCATGAAGTCTTTTTACTTATGATGAGCAACTGAGGGCACTTCTACAAGCCCTGCTTCTGTCCCAAGTTGCTGGAGCCCTGAGGCTCCACATGATTCTGCAGCTCTATCATGAGCAAGGCAGAGAACGAATCTTTCCTTCGTGTGGTTGTCTGCCTAAATGCACACTACTTCCTTGACTTTCTTTCTCCTCTGGCTTAAACCTCAGTAAAACCACATCTGGTGGGTAGCTCTGGATCTCTTCTAGCAGAACGATGGAAGACTTGTGCTTTTCCACATTCCTCACAACCAGCAGAGGGAGTGAAAGTGCACAGCAATCCAGCTTCCACAAAATAAAGACTATCTTTAAATTCTATTTCATCAATAGAAAATCTGCTGGTGTGCCTGGGTGAAGAAATGCGGCGTGTGTAGTGTATTTGCTTGCTGTCTGCTAATGTTTCTGTGTGGGAGGTCATTAAAAAGCCACAAGGGGAAAGAGAGAAAGTCCACCTGCCTGCAGTATTCTACTGCACAAAAATGGAGGAGCCAAAGAATGCCTGGTGGCAGGGAAGTAAGGAGGGGTATCAGTGTCCTGGCTAGGAAAAGAACTCACATCTCCTAACTGGATCCCTAGTTTATTATTTCACTCATCCCCATGAAGGCAGATTTAGGGATAATTGATAAGCTTTCAAGCAGAAGAAAACCAGATTAACCAGCCATGATCTCTGCTGCTCTCCTCCCTAATTTTTCCCTCCAGCTACATTGCTCCACACACCCCTCACCCCAAAGCCCAGCTGCCTTTCTTCCATGAGACAACGTGTTCCTCTAGCTCGGGTGAAAGCTGAAGCCTTTCAAGTGGCCTATGCCACATAAGCACCACCCTCTGTCCTCTTCTACATTTCTGCTTCTACTGCCCTACTGGCCTCCAATGCTCTTCCTCAAACACATCAAGTTTGTCACCATCACAAGGTCTTCACGGTTGCTGCTCCTTCTACCTAGAACATTCCTCCCCAAGATAGCTGCATGACTCCCTCCTCTTCCATTTGTCTCACCCGGGTTAGTTTCCTTGACCTTATTTGAACTGCAAACCATTCCTTTTCCACTTTCCCTCCCGCTGTATTTTCCACATCTGACATACTATATGTCTTACTATCCACTTGTTTACTGTCCTTGTAAGTACAAGGATTTCTGTCATTTTGTTCATTGCTGTTCAATGAACAAATAAGTGAATGAATGAAGGCTTTAAGTGAGCCTTAAAGTTAATTTTAAGCAGCATTCAAAGGAAAGAAATCCAAGTTTCTTCTAATGAAAGTGACATTATGTGCACATAATTCTTTCAGCCTCCCCTAAAAATAATTGCTTTGGTCAGTAGCTTCAAGGTTGCTGTATTGATTGAAGTTCTTATTGTTCGACTCTGAGAGCAAGCGTGTTCATAACTTTATCATATTGCCACAAATATCACTTCCTTTGTAAGATAATGCTCCAGTCACCTCCTTCTACCATAATGTCTAATTACCTCTCTTGGGGTCTCACATTCCTTTGTGAAAAGCTAACATTAGCTGATATATAACACTCATCATAGTCTTTGCATGTTTGGTATGTGTGACCAAATGCCCTTTAATATGTTCCATACTAATATTATATGAATATTAGGGAGTAGTATAAATTTCTATGGGACCTCTTAGGTAAATATGTATTTAGTTGGTTATGTTTTATGCATATTTAGAATTTGTTTGCATTATCCAACTTCACATGTATTATTTACCTGGTGGGAATATTTAGCTTTCTGTCACTCTCTTTTATCCTATGGATAAATTCACATATGTTTTATAATATGCATAACATTTCCACTAAATCATCCTGATGTCTGGTATATTTATCACTTTTTATGAGGTGCTTATCTACAGCTAGGCATTTACTTAATCACTCATTCTTTGTTTGTTTGCTTTTTGCCTTTCCTCACTGAAGACAAGTATCTGTTGGTGAAAAAAAAAAAAAGATGTGTGAGAGTCTCTAGGAAAGCAAGCTCTACAAAGAAACTCATAGCAGACTTTCCCTGAAGGAAAATTAATGTGCTAAAAATAAGTAAAGCATAATTAATTTCTCCAAAGTTTTCTTTTTCTTCCTAGCTTATAAAAGAAAACTCTCTCATAGAGTGGTCATAGTGAAATCGAAGTGCATAATCTTCATTATTTTATTCTCAATTTTAATTAAAGCAATTCAAATTGTTAAGTGTTTAATTGCTTTCCATCTCACAATTATAAATCTGGTCATCTGTTTTTTAAAGTTAAGTCTGAAGAACTAAAATTGGGAATAATTTAGAAGCTAAAGGGGGTGGATGAATAATTTGGTTATATTTTCCTGTTCAAGAAGCATCTCGTGGGAGTTCAGAAATAATTCTATTTATTTATCTTTCTTATGTGAGGCTAACATAGTTGACCTAACGCAAGCCACTACATCCAACTAGTTTGCTGATTTGTTTGCAGACTATTTGATTATGTTCTTATTTTTTCATTAAAATTTTTATGAAAGCTAAGTGGCAATTTCATGTTGGAGAAATAAAGCAGTGAAAATCACTACCATATATCCATCATTTAAACAGAGTACTTGAGATGTCATGCCCCAGTATCACAGCTTAGTATGCCAATGTTTCCAACTCGTATAAAAGTCTTTTAATAGGCACTTCGGACAGGAGTTTCTCTACTATATGTAACCTAAAGGAATGCATGTGATTGCTGGTAAAATTACAGGACATTTTTATATCTGTTTGAAATCCAAAGAAATTTATTTTTTTATGGATTCTCTGTCTTAGAAGACAGATATTTAAGATGTTTAAATTTTATTTTGAAATACCTATAGCTTACAAGAAGTTACCAAAATAAAGAGGTCATGTGTATGCTTTACCCAGCTTCTCCCATGGAAAAATTTTATGTAATTGTAGTACTTCAGTGGATTTTTAAACTGAAGAGAATTTTGACAGGCCTGTGCCTTCTGAGGCAGGACCGTTACAAAGACACAAAATCAAGCCCTGCTGCCTGTCTTGAAGAACCAGGAAACAAATGTCATGATTCTTTGAGTAGCCCCAAGACTTTAGCTCTGTATTTCCATCTGGTTTACCTAAATGAGTTCACCCCAAAATTTGATGCCTTAGCAAAAGATAAAGTCAGGAAGAAACTAGTAGTGGTGATTTTTTCCCCCAACATCTGTTCACCTTACCAAAAATAGTACTCTGGGAGAGATGTTAGTGAGACTTGTGATTTCTGAGACTTATCAAGAATATTAATTTGTGAGTATCTGGGTTCTTGTTCTCACTGTCCTTTAGAATGGTTTTAAGTATGAGGACCAAGTCTGTATAAATCTGTCCATCATGTAATTATTCTTCTGAATTTTATAGTCTAGTATTTATGCAATCATTTCTCTAGTAAAGGCTTCAGTCCTTTTTTTTTTAATCTGCTCTTATTTTTCTTGAATAGAATAGAGAGTTATTCTATCTGAAAAGATGGGTTCTAATTTGTCTGCTAAACTGCTGGGGGAAAGTGGAGTTGATTCAAAAGTAACCTTACTGCCCGCTTTTATTTTTTCTCTTTGATTCTGAACCCAAGAACCTTTAACCTTTTTGTCTTAGAATGAATTTGGTCTCGTGTCTCATTCTGTATGTGAGCCCCTGGGTAGCTCACTCCTGGCTTCAGGATCAGACATGATACCAAAACTTTGTGACTGGAGCACATAAGAACAAGGTAACCTCAAGGAAATATAAATTAAATCACATTCAATAGATATCCACTGGTATGGCTAAACATGGATTAAAAACAAAAAAACCACCAGAAAATGCCAAATATTGGTGAGGAGGTTGAGGAACTAAAACTCTCATGCATTGCTAGTGTGAGTGTAAGTCCTTGTAACCACTCTGGAAACTGGCTTATGTACTAAATCTGAACATATGCACACCCTATGACCCAGAAATTCTGCTCCTAGCTCTATCTCCAACAGGAATGTATGTGTGTATGTGCATACTGTCATCAAAAGAGATGTATCAGGATGTTTATAACAGACTTTTCAGAATAGTTCCCACCTCCTTCTTCAAGAAAGAAAACTATTCAATTGCCTGTCAGCAGCAGAATGAATGGGTTGTGCTGTGTTCATCAACAGAACACTGCACAGCAGCAGGAATGAACAAACACAATGCATGACAAATGTGGCTGAATCTCATAAACATGATAGAGAATGAAAGAAGCCAGACACCAAATCATGCATCCTACATAATTCCATTTATATCAAGTATAAAACCAAGCAAAACAGGAGAGTGGTTCCCCTTGGTGAGGAGGGTTAGTGACAGGCAGGGGCCACAAGGAGAGCTTCTATGGTGCTGGTCATGTTCTGTTTCCAGATCTGGTACACAGGGGTGCACGGTTTGTAAAAGTTCATCTTGGTAGATGCTTCGGACTTGTGAACTTTCTCTGAGAATATTACCCTTGAATAAAAAGCTGAAAACAAAAAGAAGGTATAGTCTCCTGCTGACTTTCTCTGGTTTCTAGCCCTCCTTCAGGCTGGATTCTAGTCTTCTCTGACTTCCTTGATACTTGGAACAAGTGCAGCTAAGCTCAGTGCTTGTTCTGCTCCCCACGTGGTATTTCCCTGCTCCCCATGGCCATCTGCTGGCCCAGGAAGAGGGCAGTGCCACTGGGAAAACAATAGGGAAGGAAGAAACAGAGCCATGACCAAGTGTGAAGGTTTTCCCAACCCTCCAAAGAGTTATGTGGACCTGACCAAGGAAAGAGAAAGGTCTTTCTATATGTAGGTTCTAAATTATGATTTGTGAGAATCTGCTTCAAAATGAAATTTCTCCCAGTGAGAGTTCAAAGAATAAAAATAATCTTTACCAAAAAAAAAATAATAATTTACACTGTCCTTAAAATACATATGTCAACTCCTTGACCATTTCAGCAATATCACTTCCCTTCCCATTTTCTCCTTCTCTTTTTAAAAATTGTTCTTTTAAAAATGATTTTCTGCATGTCTTTTCAGGCATACAATTTTAATTAGTCTTCCATTTTCTTTAAAAGCTGTGATTACAAATAGGACAGGAAACTACTTTGCCCTTGTGGTGCAGAACAATGTGGCTTATAAAGAGTTATCCAATATCATTAACCTGGGAAAAGTCCCCTTCCTTCAAATTTTGTACCAGTCCTATGGCTTTTCTCTGTGACCTTGGCTTCAGTAGCAACTTAGAACACATATTCATTCAATACTTATTTCTTCCTTCACACCTCCTTGGTGCCAGGCATCATTATAGGAACAGAGGACATAGTGATGACAAAACAGATAGTTAAATGGAGCTTACACTGTAGTTGAGAACTGTCAATAAATAACCAGAAGCAAGATACTATCAGAAAGAAGTTGAGATGAAGAAAATAAAGCAGAATGATATCAAAGAGTACATGGAGGCAGGGGACCAGAGACTCCTTTAGATGGATGCAGAGGGAAGGCCTCCCTGAGCAGATAATGTCTGAGCTGAGTCCTAGTTGACATGATACAATGGCCGTGGAAAGACTGCATCTGAGACAGCATCAGACACAGGCTGCAAAGAACATCAATTACCTGCCATCTTCAAACCAGCTATATATGTAAATGTATATGGAAATATATATATGATTTATATATCAAATATATATATATAAATCATTGAGAAATACTTCTGAGAGGCCAAACTTTAAGATGGTAAGTTAAATTTAGGAAAAAATAGGAATGAATAAAATATAAGACTGCAACAGAGGTTAAAATAACCTTATGTGATTAACACTATTCATATATTAAATGAAAAAAAATTCCATTTATAGCTATTAGGTACATATACATAAATATGTAGAAAGTTATAAGCTATCACTGACCTATTAACCAAGGAGAATTCTCTTTTTTTAATTGACCATATTTCCTCTGCTGTACTTCTCATCTCTGTGACTTACCTACTTTATAACTGGAAATTTGTACATTCTAATCCCCTTCACCTATTTCACCCATCCCCCCCACACCCTTCCCTCTGGCAACCTCCAGTTTGTTCTATTTATGTGTCTGTTTCTGATTTTTATTTGTTTGTTCATTTGTTTTGTTGTTTTAGATTCCACATATAAGTGAAATCATATGGTATTTTCTTCCTAAGCAGAAATCTTAAGAGCTATATTTGGATAATAACACAAAATCATGAATTGGTAATTTTTATAATCCCAGTTAAGTGCTAACTCAGCTGATCTACATGTGGCATTTGGTAATCAAACCAAATACTCTTATTTCCAGATGTAAGACATAATTAATTGGTTAACTGCTTTAAAAATTAGGTCTCATGGTTTATTAAGAATCACTAGAAAATGGATAAATGATGAAAAAGGAATGAAGTTTCCAAAAATTTTTTCACTTTCCTGAAAAATACTTTTATTGTCACTATCTTTAGCAAATTTCATGTGAAAAAAAATCACTTATTTTCTTCTAAACTTTGAGTCAGAAACAGTAAATCCTATAGAATCTGGGAGACTCTCCATATTGGCCAAGAAAATTTTGAAGCAGTGAAGTTCGATAAGAAAGGAAGTGAGAGGTGAGTGAAGGTCTCAAGCCAAATGGGGCAGAAGAAAGAACCCAACTAGTTGTGACAAATAGAGAGAGAGCAGCTGCTGACCAGTCTTGTGACCTTATTTATTACCTCGGGAGGAAAGCTGGCCAATGTTGGAAAGGAGGAAAACCATATCCTCCCTTGGGGACAAGGTATAAAGATCAAGGGATCTGTGAAGTCTTGCATGTCTCGAAATGATGATGATGGTGATAATGACCACAGCAGTCCCTGGAGTGTGACACCGAAGTGAAGGGGAGGAAAAACATACCCACACGGAAATGAGGAGCCTTTTGCAGCAGATGGAAAGCCTTCATTTGATTTCAAGTTCTTTTGACAGGAAACTCATGCTTCTTCTAGATTAGAATTGTCTCCCTTCCCATCATATCCCTTGGTTAGAACAAAACTTAAGGAATGCCCATAGGGTTTCCTTTAAGTTTCTTTGTATGGGGGTGGCGGGGCACTGATACATAGGCAGCTCTTCCCCCCTGTGAAAATATACCACATCCCTCTCTTAAGGAAGAAGATAAAAAGCAGAGGTGCAAAGAGAGTGTAGGCAGAAGTTGTTACCATAATACAAAAATTATTCTGAGTAAAAGGAAAGTCCACTCTAGAAGGATGTGGTATGTTCTCTCTTAACTCTACAAGGTGTTAGATGAAAAGATGTTCTGACTGTTACTCAGACTAAATAAATGTACATAAATACATTTATTTTAATTTTTATTTAAATTCTAGTTAACGTAAGATCCAACATTGGTTTTAGGAGTCAAATTTCGCAACTCATCGCTTACATACAACACTCAGTGCTTCTCATAACAAGTACTCTCCTTAATGCCCATCACCCATCCAGTCCATCTGTTACTCAGTCTTACACTGTCTCTTTCCTCACCATCTTCTCCATTACTTCTCAATCACGAATTAATTATAGCATTGATCACATTTTGCTAGATTTTGAATCCATTTTCATGGATCTATCTAACCATTTGAATAAATGTTCTCTAATATACATCATATCACAAAGAAAAGACTTTTTAAAAATGTAAAATTTAAGCATAAGATGAAGAAACGCAGAAGAATTCGAGCTCCAGAAGTAAGGTTTTTGTATATTCTTCTAAAAGAAGCTGAGGCAATGCACATCAAAATATAGATTTGGATATCATTCTTTTTAATTATTGCAAAAAGAATCATGAAACTGGGTAAAAATTTGTCTCTTGTTCTCAAAGCAATAATACTCATAATAGATGCTAAGTGTGGGTTTTGGAAGGCTACCCATGCACTGATGTGTAATATGAAATGAGGACCCCATAATAAAGTAGGAGCTCTGCATGCTGAAACCCCACCTCAATGTCAGAGCATAAATGATGGCTGCTGAAAAAAACTCTCTTGTCTGCAAGGTTTTTTGGAGGCAAGATACTACTGAAATAAAGAGTTTAAGAAAGGCGTTCAGAGCCACTGCTATATTGCACATAGCAGCTGCCACTGAGTCTGTGGTTTTGGAGGGTGTGAAAGCAAAACTCACACATTGGTACCCATAGTCCCAGCCTCCCTGGAGGGCAGAGGTTGGCAGCAAGAGTCATCTGTGCAAATGAAGTGACCCACACTGAACAGAAACAAGCAGCCAGGGCACCTAGCTGATGACGCATCACCAGGACCTCTTGGATGCCCTGATCTCCTTCTTCCTCTCCTAAGACAAACCATTTGGAAAAGTCTGGATGTTTTCTCAGTACGAATTAAACTAAAAAAGATAGAAATTTATTTATATTTCTCCTATCATCATTCTACTTACTCTTATAAACTGTTGTTTTGGATGTCACATTGCTGAAGCAACTAAAAGTTCCCAAATAGAGAAGATCTCTGGAGATAAGATATAATTCTGCTTAAGTACCATTTTATTTGGGTATGAGTCAGATTTTGGTCTGTTCTCTGCCATAGCATTGGATTTGAGAAGTCAGAAAACATAGGTTTATTTTAGGATCATGCATTAGACATACAACTTCGATCCAGTCATTTAACCCAAGTCTCTGTTTCCTAATTTGTGATACAGGAATCATCACATTTGCCTGGATTGCCTAACAGGGCTGCTATGGATATCGAAAAATCACTGTCTTGAAATCACTTGTCATTAATAAAATACTGTTTAAATCCAAAGCTGTATTTTCAAAGTAAATTCTCAGCTCAAACTTCAGTCTTTCAAATACTTCTTGGACCTCTTCTTTCACTCAGGCTGATATGAATACTTCCTCCTTCAGCAGCACCATCCTGAATGGAGCTGCACACATAGCCAATCAGCTGAAGGTTATGTCTCTGGTCTCCCTACTGGGGCTGTGTAACAAAGTCCTGATCAATGCTGTGTGACCCTAGTACTCTGAGCCACTTCCTGGTTCTTTAAAGGATGGTTCATGTCCTCCTTTTCCCCTTCTCCCCTCTTGCTCTCCTGATTGAAGTTATTATACAGCTGAACTGGCCATCTCAAAGCATAAAAAAAGAAGCAACATGTGAGACTGGCAAAGCAATTGGACAGAAAGAGCCTGAGTCTTAAACAGCGTAGAGCTGCTATAGTAGCCCCAGGCTGTAGATGCTAAAGCTATTGAGTAAGACACAATAAACTTCACTTGGCTTAAACTGCTGTTATTTTGGCCCTTGTTATAGCAATATCCTAATAGATACATTCCCATTGATTTTAGTTAATTTTATACCTAGCTCTACTGTAGCACTTATCACAGTATAATGAGTGGGGGAGGAAGGTGTAATCTATCCAATGGAATATTATTCTATTATTTAAATCTACCAGTAGAGAAGCTGTTCTGACTCCTAAAGCCAGTCCCTCTACTTGAGCTTTGGATTTGATCTTTTCTAATCCCTCAGAAACTTATACTACCAATTATACCCTCTCTCACAAATTCAACCATTTCCTTTCCGACAAGTCCTTTCCTCAGCATCTCCTCTAGAAAAGTACTCCCAGACTCTCAACCATAAATTTCTTCACTTATAAAATAGGGCAAATTAAAGAATTACAGCTGGAAGGGTTCTTAAAGAATATCCTCTTCTGTCTCATTTGATGGGATGATGGACAATTGCATTCAATACTGGCCACATCATCTGCTCAGTGGTTAGAACCACACTTTGGGTGATCTCATCTAGTCCCTGTGGCTTTAAATAACATCTAAATGATGGTGATTCCCAGGTTCCTATATCTAGTTCCAGTCTTCCTTTTTAGTTCTGGAAGTGTGTATTCAGTTGCCCACTTGACAGCTCTTGATTGGTGTTCCAGACTTCTGAAACTTAACATCTTTAAATCTGAACTCTTGATTTTCTTCCCCAAACCTGCTCCTCCTACAGTAAATGGTAACTCCGTCCTTCTAGTTGATGTAGTAAAAAAATCTCAGCCTTATTTTTTATCACTTCTCATGATTTCACCAGGTCACTGTTGACCTGGTACAGGTGAATATCTTATCTCTTGCCACATCACTGCAATGATCTTTTAGCTGGTCTCCCTGTTTCTATACTCCTGCCTCTACCCCCTTCAATCTAGTCTCCACACAGCAGCCACATCAAAACAAATTTCATACCACAACATTCCTCTGCCGAAAATCTTTCAATGGCTTCTATCTCATTTGGAATAAAACCTAAGATCTTACTCTACAAGGCTCTGTGTGATATGGCTATTGGACACTTTGATTTTATCTGTCACTTACTCTGCCTTGGTCACTCTGAACTTCTTGCTATTCGTTGAAAACAAAACCATTATGCTCCTGCTTCTAAAACTTTCATTTGCTATTTCCACTTCCCAGAATCTTCCCCCAGATATTGGCATGGCTCACATCTTCATTTCCTGCAGAGCTCTGCTGAACCCCATGTAAAATATCACCCAATATCCCCGTTACCCTCTAGTACCCATCTCCATTTGTTTCATGACGTGCATTACTACTTGATATGCTCTCTATGCTAATTTATTTGCATATGTATTGTCTTCTCCCCATGAGACCAAGGTCTTCCTTTGCTTTTCTTTCCTGAATGTATCTTCAATTTTTAGAATAACCTAGCACATAAATATTCTTGAGTGAATTAGTGCATTTCTATTTCAGGGACCTCCTAAACATTATCTCACTTGGCAGTCTGTTTCACATTTAGTTATCTTAACATATAAATATATTAATCTTATTTCTAACTATAGCAGAGTGGGAAAACACTACCTTAAAATAGCTGGTGCTAGAATTCCTTCGAAGGAAGTGTTTTGGAAAACAATGTTTTATAAACTGATTGAGTTGAAAAGTATAACCATGTCAGCAAGAGTTGGCAGAAGACGAACAACAAAAGGGATTAAACTGCTCTGCATTTGAAATTTGGAACAATGGGAAGACAAAAAAAATGGAGAAGAGGGGAGAGTGTAAATAAGAAGCAGGTGAGGAAATTGGCATGGCATGGCAAAGGGTTTATGACATCTAAATGTCAGGCTGAAGTGGTTTGAGTTTCTGTTATATAAGCCACTCTCTTTCTGCCCAAAATCTTCAATAAAGTCTGCTAATTCCAAAAGCATCTTTTGTCAGTAGATAGTGTGTGCATGTGCATGCATGCATGCACGCGTGTGGAAACAAGGAAACAGATTGTGTTCTGTGTTTGGCCAACACAGCACCAGGGTGGAGGTGTAGAAGAACAGCACATGGTAGATCAACAAGAATGCAGTGGAGGCAGGATTTAAGTCCCAAAGGTGACCCCGTGTGAGTGAGCCCTGTTGGAATTGACAAGCACCTTTATGAGGATGTTGGGGCCTGAGTCAGTCTTCCATTGTACTTAGGGGTAGAGAGGCCCCAGTGGTCCTTTGTGTTGCTTGACCCAACTTTCTTTGCATATAAAGCCTCTTTCAATGTACAACCCTTACAGAAATGTAGTGACTTGAAGACAGATAGTGAGTTACTTTTGAATCCTTTCCAGAGTAAAACAAAAACAAAACAAAACAAAGCAAAACAAAACAAAACCCAATGTTATCATTGTCATTTAGAAACTTATTTATTTCTTTGGTATATATTCCTCTGTATTTGTTTTAATGCTTTCAGGTTCCTTTGATTTTTCTCAAAAAGAGGAGAAAGCCAGATTTAATGTGCAAAAGTGGGTATAAAAATTAGTACATGAAGAATGTTCCTCATTGTCTTCATATATTCCTCCTATTTAAATGGTAACAATAAACTTTATGTCTATTAAGAATGGACTTACCTGGCCAGTTCACATGTACATTTTAGTACTACTAACATTATTAGTATTATAATAGTAACAGTAAATAGTAAAAAAATTATGATTGTACAATGATAAATTATATAACTACAATGATAATTATAATTAGATTATTAGATTATTAGACCTTCTAATTGTAATTTCAAATAATTATTTTTATGAAAATTAGAAATTTCAACCAGTAGTATTTTTGCTACCCAATCCATAGCAATTTTTCCTTTCTACTAGCTTCATGTCAACATAGGAAATTCATGGGTAATTAAAACCTCATTGCAGAAAACTCTAAGTTACTATCCAAAGCCCTTCTGTAGAAATATGGTAGGCAACATTATTTGAAACAAGCTTGCCATTGTCTGGCTATCGAAAATCTATTGAAACAATAGATTTTGATGTAAAACAATTTGATAACCTAACAGGTTTAAAGTCATAGTTAAATACACTTAACACGTCACACATCTCAGAATTAGCCAGTTGAGTACTCACTATGATTATGCTGTTGTTTAAAAACAAATAATGCAACTTGCAGATCTAAGATGGTGGCCTACAGAAGAGCCTCTTATCTTGGCACTGATTGTGCTGTTCAATAGCTGCTCCACTGAGCCTGGAAGAGTCATCAATTAATGATACAAACCTCAGAGCTTCGGGAGGATTTGCTGCTTCAACAATCCTGAGTTCTGGCAAGCCAAACTTGTGCCCTGTTGGCGCTGTGGCCACTTGTGTTGTTTCCTCTAGCATTTTGGAAATAAAAAGCTGAGTAAGAAATACTCGGCTCAGATAATAGCTCTTACCTTCATCAGCGCAGGTGAGGGATCTTCCCCTCTGCCCCTTTTCTTCCAGTGCTACATTTCTATAGTGAACGGTCCTCCACTGCCACCCATTGACCCTTCTCTTCCAATCCTCTTTTACACGGACTTCCAATTCAAGAAATAAAGCATTTAGAATAATGCCACAATCTCTACTTTCATCAAACTTTCCACTTCATGCAATGCTACCCATTAGCAGCCTCTAAACCAAAGAAAAGTGATAATTTGGACTACTCAAAACAGCATCTTAATTTTTCTCATTCGTCTTTATTCTGTAATTGGATTTTTCCCTGATGGGTGGTCTGATGTCGGGCCAGAACTTCCTGCTCACCAAATAAGGCCAGTTTCAACCACCAAATTATGTTATATGGTCATGGAAATTGGCACATTTATTTTTGCAGATAGACTCTCAAGTGTTTAAATCTTAATTTTGCTAAATTGTAGCTTTTTAATAAAATTTGTTGATTTGTTTTAAATTAAAGTGAATGAGGGAATTCAAATGGTCTTTTATTTATTGTTGACCATTTGTAAATGATTTAGTCTATAACCAACAGAAAGACAAACAGGAAACATACATTCATCATTTTTTGCCAGTTATTTGAGGGGCAGAACTTTATTTATAATTAACTTCATTATTCCCAAATAGAAAGACTTGAGTTAAACCATACAAATACATTTAATCTCTCAAAGAGAAATTAATAGGCACCAAAACCCTTCACAATCTGAAGTTAAAATCTGACTCTGAAAATTTTCTAATTATACATTCAAGGAAAAGCTTTGTGAGCCTTAGAAGCATAAACAGTATCTCTTTTGCTGCCCAAATTTAATTCTTTCAGGGACACAAAAGGAGGAGCAGTCGCACCCATAAAAATGGTCAACTTACTTTTGAACTGTTCTTAAATGATGAGAAGAGAACATATCTTTTTAAAATGGGGTACTGAATTCAGACAGAGAGGAAGGAGTGTAACCGTAGCAACCCTGGAGATATTTGTACTTTGAAGCAGTGGGAGGGGGGGGGCAGTTTTCTTCTCAAAATATGGAATGGAATTTGCCAGAATATGCCAACCCATGGAATACAATTAAGAGATGGCACAACAATAGTAATGATTTTTAAAACTTCTAATAATCTCCATACTTGTCACCTCCACGAGTCAAATCACTAAGGCTTCAGACCTCCCATGCCTGCCTTTCTTGAGAGCAGCTTCTATGAGGATCACTTGTTATCCACCCTTCCTTCCCCTCCTCCGTTAGATGCTCCAGGGACTTGCAGTGTGGTTTTCCTGGTCATCACTTTTCAGCAGCATTGTGTTCAACAGGTGACATCACCCTTGGGTTCTTGGTATTAATCCATCCCTCCAGGAATGATCTTAGAGACCCTTTGTCTCTATAGGGCACTATGCTGAGGTGAGAACAAGGCTTTTCCTCTCAAGAAGAGAAATTCTCTTGACTAGAAAACATGGAGAAACTGAAGGCCTTCAGTCTTCTATAGAGGCCCCATCATTAAAAATTACTTTTTAAATTCTTTCTATTAGTTACAGTAAAATAATTTGCCTAAGAAATGTATAGTTTTATGCAAAGATCATATCAGAGCATCATTCATTCATTCATTCATTGTTTGTACATCATTTATGTAGAACCTACTATGTGTCAGGCCCTTGCTAATGCCATTGAACAGAACAAACATGGCCTCTCCTCTAAAGCTGATTTCTTTCTTTCTTTTCTTTTGGTGGGGGGTGGGGGGCAGACAGAGAGAAAGACTTCCTGTACAATGTTAAATAGTAATAGTGAACATACTTGTCTTGTTCCTGACTGTAAGGGGAAAGGCTCTCAGTCTTTCCCCATTGAGGATATTAGCTGTGGGTCTTTCATATATGGCTTTAATGATACTGAGGTATATTCCCTCTATCTCTACTTTGTTGAGAGTTTTTATCAAGAAAGGATGCTGCATTTTGTCAAATGCTTTTTCTGCATCTATTGATAGGATCATATAGTTCTTATCCTTTCTTTTATTAGTAGGGTGTGTTGTGTTGTTTTTTGAATATTGAACCACCCCTGCAGGGCAGGAATAAATCGCACTTGATTATGGTGAATAATTCTTTTAATGTATTGTTGAGTTCAAAGTGCTAGTATTTTATTGAGAATTTTTGCATCCATGTTCATCAGGGATATTAGCTTGTAATTCTCCTTTATAGTGGGGTCTTTGTCTGGTTTTAGAATCAAGGTAATGCTGGCTTTGTAGAATGAGTTTGGAAATTTTCCTTTCATTTCCATTCTTTAGAACAGTTTGAGAAGAATAGGTGTTAATTCTTCTTTAAATGTCTAGTAGAGAGACACCTGAATGGCTCAGTAGTTGAGTGTCTGCTTTTGGCTCAAGGCGTGATTCCAGGGTCCTGGGATTGAGTCCCACATTGAGCTTCCCACAGGGAGCCTGCTTTTCCCTCTGTCTATGTCTCTGCTTCTCTCTCTGTGTCATGAATAAATAAATAAAATATTTGTAAATAAATAAATAAATATCTATCTAGTAGAATTTCCCTGGGAAACCATCCTGCCCAGGACTTATGTTTGTTGGGAGTCTTTTTATTACTGATTTCTTTGCTGGTTACGGGTCTGTTCCAGTTTTCTACTACTTCCTGTTTCAGTTTTGGAAGTTTATGTTTCTAGGACTTTATCTATTTCTTCCAGGTTGCCCAGTTTGTTGTCATATAGTTTTTCATAGTATTCTCATAATTGTTGGTATTTCTGTGGTGTTGGTTGTGATCTCTATCATTTATAATTTTCTCTATTTGGATCCTTTCTCTTTTCTTTTTGATTAGTCTGGCTAGGGATTTATCAATTTTATTAATTCTTTTGAGGAACCAACTCTTAGTTTCATTAATGTGATCTACTAGCTTTTTCTATATAATTTATTTCTGCCTTAATCTTTATTATTTCCCTTCTTTTGCAGGCTTTAGGCTTTATTTGCTGTTCCTTTTCTAGTTCTTTTAGATGTAAGGTTAGGTTGTATATTGAAGACTTTTCTTGCTTCTTGAGGTAGGCCTGTACTGCAGTTTACTTCCCTCTTAGGATTGTCTTTGCTGTATCCTAAAGGTATTGAGCTGTCATGTTTTCATTTTCATTTGCTTCCATATATTTTTAAAGTTCTTCTTTAATTTCCTGGCTAACTCATTCATTCTTTAGTGGGATGTTCTTTAACCCTCATGTATTTGAGGGCTTTCCAAATTTTTTCTTGTGGTTAATTTCCAGTTTCATAGTGTTGTGATCTGAAAATATGTTGGTATTATCTTGATCTTTGCATACTTGCTGAGGCTTGATTTGTGACCTAGTATGTGATCTATTCTGGAGAATGTCCCATGTGTACTCGAGAAGAATGTGTATTCTGTTGCTTTAGGATGAAATGCTCTGAATATATCTGTGAAGTCCATCTGGTCCAGTGAGTCATTCAAAGCCCTTATTTCCTTGGTGATCTTCTGCTTAGATGATCTTTCTATTGCTGTGAGTGGGTTGTTAAAGTCCCCTACTATTATTATATAATCATCAATGAGTTTCTTTATGTTTGTTATTAATTGATTTATATATTTGGGTGCTCTCAAGTTGGGGGCATAAATATTTATAATTGTTAGATATTCTTGATGGATAGACCCTTTAATTATGATCCAGTGGTCTTCTTTATCTCTTGTTACAGTTTTTATTTTAAAATATAGTTTCTGTGATATAAATATGGCCACTGCAGCTTTCTTTTAATGTTCATTAGCATATAGATGGTTCTCCATCTCCCACTTTCAATCTTTAGGGGTCTTTAGGTATAAAATGAGTCTCTTGTAGGCAGCATATAGATGGATCTTGGGTTTTTAAAATCTATTTTGATACCCTGTGTCTTTTGAATGATACACATTAGTCCATTTACATTTAGAGTGATTATTGAGAAATATGAATTTAATGTCATTGTGTTACTTGTAAAGTTGGTGTTTCTGGTGATGTTCTCTGATCCTTTCTAGTCTCTGTTGCTTTTGGTCTTTTTTCTTCCACTCAAAGAGTCCCCTTTAAAATTTCTTGCAGGGCTGGTTTAGTGGTCATGAACTCCTTTAGTTTTTGTTTATCTGGAAAACTCTTTATCTCTCCTTCTATTTTGAATGACAGCCTTGCTGAATAATGAATTCTTGGCTGCATATTTTCCCCATTCAGTTGAATATTTCCTTCCACTGCTTTCTGGCCTGCCAAGTCTATGCACAGATCCACTGTGAATCTGATCTGTCTTCACTTGTAAGTTAAGGACTTTTTACCCCTTGCTTCCAGGATTCATTCCTTGTCTGTGTATTTTGTGAATTTTACTATGATATGTCTTGGTGATGGCCGACTTCTGTTGAATTTAATAGGAGTTCTCTGTGCTTCTTGGATTTTGATGCCTCTAGCTTTCCTCAGATTAGGGAAGTTTTCCACTATAATTTGTTTGAATAAACCTTCTGACCCTTTATTTCTCTCTTCATCTTTTTGGACTCTTATGATATGAATGTTATCACATTTTATTAATTCACTGAGTTCTCTAAGTCTACCTTTGTGGTCCATTAGTTTTCTTTCCCTCTTCTTTTCAGCTTCATTATTTTCCATACTTTTATCTTCTATATTACTGACTGGCTCCTCTGCTTTGTCCATCCTTGTTTTCATTGCTTCCATTTATATTTGCGTCTCGGTTATAGCATTTTTAAATTTCAGCCTGACTAGATTTTAGTTCTTTTACCTCTGTAGTAAGGGATTCTCTAGTGTTTTCTATGCTTTTTTTCAAGCCCAGCTATTATCTTTATAATCGTTTTAAGTTCTAGTGCAGACATCTAACTTACATTCGTATTAATTAAATCCCTGGCTTTGAGTTCCACCTCATGTTCTTTCTTTTGGAGTGAATTCCTCCATCTTGTCATTTTATCCAGAAAAGAAAAGAAGGGGAAAAAAGAACAGCAAACAAACAAAACAAAAACAAAGAAAAAAACCAAAAAATAAAAAAATAAAAACACAAAACAAGAAAACCAAAAAACAAAAACAAAAACAAAAAAACAAAAAAAAAACCCCACTAGATCTCAGTGTGTTTTGGCTGGCTTGTTAAAAAAATCCAGATCCCAAAATAAAAAATAAAATGAAATGAAAGTAGACCCAAGAAAAGGATATATATGTGAAAAGTATATATATGAATTTTTTTAAATAATAAAAAAAGGAATTGGAAAATATAAGAAAATAAATGAAAAAATAATAAAAATAAAAGAAATAAAGAATAAAAGTAAAAAGAATCTCAATCTTCTTCACCCCTAGAGCTGAAGCTTTGCAGCACTCTATGGTCAGTAGACTTGGTGCCAGGAGGTGGGGAGGGGAAGGCAGGGATGGGGGATGGGGGGTGGGAGGGACTTGATGTAGGGGGCCCAGGACTCCACTAGGGGGCGCTATCCTGCTCTGCGAAGACTTGCAGCTCCCATAGGAGGGATGAAAATGGCTGTACCCTGCTCCTAGTCCCTGGAGCTAAAAATCCGTGCCCCTACTCTTTAGTGAGCCCTCACAGAAAAGGAACTGATCACCCTACTTGTTTCCCTGGTTTCTGTGTGAACCCTGAGTTCACCTTGTGGGTGTCCCAGCCTTTTTATCTCAGGCCCATGACTGAGTTTGAAAACTCTGTGTTTCAGGGACGTCCTGGGTGCTGACCTGCACTGTTCCCCCAAGGAGGGTCCCACCTGCATCTCAGGAAAGCCATCGCACTACCTTTTGGCAGTTCACAGTTTAGAGCAGAGCCCGCACCAAAACCCGCTGCTCTCTGCCAGCTTCCTGGCTCCTATGCCTGGGAACAGTGTGGCACCCTGGCATCACCCCTTCTTCCTGGGACCCAGGGGATCCTCAGACCACCCTGTCACTCCTGGGATTCTACAGGTCTTCACCACCTCAGCGCCTGTAATCCAGGCATGTCCCTCATGGTAGTGAATTTCAAAGTTCAGGTTTTGCCTTCCACTGCTTCTAATACTTTGTGGTAGCCTCTGGAAGTAGACTCCCTCCCTGGTGCTGCATCCACAGCTATGTCTCCCCCAAGCGAACTTCCACACACCCTACCTTCCCAAAAGTGGTTGCTTTTCTACTTGCAGATTTCCAGTTTTTATTCTCTCAGACCTCTAAGTGACTTCCTGGGTGTTGACAATAATTTGGTAACTATCTAGCTGTGTTCAAAGGTGGAGACAGACTCAAGGTCTTCCTACTCCATGATCTCTACCCCTTCCCCTCATGTAAGATTTCTAGAAGTTTTTTGTCTTTGAAGCAAAATGATCTATTGTAAAGGGTAAACAAAACTTAAAGGCACGTCTACTTCAACAACAACAAAGGCAAAAGCCATTCATTAGCATGATGAAAATGTTTCACTATTGAACTTTTTCAAATTGTGCACAGCATTCCAAAAGAAAATATGACCATTTGAGGACTGCACGTTGGTAATTCTCCTAGTTTTCACAGGAATGACTTAGTAGCCAATAACATCTCATCCACTCATTTATAATTTGATGGGTAGGACATAGAACAGAAATTTAGTATTAAATGCCAGCCGCTGCTATGATTGCACCATTCCCTCTCCACTGCCCCTGCCAAACAGCCACAAAACTCCTTTCAGACCTTGCTATGATCTTAGACCATTATAATAAGACTAAGAAATTTCTGAGAGCTAGAATTAAATTTTCCCAAACAGCTAGGCAGTAAAAATTAAGTTGTTCTTTCCTTTAAATGAAATGAAACAAAGTAGAAGTATTAACTTCATTAAGCATGGGACTTCATAGTAGATGGACCTAACCAATCCTAAAATGTAATAATCTTCTTGTGATCAGTTACAAATAGGATTAACATCTTATACTTTGGCTTACATAGACCTGGACAAAGAAACAAATACAGGGATATAAAATATACAAGTCAATTGAATCTTTTTTCAAATAAAGAGTATGACTGCCAAATGTTTCATGACTCAACCTTTGGAATCTAGTAATTATATATGTTTTTGGTAAAGGGTTAATGTGAGACTTAACATTAACTATCCTGATATTTTTTTTTAGGTAATGTAGACAAAAATATTTTAAGACCAAAAATTTTACTATACATGCTGAAAGTGTTTGCAACCCATGAAATGTCAAAAAATAGCATTTTCAAAAATAATTTTAGGACAAATTCTAGGTCTGTGAGGTTGTCCATGCCCCACCCTCAGCACACTGGTGATCACCTTCAGAGTCCACCTTTCAGCTTTCCCTTTGTCTGCTACCATCATGATGCCTTGGAAGATACATAACTTTAATTCTCAGTTGTGCCCAGAATTCTTCCCTAGGCCTATTACAAGCTCTGGTTATTGACAGTCATGGACAGCCCATGAAAACCTGACTCTTATCTGGTTTAAGCTAGACATGTTGCCATTTCTACTCTTCTGTTGGCACACAGCATTCGGTAATCTCCTGAAGGGGTAGCAAATGAAAAACAGAGAACATGGGTTGGCTTCCCATTCAAAACACCTCCTTTCTGTGATGTTCAAACCTGAAGGGTGGAAACAAGGACATTGACCTTTGACTCGATGCCTTCCCTCCCTTCTCTCTGGCTTATTCTCTTTTGCCCCAGGAAAGGCTTACACAATATTCAAGATTTTTCCCTGCTTTATCATCTATTCTGTGGTAAGTCTTTTAAGCTCTGACTCATTTGAAATGTACAAACTTTTCCCATTTCTCATTAAAGTCTGGCTTTTGAAAATCAAAAGTACTTGCTTTTAGCCTTTTAATTCACAATGGATTCAACAACCACTGTTGTGAAATTTAAAGTCAAGCAATGATTCCCTTGTTCTTGGCAGCTTCTCACCCCACTTCCACAAGGCAGTGAATTGCACTGATCCATTGCATTGGTCAGATGCCAAACTACTCTAAAAAGGGGATTGCCACATGAAGCATTGGTTTGATGTCTCAAAAATGCATCTCTGATATCACTAGAAGTGGAATTATTGAGTTGAAGGAAATCTATTTTTATCTATTCCTTATAAACTTGAAGGTGTTTTAACTCTAATCATTTCTATCATAATCTTAGCCATTATTCCTTAAAAGACTTTTAATACATGTTACTAAACTATCCTCTAGTAGCATATGATAAATATCCTTTTAAAACCCCAATGCATGCTAATGTAAAATATGGATACATGTTTTGATATTTGTCAATTGATAAATAATAAATAGTATCTCATTGCTTTAATTGCTGAAAACTATGAACAAATTTGATAGATAATTCAGTAGTTATATTCATTCATTCATTTAGTAAACATCTATAGGTTTCCATGTGTATGAGGCAATGAGGAAATATCCACAAGACATGATTTTATGACTCACATTCAAGAGGCTCACAGTTAAGTGGGAAACAGCTTGTAAATAAATAATTACTTCTGAGAATCAAAATGATGAATGGCAGGAATGGGGGAAAAGACATGAAATGTTTCTTAAAAGTTTATGAATCCAAACTGATACTTTAAAAGCTTTTTTTTTGAGAGAGAGAATAAGAAAAGCTTTCTTATTACAATAAAAAACCCAGCTAATAAATGTAGAAGGAATGATAGAAACAGAAAGTCATCATTTTACTACACTATAAAAATAATGTATTCAGTTAGATCCTTGGATGCTAGAATACTGAATGAAACCTTGTTGGGAGCAGTATATAGAGAAATTGAGTTGAGAAATACTATCTTCTATTACCTAAATAATTACCTAAGTACTAGATAACCAAATTTAACAATAATAGGAAGAACTGACATCATGTGCCTTGATGTGATTCAATAAGGAATATGCAACATCATCCATGTAATATTCTTGCCAAAAATGTTTAACCTAAGTTAATAATAAACATGCAGGTCAGACAAATTCAAATGGACAGACATTCTGAAAAACAACTGTCCAGAATTCTAAAAAAAAAGAAAAAGAAAAAGAAAAAGAAAAGTCAATAACACAAAAACTTCCTGTGTATTCATCCCTATTCTCCCACCTGTATATCCATCACTACCCTCCCCACCAGAAAACTAGGAAATTATTCTAAATTAAATGAGACAAAAGAGATACAACAATTAAATACAAGTGATTGTTGACCAGATACTAAAACCAAAATCAAACAAAAAAACTATAAAAAAAAATTATTGGGCAATGAGGGGATGTTTGAATAGGGACAAGCATCTTTAATCATAGTGTCAGTATTAAGCTTTCTGATTGTAATTGTAAAGGAAATATCCTTATTATTAGGAAATGTATATTGAAGTATCTAGGAGTGAAATGTAATCATGTTTGCAAATAATTCTCAAATGGGGGATAGAGAAAGAGAGAGAAAGAGAACATTGGGGTGGAAGGAGAGAGAGAAAGCAAATATGATGAAGTACTAACAACCTACCAATGTAGAGATACAGGGGAAGGGTATATGGCTATCCATGGTACCATTAGGCAAGCTTTCCACAAGTTTGAATTATTTTGAAATAAATACTACAGAATCTTTTAAATAATTGTAAAAAGAAAAAATTGCCAATATGGTGAAAAAGCCATGAGAAAAGCCATGATAGTGAACAGTGATGGCAAAAAAACCCAAGAAAACTTCTCCCTTTTTCCTCCATGCACACTCTGTCTCTTAGTGATATTTCCCCATCCAGTGGCTTGAATACCATCTGATGCTAATGACTGCCAACTATATATCCTTGATTCTGTACACTTGGTTCTGTACACTTCACTGCTGAATCCTCATTGCCTAGCACCTAGTAGATCCTCAATAAATGTTTGAGAATGAATGAATACATTTTTGCATGGAAGAGAGAGAGTCAATGGCATAGAGTAGAAGTTTCTTGATTTAGGTCTTTTAAAAGGAGTAGATTTTAGTAATAAGATCATTGGGAATATGGCCTGGTACATCCTTACCTTACTCTTTTTCCAATGTCTTTTGGTCTGAATAGTAAACTGATAATCAATACCAGCTGAAGCAGAAAGGAAGAGCAGGTGGTGAAGTGGAACATATCCACCCTGTGTCATAGCCATGATAGAACTTCAGCTGATTGTTGCCTGTGATAAAGCAGACTAAGTATGGCCAACTCTGATTTTGCAAAAGTAACTGGAAATACACAGCTTTCTGTGAAACTTCCCAATTTTTAAAAGTCTTCAAAACCAGATGAAATAGGGGTACCTTGGTGGCTCAGTTGGTTAAGTGTCTGACTCTTGATTTCAGCTCAGGTCATGATGACAGGTCCTGAGATGGAGTCCCACACTGGGCTTCCCACTGGGTATGGAACCTGCTTAAGATTCTCTCTCTCTCAAAAAAAAAAAAAAAATGAGATACATCTGCTGGCTGAATTATGCAGTTTGAGGTCCCAGATCCAGAACATGATATAGTAGTAAAAGATGAGAATTGGGACCACAGGAAAGAGTTAAATTTTGGAGAGTCCTGTGCAAGATAGGCTAAAGAGATAGAATCAGGTTTTAGTGGAAGATTAAATGTGTCTGATAGGAAGAAAAGAAGAAATGATCACTGGTCAAATAAAAATAAAGGAGACAGTCCTAAGTAAGAGGTAAAAAATGTAACTTATACACACATACACACACACACATATATACACAGAGTTTCCCCTTTGAAAGCAAGCATTGGAAATTTTTAGCTTTCTGGAATCCTCTGCACTGAAAGTGCCTGGGAATGTGGTGTAGACTGGCAGAAAGGGCACCAGTGGTGAAGACTGGATAGTGGGGGCTATCCAAGTGGAGATGGAACAAAACTGTCCTGCTGACACTTTCTGGGTTCTCATAATCTGTTCTATGGGGTCCTGCCTTAGTACAAGAGAGCAAGAGTCAAAAAACAGAGGTCATAGATGCCAGAGACCAATACTTTCTCAACTCTGCAATCTTAAGTTACCCATTTCATCCTTCTTTGCATCTTTCTCTTCCTAAGAAACATAAGAATTTTGCTAATTTTAGGAAACACTGGTGTAGCACCCATAATTTGATCATTTTATTTCCCCCATGTTTTAGTCTCCATATTTGCAGTTATTCAACAACTGTTTCCTTGTGCCTACTCTGGGCCAGGGACCATCCTAGGTGCCATAGATATCGTGAAGAACAAAGGAGACAAAACAAAAATTCTGTCCCTTGGCCCATGCCTACTCTCATGAAGCTTACATTTCACTGGAAAAAGAGAGAGAATATAGCAAATAAGTAAATGATATTTTGGAAAGTGGTAAGTGCCATGAAGGGAAATCCAGCAGAACTGGGATACAGCACGTGCTGGAGTTGAAGAATGATACTACTCATAGGGCTCCCAGTCGGTACAAGGCTCACTTTGCTAGTGAGGGCTTCCTAATTATTTGACATTTAATTTCAGTAAATGTATCCCCTTATTTATCCTTTCTGAAGTTTGGAGGCCAATATTAATTTTTCTCAGAATGAGAAGTAAATAATTTTTGCAAATGTTTAATGTGCAATATTTCAACGTTTTTTTCTCATCTCTCTGTTCACTGATGACTGTTCAACTGCTTTCTTTAGTGATATTTATTAAGATTGTATTAAGCACATAACCTGATCCAAGTCTGTGAAAAGACAGAGAAGCAAAATTAAAGTAGAGGCTACAGAGAAGTCCTAGGCTAGAGAGCACAGAACCTTTATGGTGCTCAGTGTAGAGAGCTGAATGGTAGGAATGGATAGGATTATGAAATCCCTGGGCTCTTTGCCTGATCTCATTTTGACTCTTTTCACAAGCAAAGTTTTTATGAAGGGTGCTAAGTAGAAACAAAACAGATTGATTTGTACTTGATGCTCTCTTCTTGCTCTAATGGATGGACATGGTAAGAAATGGAAATAGGCATAAAAATGAAATGTAAAGAGTAACAGGAACAAAGAGTCTAGAAATCCCATGAAAAAGGTCATTTGTTTCTGGGAGAACTTGGCAAAGCACCAGTTCAGGGTCATCTTGGCATATAGCAGTCCAAGGAGTGGTTTTTCTATTCTGTCCCTTTTCTTCCTGAGTAACTGAAAGAGAGAGAGAAAACAAAAACCAAAGATATGATCTTTGTGACTTGCAAGTGATAATCTTAGTCTAGCTCATCCAAAGCAATTATCTGCCCCCCTACAATCCCCGCTGATAAAGGCTTTTCTTTTTTCTTCTGCTATATTTTAATTGGTTACACAGTTGTTAATAAAATTTTGTTAAATGTAATTTTATTCTTCATTTTCCTTACCTTGAAATAGTCAAATCCTGTCCTAGGAATTACTTGGTAAGAGCATCCAGCTTAAAATCAGCAACCTTTACTAAAACATACTATTTCCTATCCTACCCCTTATTTGCATTATATTATGTGATTAAGACTGCTGCAGAATAAAGACTTTTCACTTTTACTGACATTTTTTTAATCCTTATAATAGCAGGTGTGGGATAGGTGTTTTAACGCCACAAACTAAGAGTCAGAGAGGTTAAAGAACTAGATTAAGATCATACTGCTAGTATTATCTGACTTTAAAACTCATCTCACCATTCGTCACTGAAAGGCTTAACCTAGAATAAAAAGCTATAGTTTCCCATTACTTTTTTGTCTTTTCTCATATTTCCTCTCTTTCTATATCAATTTTATCATGTTGACTCCCTATAATCTTACACCTTGATTGCTACAATTCCTAATGGGCCTCCATGATTTTCGATTCTCTCTCTTCCTTTCTAGTACACAGACCAATGTTACTGAAATATTGCTCTCATCTTATCACCCTCTTCAAAAATATACAGTATGTAAGAACAAATCCAACCACTTAACTTGATTTAAGAACCTCCAAAATCTGAGCCCATTTTACATAGTTCACTCTTTGGCGCATAGCATTCGTTCCCTACCAAACCATACTCATTTTTCATGTACAACTCTAATCCTATTTATTCCATACAGCTTTATTCCTAGTCTCTGTCAAGAGCTATAAAGGTCCCAAGACATTACCCTACTTGCAAGCTTACAAATTAGCCTGCCACAATTTCATAGATGCTGGCAGAGGACATGAGACTCTGAGATCAGAGATGGAGGACTATATTACTCATGACACAGCAAGCATCTTGAGTATCATTATATTTGCATTAAATTTTCTCGTTCCTAAGTTCCACAGAGAGAAAGAAATCGATGCCTAAACATGAAGTGGATTGTGTTACATGAGGGAAATCTTGAGCTCAGGTAACCCAAATCTTTTATAACGGCTGTAAGAAAGCCTGTTCCTTGCCCCAGAGAAAGACACTATCTTTATCTTCCAGTCTGTTTACTATACAAACATCTTTGAAACAATAATTTAGAACAAAAGTAGTAAGCGCCTCTGCTTGCAAGACATGCAGAAACTTCACAGACCCATAGAGAATCTTCTCCCGATATTCTCTAGTCCAAGCTAGTACAAAGAGCCTGTATTACATGATTTAATAGTACTCTACACCTCTGCATTGTTTCAAATCATTCCCTACACATGCCACAACTTCCCCCCGAAGATTGTTAGCCTCATGGGAAGACTA
Organism: Vulpes vulpes; assembly: GCF_048418805.1. Lineage (NCBI taxonomy): Eukaryota > Metazoa > Chordata > Mammalia > Carnivora > Canidae > Vulpes > Vulpes vulpes. Next base: position 186,940,698 of record NC_132780.1, read on the forward strand.
CGTCTTATATTATTTCTAAATTTCCTAGCGCTGAGTACTATCTTCATAGTTGTTTTTTGTAGGAAATTGTTCAATGATAATAATCAACTCAAGTATATCAGGAAGAAATAGCTAGCTTGGCACTTTCTCCTGAAGTGTATTACCAGAGAAATCCAAAATATCTGTCAATGAAATAAGCAAGGCCTATCAGCAAAGAATATTAATTAAAAAAATATGATATTGCATTCAAATGCAATGTGTCTTAAATAGTGTTGAGAAAGTGTGTGTTTTCTTAGTCAGAAAGCCAACAATATGGTCTTTTGTGTTCTGGTCCATTTGCCTCTCTCTGATTCCTGCTTGAGCTACCAATTGCTATTATTTGGTTTCAAAAGCTTGAAATAGCTTGTATCAGTTGGTACCATGTTACTAATAGTAGTACCACGTACCATTACCACATCCCTGACAACCAAGTTCTCTGATTGTCAGGGACTTGACAATTCTGACCTAAGTGCAAGTGAAGGTGTGGAATATTTACATGATAGAACAAAAATTATTGCCTGGAAATACAGCAGTATTAATTGTATATAGGCCAATATATGATTTTTGAAGAAGAAAAGGGGAGTATATTTGGAAAAAATCTGCAAGACAGGAAAATTTGGTGAGTTAGTCTTAACACCAGCTTAAATCTTCATTCATTCATTATTTTCAAAATAATTTATTGTCACTATGTTTCAAGCTGTACAAGATGTTGGAGATGGAGAAAAAAGTTTCCTGTTCTGTAGTTCACATGCTAAGGGAAAAATAGATACGTATAAGAAATCATTATGGTATTGATGGTAAGACCTACAATAGAGGTGTCAGAAAAAACGGTTTGGTATCTCAGTGTAGGAAGGAGTTAATCCTACCTAGGGGTCTGGGAAGGCTTCTCTGAAAAATAGAGCGAGAAATATGTATTTTAGATGAGATTTGGATTTGTTGGATTTGTTTAATGTACTAAGAAGCTAATATAAATGATAAATATACAATAGTACAGTCAAATGGAGCAATAGAAAATATGTTTGAGAGAACTGCAAAATTAAGAACTGAGGAGAGGTGGTCCTATGACAAAGTAAAGAGGATCTGTGCTTTGCTGGGGAAGTGACAAAGTTATGGTTTTGAGAATCACATGTGAGGTCCATGGGACAAAAAGAAAAAAGAGTTGAGGAGGTGGAGATACTGATATCAATTATGTCCTTAACAATGTCAGTGATAAAACACGTCTCCCTCAAATCTGTTTGTCTAACTTCCAAATAATTATTGTGTTTGCTGTTGCTTCTCCATGATACATGTGAAAGCTCTAAATGAGCATATTTTTGTTACTTAGCCTTTAAAAAGCATCGTTTCCTATATGGAAGTTGACAGAGAATTCCCAGTTTTAGAGCTATCCTTTAACATCCACAGATTCAGTTATGCATGTAAGCACAGGCAAAGTTCCCAACAGGTTGAAATCCTTTGAGCTCACTTCAGTTGTAATTGGTGTGTGCAACCCTTAGGGTGCTACACAGTCTGCTAACTAAGCAGTAGATATGAAATAAATAGTGAAGGCTGTATAAATTTTTCTGTTCTGAAAAATTTTATCTGTCATAAAGTTATAACTGAGGTTAATCAGATGCAAAGAAATATTTACAGACAGCTGGCATTCACCTTGAACAATGAATAATACAAACATGAAGCCTTTAAATCATTCCTTGATTGGTCCACAGAAATTCTGAAATAAGCCATTAATTATTTCATAGAAAAAAGAATAAAATTTTGAAGAAGAATGGCAAGACAATTGACGGAAGTTGTTAGTATTTTACTATCAGAAGAAATCAAAGGGCAAGTTTGAATGTCTCAATTATTTTTACCAAGACCTGGACAATCCATTCCAAAGCATTGGATCAAAAATGTCAGCCATTTAATCTGACTTTCATAGAAGAAAAACTTTGGAAGCTTTTACCAACAGTAATAGAGTAATAGAATTTTTAAATTAGTTTTATGATGAAAATATTTTAGTGGAAGTTTTCAATTACAGAGACATTTGAATATGATTTGAATCAATCTAACAGAAACAAAAGTATGGATAGTAATGACAATTTCTGGAATTTATTGCGAATTTTTGTGAATTTTTTTCTGGGATTTTTGTGAATCTCTGCCAAACATATATGTTTTAAGACTTTAATATGTTTAAGACTTTTCATAAATACACACCCTCATGCTCCACCCCCACAGGAAAATTTCTCAGCCACGAGAAAGAATCCTGCCATTTGCAACAACATGGGTGGACCTTGAAAGCATTATGCTAAATATGATAAGCCAGACAAAGAAAGGCAAATACCACATAGTATCACTTACATGTGGAAGTAAAAGAAAAAAATGTTAAACTCATAGAATCAGAGGACAGAAGAGTGGTTGCCAAAGGCTGGAGGTGGTTAAGGAAATAGAGAGAGGTTGGTAAGTGGTACAAACTTCCAGCTGTAAGATGAATAAGGTCTGAAGACCTATGTAAAGCATGATGACTAGAGAAGTACCTAGCTCACTCAGATGGAAGAGCGTCCAACTCTGAATCTCAGGGTCATGAGTTCAAGCCCCATGTTGGGTGTAGAGATTACTTAAATAAAAACTTGGAAAAAAAAGAACAAAGCCTGATGATTATACATGGTTACATATCTGTACTGGGAGAGTATTACTTAAAGATTCAAGTATTAAATGGTGAAACATCAAAAAAAAAAAAAATCCATGGTTGACAACACTGTATTATAGAATTGAAGTTTGCTAAGAGAGCAAAACTTAAATGTTCTCACCAAAAAAAAAAAAAAAAAAAAAAAAAAAAAAAAAAAGAAAAAGAAAGAAAGAAAAGGAAAATTATAAATATGTGAGGTGATGGATGTGTTTATTAACAAGATGGCACAAATCCTTTGGCAATGTATTTATATATCAAAGAGCTATTTTCTGTCATTAGTTACATTCAGCCTTGACTTGACATCTTAATTTTGTCAGGACATTCTGTGATTTAGGCTCCCACATTCTACTTGAGGAAATAGAGTTAAATATTGGTAACCAAGCTAATTTGATTTTTTCATACTCATCACTTCTGGACCAGACCTAATGCAAGAGTCTGGGTTGCTGTCACCATTGGTGCTACTATTGCTACTGAGAATAACTGCAATAATATGTGCCCAACTTTAAATAGTTTTTTAAAGTTTAAAGACTATTTATGCAAATAGTCTCCTCCTCTAAGTTCTCTAGAACTGGAAGTGATAAATAAGATAATCAAATCTGGAAGTAGATGCATTTAAACTCATGCCACTTGTCTTCCCACACCAATGGCAGATATTACTAACCACTCTTTCCCACCAAGCATAGATTACCCCCCCACCCCGGGCCCTTCTCAATGTTCAGTGGATGTGTAGGCAGCCACTACTGACCTATCATCATTGGCATTACAGATAGAATATTTCTTATCCCTGATATAGCACAACCCATCCTTTCACAGACGAAGAAATGCTCACAAAATGATTGCACGTCAGATGAGCGGCAGAGTTAGGGTAATGATATGTGTCAGCTCCCCCACCCTCAGCCCAGTGTCCTTTCCATTAATGTGTGCCTCATGTCTGGTTTACCAGAATATACCACCCAAATGACTAATCAGATTCTGCTTTCAAAATGAAAAACTTCGCAATGACTTTTAAATTTCATTCTTCAAAAATCTGTTCTAATAAAGAGACTCTGGTCCAATATATTTACTACCTCATCTGGCCACCATTCTTTACACAGCAAGTATAATCAGTTACCACTGGGGGGGCAGAGGGTGATTTCAGCAGGTGCCGAAATACATGCATTTGTAAAGACTGCTAGCGTGTTCACATCCTACAAAAATGCACACAATCGATCTCAAAACATCACCAACTCTTCAAATAGGAGGATTCCAGCTACATGTGAGGGGTAACTGATCAAAGTCAGCTAAGACTAATAAACATGAAAAAGAAGAACCAAAGAGAAAGACAGATGCCGATGAGTACTCCTTACCATTTAAGGCAACTTATAATTCTAACCATTCTGCTAAAAACAGACAACGGACTGATTGCTATTGTTTTACTGATTAACTATTCTCTCTGCTTTTTCCCAAAAGGCACCCTGGCAAACTTTGCTTAGTAAATATTGACACCTGTAAACCAAGCTGGCTAATGCCGTTGGCTCTCCAGCTATCTTCCCATCTGTTGCCTGAGAATTTTAAGCAATGCATTTTGGGACTCTTGCTCTCTTTCCATTGTAAACTGTAAAAAATGCTACCCAGAAGCTAATCCGAAAGCCACATGGCCCTAGAGGGGCCTGTGGTAAGTAAAGGGAAATGTAGTCTAATATGTAAAATGCGTATCCCACCGGCCTGCTCGGCCACCCCGTCTTTAGTTAATAGCATGCCGGGGTAATCTGCTTAGTTACCAAGTGGAGCTTTTTTCCCTCTTCCCCATGAGATCACCCAGACCACGATCAAAGCCCAAACACACTCTCTGCCAGCTCTATTGTTCCCCAGAGTGGGATTAATGACTAATTATGTCAGGTCACTCATCCAGATGGCCTCTCAGATGTTCCTTTGTCATTGTCTGACCTTCCATATGCCCCTTTGACCTTGAGGTTTATTTCCATGGAAACATGAAGCCTCAGTTTCCTTGCTGAGATTGCCAAGAATTGGCCAAAAGGAGGGATATGGGATAATCTACCCACACTTTGTATTCTGCTTCCATCTCATGCCTTGTTAAATCCAATGAATAGATAAAAAATGCTATCTGGTCCCAGCTGAGTGATGACCATGGTCATGATTCTATGTTACATGCTATGTTTTTTAAATTAGCAGACAGCTTTGTACATGGAAACGTGCATTCAATTTGAAGAACATCAATCGCCATAATGTGATCTTTTTATCTCATTAATGTTAAGCAAGGGTAATAGAATGGAATTACAAAATATCACTGTGAAAGGAATACAATTCAGAGAATTATAGATATCCCCCATTAAAGCCCTAGAGATGTTTGGATAAGTCAACTTGTTCAGTTTCATAAATTAAAGATTCTTTACTTTACTACCTTTTCTGGGGTTTAAATTCTAGCCTCAGATGTTGATCTTAATCTGAAGAAGGATTTTAAAGTGGTTAGTAAAATGGAGAAATTTCCTCAAAACTACCAAATAAGTAAATAAAAATAGAATAGGAGACTGACTCCTGCACTCAATTAAATAAAAAGGGTTGAATACGTATTTGCATGAGATGAAATGTATTTCCCTTTATATTATAAAGAAGACTAAAGAATAATTCATATGTCTAAAATGTGGAGGCTAATTCACCTCTCCCGAGTTCATCCAAGAATGAAATGTCTCTCTGCTCTATACAGGAATTCATACACGCACAGAAGTCTCAAGGGGGAATGCTAGTAGAGTTGAGTAGTCCCACGTGCCCAAGTTTTCCTGGCAGGGTGGCGATTTATGAAATCTTCCTTCACCAATGATCAGAAATCTTCCACCTGAGAATTATCAGTTTATTTAAGAAAAAAATCAGAGGGCTAAGTGAACAAAGGATTTTGTTCCTTGTATTGTTCTTGTTGGGCCAAACATTTTGCCTTCTGAATCCAGAAAGACATGGATCAAAAGGAAAAACTCACCCTGGTCAATGACAGCCAATGCCTTCCACTCCCCACTCCCGGGACTCCAGTGCCGTAAGGAAGCAGTGATGCTACCTTGTTCACTGCTCACTACAGTATCGTCCAGATCTCCAGTGTCCAGCACAGTGCTTGGCATAATCTAGGTTTCTAAAAACTCACCTGAATGAATGAATGAATGTGGAGTGAATGTTACTGCTAGCCCATGTGTGCCAAGAAAACTTGACCTTCCTCCTCTTTTGTTTTCTTCCAATGATACTGTCAGGACTTGCTTATTTAAGAAAGCATTCTGTGCAGATTTGGCCTCAGGGAACACAATTCAACAACAACAACAACAACAACAACAACAAAAAAAACCCCAGAGAAATCCTTTCCTTCCATTAAAAGAAAGACAATTTTATTTAAAGGATGGCAGCAATACAGTAGACTTCCACAAAGCATGAAAGAACGCTATGTTCCTAATCATTTGAGAATGTGGCCAGAAAACTCTTAACACATTTCAGACAGTGTTCCAGGCCTTTTGCAATGGCTCCATGCCTTACGAGGTACTCATTCCATCTTCTGAGTTTGCCATCACCACTCCCAGACAAAGATCCTCTCCCTTCTCAGATGGCATTGCTCGGAGACATGGCAAACTGATGGCCCACATTGCAGACACAGGGGTGGCAAGACAGACATTTTTCCTAGGAACATTCCTACTAAAATTTTCAGTAAGTGATTTGTCATACATAAGACTCACAGACACAGAATCGTCTTAATTAACAACATACTTAAAATGTTGGCGTTCTATCTCAGTAGAAATATAATTTGAATACAAGTTCAAATCTTCTGTTCATGAGGCTCATCACAACAGCATGTGACACTTATCTAGGCCCCAGGTTTTGCACCTGCAAATCACACTACTGTACTCTGTAAGTCCCTGCAATAACTATGAGCGGAAATAATTCTTCCAACAGGAGGGACTTAGAATTCTCATGTGCTAGAACTAAAATTCTCATGGTGGCCTAAAAGATTCACAAGAGTCAGCAGTATATTAGAATATTGCATCAAGGGGGAAATTACTGTATCAAAGAATAGGGAACTGGAAATCAATGTTGTCCAAGTGCTGCTTGTTTGATTTTTATGGTCCTTGTAAATTGCTTTGTGAGTAGGTTTATATCAATGAAAAAATATTTGTTAAGTGTCTGCAGTGTGCCAGCCCTGGCTTAGTTTCTGGAAATACAATGACGACCTCAAATCGCTCTTAGCCTACCAAGGAGACTGAGGAGCAAACCTAGAATGTCTTGGGCAGACCTAGGACAATTTCCTGGAGGAGGTGGATATCTAAGTGAAGCTCTAAATAAGAGTGAACCCAGAAAACAGGAGAAGAGTGAGGAAAGATATCCTGATAGAGGGAGTAATTTATGTCAATTCCTAGGTGGGAAAATGGATGGGCCAAATTCAGAGATCTGTAGTAGTTCGGCCTGACCAAGGTGTGAGGTATGAAGGTGTGAAGGTGAGATTGGACAGGTGAGTGGGAGCTCTACCATCAAAGGCCTCGTGTTCCATGTTAGGGAATCTGTAACCCAGAGGATCCAAACAGGAAATGCCAGGAGACTCAGTGAACTCTGTTGTCAGGTGGTAGTGCCTCAGATTCCTGGCTGGAGTTCAAGGATAGGATGCCAGTCCACAGATAAAGATGCCCCAGGCAAGCCAGGACCCCCATCCCAGAAGGACTAGACTACTAGACAATCCAGGCATGACTTGGGCACAAGCTACAAAAGGGTGGAAATTATCATGTGAGGACTGATTTCAGGGACAAGAAAGAAACCCAGAACTCTTCTGTTTCTCCCAGATAAGAATTGGAGGTAACTCAGAGGAGAGTTTCAGAGTGTGACACTAGTGTTTCTTAACTCTCTCCAGAGAGAGGAGTTGGTGGGGCTGGTGGTGGGAGGGGGTTCGAGGGAACATACTGAGCTGTTAAGAGTGAAGGATCTGGGCTGCAGAAAGAAGAGAGAAACAGAGGCAGGAACTCAGTAGGTCTTCCCCTTGCAGCAGTGAGAGACACTGGATCTAGAGCTGATTAGCTGCATGACTTTGAGAAAATTTTCTTCTTAACCTCTCTGAGCTGCCATTTCCCCGTTTATGAAATGAGGACAGTGATGCTTTCCATGCTAGATCGTCGTATTAATTGGAAAATAGCAGCAAAACACCTGGCATCTAGAAGGCACTTGGCTTTGGCAGTAAATAAGCAGTAGCTTTTATTAAGGGGGTATATCATTAATCACTGTGTGGGAGATGTGCGTTAGTCACCGCAGGGAATAACTAATAATTGCCTTTACACTAACTTTATCTGGATCTCTTTCATAGCCTTTCCTTTCGATTTTATGTTAGTACTCATGCAAATTTTACGGTACTTCGGTTATCAGTTTGTATTATAATTTATCCATTTTAGTATTCCCTAGAGTGGACATTACAACTTTACATGGGCTAGGTGCCTAGTAAATCATTGTTGAATGACTGAATAATCCCTTTGGGGATAAAATATCAATCCCAGGGCCATTTCTAAAAGTTGCTGATGTTATTGGTCATTAGGTATTACTCTTCTACTCATTCAACATGTATTTATTGAGTACCAATTTGTACCAGGCATTGTGCCAGGCCACCCTATTCATCACCAATCCCTAATTCTTTTACCAAAGCAATCAGAATGTGTTTTATTTTGTTCTGCTTTCCAGTGTTATGGTTCCAAGGAAAGATCAGTTTGTGGATTTTGCCCATGTGTAGTTAGAAAAAGCCATGAAAGCATCCTTAATCTTGGCCGTTCAAAAGGAAAGAAAGAATAAAAAACAATTTCCCCGGGGTGCTATCATATGAAAACCAATGGTATGAGAAACCAAGGATGGAGATAACCCACCATAAGTCATAGCCAGTGAACCCCTTCTAATGCATAGCTCACTGACTCTGTGTCAGACTACTATCTTTGTTTTAGATTCTTTAAATTTGCTATATTAGAAGCTCAGACCACAGCCCAGAATAATTGTTTAATGAACTGACTTTCCAACAGGTCAGTACAAGAACAATAATAGGCCCCATAAGACACACTTAGAGATACACATTCCATTCCATTTGTAAATGGAGACGTCTTTCTTGGGTAAGAGAGATATTTTAAAAATTTAATAAAATTATATAAAAATATTTTTGTTAGTAACATAAAAACTATGTAGGTGAATACTAACCTAATAAATTTATTGAGTTAAAAAATAATGGAAAGTATCCAGAATGATTTTATGTTTGATGTAGTAGGTAAAATACGAAAGGAAATAGACTTACATATTGCCAAAGCATTAATTTTTTTAGTCTATTTTCCTATCTTCGAGAGCAGGGTAACTTTCAACTCTTCTCAACCATTCAGACTCTTATTTGGTATTTTATTTGATTGGCTGTCTAATCTAAATAAACAGATTAACTTGCATTTAAGAAAAGAGGAGATAGGGAAACAGCAGAGAGAATGATTCAAACGTAAGCTTTAAATATACAAATGGGATAGTTCTTTTATGGGAACATTTCCATCCATAGCTTCGCTAAAGCCCACGTGCAAAGGTAACCTAAAATCCATATGATGAATTTCTAGCTGCTATGTACGTATTTAACTTCTGGTCTGTTATATCTACAATTGCAGATACCCAACAGAACCCAATATAGGCTGGATTTCTGTTTAGCAAAGTCTGCCTCTTTGACATAGAAGCAACTAGCCACCTAATTCTGAATAATTCTTTACTTTTGAAGTTCTTATTTTTTCGAGAGCTCATATTTGCTTAGTGACAGATAAATGCTATGTCTTCAGGGTAATTCTTTTTGTGAAATATAAACATTCAACACAAAAGAAGAAATGTACGAATGAATGGTTGTCAAAGCCTGAAATCAAGAAGAATTCATGAATTTAATGTTCTAGGCCCCAGAGATAGGTAACACATGACTAGCATGTTAAAGATAAACAGCTTGATAAATTCTATTGCAGTCAGTGCTATAGGAAAAAAAAAAAAAAAAACAACCCAAAAAACAAAACTTAGAATGTAAAAAAAAAAAAAAAAGGAAAAAGTGAAATTTCAAAGGAAAACAATTATATGCTGGACAAAATTGATTATTTGGCCAATATGTTATCATATCCCCCATTTAAATATGCAAAATTTGCATATAATTTTTTCTTTAGGGAATAAAAATCATCAGACCTAATTAGCTATTGATGCCCAGGAAATGTTAATACCTTATAAGATAAGTCCCCCCCAAAATGTGTTGCAATTAAAGATGTGGTCATGGAAGGAGAACTCCTTGCCTACCACCCCCTTGTCCCTGTTCCTTAAGTCACATCTGCTTTCCTTACTAAAGGAATAAGCCTGTGGAACAGAGGAGCTTATACAGCTGAGGAGGAAAAGTGCATTCCTTTTTGTCTGGTGCATCATCAACCAACCTGTCAGCTACATTCCAAATGCAGAATCTTTCTTTTGCATGATGATTCTAAGAGGCAGAAAGCACAGCTTGGCTGACTGATCCCAGGTGGAGTTTGAAGTGCTGACAGCAAGAGAACTAATGTTTAGATTTATAAACTGAGTGAAGTTGATGTGGAAATCATTGCAAATGAATAAATATAGAGCCTTGCATTATCATTTTTATCAACTCACTTTGCTCACTATAACCCTTTCTATGTAATTACTTGCGATGAATGTGAGTTGTACCTACAGCAGACATATGTACCTACAACTGCCACATATGTATGAAATATGTAGCCTCTTCAAGGGAAAGGAACACACCAATTTATTCAGCATACAGATTGCAAATACAAAAGGCAAGCCAGCATCCTATGTAATAGGGAAGGAAGAGTCCGTGGCTTGTATAATTCATATCCTTAAATGAGTCAAGGAGTATTCATACCCAGGAGTGAAGATAAAACGGGTATTTTATTGATGACATTACATAAATGTTAAAATGTATATATTTTATATACTAAAAAAAAGGAAAAAAGCTAAATCAAAGAAAAAGAATGGGTTGTTGGTACAGCACTTTATCTTTCATATTGACTGGAGTATATATTAAGCTGAGCTATTGAAATTACATTGACATAATTACTAAAAGTGAATACATTTGATCAAAAATATATGTTTACTAATATTAATATATTTTGTCCATTGATGGCTATCAGTCGTTTCTCTTTTATATCATTTGTTTCTATGAATTAATGTATATTTTATGCTTTGAAATTTCCTTATGAATAGCTCTGTATTTTTTATGCTGGATAAAGCCACTGGTGGTCATATTCTGGTGTGAGAACAGAATCCAGCCACAGAGAGCAACATACTCAGATGCCCTTGGATCTCTGCTCTTCACATCATGCCCTTGCTCTTCCTTGGCAACTGCTGGTTTGGAACATTATGGTTAGGGTGCGTGATGGCAAGTACACTATGGTTAGGAGAGGATGTTAAGTGACTCCAATTTTGCTAAAAAGGCTGCTTTTAGGTTGTTTGAAGGTATATCTAAGGACACATTTTACACTGTCATCCTTAGATGCATACATTAAATGCATGTGTAAAAAGTCATTTCTGGGGCTCTTGACTGGCTCCGCTGAAAGAGTATATATATATAACTCTTGATCTTGGAGTTATGAGTTTGAGCTCCACGTTGGGTTAAAAGATTACTAAAAAAAATAAACTTAAAAAATTAAATAAAATAAAGGCCAACACACAAAAAAATCATTTCTGGGGCACTTGGGTGGCTCAGTTGTTTATGCAGCCAACTCTTGATTTAGGCTCAGGTCATGATCTCAGTGTCATGAGATCAAGTGAGCCCCATGTTGGCTCCACACCAGTGGGATATCTGCTTGAAGATTCTCTCCCTCTGCCCCCCTTCCACTGTCTCTCTCTCAAGTAAATAAATAAATATTTTTAAAAATCATTTCTTTTTTCTAATGTGTGCTAACATTAAGCAGTAATATTAATAACATTTTCAATACAAAATTATCTAACCCAGGATGACATAAGGTTTTTACAGGTAGATGATACCTTATATATGGAGTATATATGCTTTTTTTCTGGCACACTATCAAAGAAGTTCAATACTTCATGAAGGTATAAAAGAAGTTTAGAGGTCTTCCTATTTAAGTCTAGCCAATTAAAACAAAATGCAAGTACACGTTTCCTGGGCATCATTTGAGATTTTTTTTCTGTACTTCTAACATAATAAGTTTCACAAAAGTTTGTACTTACTAAGAACTGTCATTATCTCTAATGGTTTAATGTAAATAACATAAATTATTTATTTATTTGAAAGTGATACAATACTTAATATTCACCTTCTAAATAATGAGAATATTTTTATATTTTCTTTTTAACTAAATTAATGTCTTTCCTGGTTTTCAAACTATAAAATCCTACTGAATTTCATGCTACTGTTTCAAAAGAAAATAATGTGGTATCTTAAATAATGGGATATATTTCATTCTGAAAAACCAGCGTGAATGGAGCCAACATTTATTCTCTCCAATGCAGTCTGGAGCTAGACCAAAATCTAGAATGGTTTTCTATTTCTAAGACTACAAAAAAAATTGATTCAGTGAGTCATCCCGAAGTTCTGTCTGATTCTAGAGACATAAGTCCAAGACAGATTAGGGATGCCAATAGTGAAAATGTAGTGGAAAAAAGTACTGCTGGCCTGAAAGGGAAGACAGTACAGTCCTTCTCCAACTTTATTTAAGAATGTGGCTTGTACCTTCAGTGTCTTAGTTGCCCTGTATAAACTGAAAGACTGGTAAAACCATGACTTCTTCCTTCACAAAGTCTTAAGAACATTCAAATCAAAAACATTCATACCAACTACGTTGGTATGAAGCATAGATATCATTAAACAACTCAGAATATTTCTCCATCAGGACCCTGTAATAAACAATTGGGGATCAATAGTCTAACATCATTAAATATGTGTTTGCTGTGCATAAATTGAGTGTTAATGCAAATACACACTATAAAATTAGGGGTACACTTTTTCTTTTAAGCAGAGGAAGAAAAAAACTTAAAATAGTAGATTTGAATTTTGAAACTTAGATTGTAAACCTAATTTTTAAGTTATACACCTCTATTGTGAATTATGTCCTGCCTTTTATCTTTTTTAAAAGAGATTTTATTTATTTATTTTGGAGAAAGGGGGTGTGAGCAGAGAGAAGACAGAGCAGGAGGGAGTGGAAGGAAAGAGAATCTCAAGCAGCTGCCCCTGAGCACAGAACTCGACACCAGGCTGACCTCAAACCCTGAGACAATGACCTGAGCTGAAACGAAGAGTGTGAGGCTTAACCCACTGAACCACCCAGGTGCCCCCTGCCTTTATCTTTGAACAAAATATGTATATGTGTGTGGGTGTCATTTCATTTTAATTAAAACAAAACCAAACATCCCTATCAGGACTATTGAGATATAATTATTCATTGCAATGTGAATCATGTTTACAAAATACATCTTAGAAAAATATGTGCATTGTTTTGAAATGTGAGCTGTTTAAATTTCTCCTGAAACTATTACCCAAAACCCAACAAATATGAATAGTTGCTACATTTTGGTTCTGAGCAAAGGGTCAACAACAAGTGGTTTAAGTGTCTGGTGCTTAGGGATTTAGTTACTTTGAAACTGGATTATTCTTCTACTTGACAAATAGCAATAAAAAATGTGGGCATTCTTGAGAGATAATATTATTTTGTTTCTGATTTTGCATTCCAGACCTATGTCTTTGTGGATGACCATGGAGATTACAAAATAAGGAACCGCGGGTCTCGGGATTGATGGGCAATGCTGAAGGTGCCTCCATCAGGAGCAGCGATGATGCAGTGCTGAGCAGAGTGGAGACCATGATGGCCCTGAAATGATTGTAACACACTGTCTCTGCCTCAAAGGGCTTACAGTCAGGTCAGGTGAATAAACTTGTTTAGTAATGATGAGCTCTGGCAGCAAATGCCAGGAAAGCTGAGCAGAAGGAGAGGGATTTGTCTGTGGAGAGATCAGGACCCTGGTGTTGGAGGTACAGCCCCATAGGAGGAAGGGTTTAGACTGAAACAGCTGAGGAATATGAAGAGGATTGAGAAAAAGATGAAGCAAATTTTTCAAAGACAGATATTGACCACTAGTATGATTTCCACTGTGAAACATGTTGGCAATTTCCTCTCTCTCCTTGTTGCACCAGTAGTATAATTCTGTTTCTTTTCCACTAGCCCCAGAGTAGAACACTTTTGCTTGCTTTCTGTTGAGTTATAGGGCAATAAATATGCCAGGAATCTGAAAATGTCCTTAACTCTTTCTTCGTCTGCATCTTCTTGTCCTGCTGATTTCAGCTTCTAAAACTCTCCAGTCTTCTTCGTCGACCCATCCACCACCTCAGCCAAGTCCCATCCTCTCTCACTGCAATAGAACTCTTATGGACTCCCCACTTTTGACAACTGCACCCCTTTAGTACACTTTTCATATAGCTATCAGACAATAGATTTGTTTTTATTTTAAGATTTTATTTATTTACTCATGAGACACAGAGAGAGAAGCAGAGACAAAGGCAGAGGGAGAAGCAGGCTCCCTGCAAGGAGCCCGATGTGGGACTCAATCCCAGGACCCCCGGGATCACGCCCTGAGCCAAAGGCAGATGCTCAACCACTGAGCCTTCCAGGTGCCCCTCAGACAATAGATTTAAAACATTAATTTCATCAGATCATTCTGCTGCCCTTAGGGGAAAGAAGCCAAGACATTTCATTGTCCTTGAACATATGCATGATCTAACCCCTGCTTACCTATTTAGTCCAGCTTCTCAAAATACTCTCACTCTTACAGCTCTTTAGGGCTTTGGGTGATGCTCCTTCCACCTGCTTCCCTAGGTCCCTCTAATCTAGATGACCATCTCACATCCAGCTGCTCATCTCAACTGAGTGACCTTTCTCTTGGGAAAGCCTGCATGGCCCCCACTCCTTGTACCTGCAGACTTGGTTGGTCCTCCACGACACTGTCTTATTTTCTTTTTAAGATTTTTTTATTTATTCATGAGACACACACACACACACACACACACACACACAGAGAGAGAGAGAGAGAGAGAGAGAGGCAGAGACATAGGCAGAGGGAGAAGCAGGCTCCATGCAGGGAGCCTGATGTGGGACTCAATCCCGGGACCCCAGAATCATGACCTCAACCAAAGGCAGATGCTCAACCACTGAGCCACCCAGGCATCCCGACACTGTCTTAAAACATAGTACACTTCTTCTCTTCCTCATGAAGTCAATCACACTTAGTTATTACCTGTCTTCTGGGTCATGCATGTTTTGTTCATTGCTATGTTCCTAGTAGTTAGCACGGTGCCCATCCCAGAGCAAGCTGAGTTGATGAAATTAATGAAAAACCTAATTGAAATACTGATGTTTTAAATTCTTGGCTAGAATGTTAGTAGGTTGTATTAAATATACTTGGATGGGGCACCTGCATGCCTCAGTGGTTGAGTATCTGCCTTTGGCTTAGGTCATGATTCTGGGGTCCTGAGATGGAGTCCTGCATCAGGCTCTCCATAAGGGACCCTGCTTCTCCCTCTGTTGTATCTCTGCCTCTTTCTGTATCTCTCATGAATAAATAAATAAAATCTTAAAAAAAAATACAAATATTTAAATTCAATTTAGTTAACATATAGCGTATTATTAGTTTCAGGAGTAGAAAGTAATGATTCATCACTTGCATATAATATCCAGTGCTCATTACATCAAGTGTCCTCCTTAATGCCCATCACCCAGTTACCCCATCCCCCTAACCACCTCCCCTTCAGCAACCCTGTTTGTTTCTTAGAGTTAAGAGTCTCTTATGATTTGCTCCCTCTCTGTTTTTATCTTATTTTGTTTCTTTCCCTTCCCCTATGTTCATCTGTTTTGTATGAGTGAAATCATATGGTATTTGTCTTTCTCTGACTTATTTCGCCTAGCATAATACTCTCTAGCTCCATCATCATTGCAAATGGCAAGACTTCATTCTTTTTGATGGCTGAGTAATATTCCATTGTGTATATATACCACACATTCTTTATCCATTCATCTGTCAATGCACATCTGGGTTCTATCCATATTTTGGTTATTGAACTGATCTTCAACAAAGCAGTAAAGAATATCCAATGGAAAAAAGTCTCTTCAACAAAAGGTGTTGGGAAAATTGGATAGCCATATGCAGAAGAATGAAACTAGACCATTTGCTTACACCATGCACAAAAATAAACTCAAAGTGGATAAAAGACCTAAATGTGAGATGTGAATCCATCAAAATCCTAGAGGAGAACACAGGCAGCAACCTCTTTGAACTTGGCCACAGCAACTTCTTGCTATACTTGTAGATTTCTCAATTATTTCCTTTAATAGGTATTAATTATATTCAATGTAAGTACTAAAGTAGTGCGTAACAGTTGTAATTAATTCCTTCTTTAAAGAACTGGAAATATTCAGTTGACAAGCTTCGAGATAGTTGGAGGTTAGGAGCAAAGGATAGGAATTGCTTTCGGTTGGGCTTAAAGATCAACCAGAAATGTACAATCTGAGGAGGAGGAGCTTACTTATGGGAGAAACAAAAATTAGAATGAAAGAGGCATTTCTTGGAGTAAAGGGAGGCACCACAGTTTATGAAAGGCAAATTAAAGGAGATGTCGATTAAAAACCTAGAACAGGTTAGAAACAGTGCATATGTGGTGAAGATGAGAAGTCAGTTTCCACTCATTTTATCTTAAAAAAAAAAAAAAAAGACAGGTAACTAACACTAACACAGGCTGTAATCCAGCAATTTCTCTTCTGACCTTAGAAAAACTTTTGCATCTTAGAAAGAACTTTTGCAGAGAAAAACTATTAGAAAACTTGGGCACCAGAAGGCACACATAAGACTATCCATAGCATCAGTGTCCACAGTAGCCAATGACAAGAAAAACTGGAGACAACCTAAATTCTCATCAACAGGAGATTGGAGAAACACATTGTGCTCTATTTATACAATAGAATACTATATATCAGTGAAAATGAGTGGAATTATAGCTATCCAAGTCAGAGGGATGAATTTCAGAAACATAATAATGAGTGAGAACAGCAAGTCTCAGACATGATATGTAACAGTACCATTTGAAATATTCAAAACAAAATAAAAACAATACATTGCTTAGGGATATATGCTTATAGAGTAAAAAAGAAAATGATTTTTTAAATTATGTTAGAGTTACCTCTTGAGAGTTTACATGCGATCCAAGAGAAGTGAAAGGGTTGTTTAAACAATATTGGTATTGTTCTATTCCTTAACTTGGCTGGTCAGCTCACAGGTATTCATTCCATTATTAGGCTTCATAATTTATACATATAGTGCATGTATTCTTTTGAGCACATCAAATACTTTATACTTTTTAAATGAGGATAAAAAGCAAGTAACTCCAGCATATAAAGATTGGACCTGAAGTCTCTGTCATAAAATACATAAATAAGAAAAACAAATCTCAAAATGTAAGACTATGGGATGATCAGTTAGGATAGCAGTCTATATAAACTGCAGGTGCTTTATGCATTGAAGAAGTAGTGTTTGCCATGATCATTCAATTCAGTAGTGAAACTTTTGCTCCCTATAAGGCCAAGGCAAAAAATATAAATGGGTTTTTAAAACGTTAGAAATCTCAGAACTAACTGACTAATGACATAATGACATGTCTTTAAAGGACACTGGTCTGTTGGGGTTATAGCCCTAACTGCTGAGACAGACAATACTAACGTCATGGGCAATCTGTATAAAGAATATTGGCCAATGGCTGGTATGACGACGACTCCTACTGAAGATGTAGCACTTGGTTTTGAGTAAAGTGGCACATGATCACTTGGTAAATATTTACCAAATAAAGGTAAAAAAGTGAAAGTTGCAAGTCTTCTTACTGTGGTCCCCTGGTGCAGTAGAGGAAGCTTCTAGGAGGCAGAGCCTACCTATGTGATTATAAACCTTACTCCAGAAAGCAGGTTGAGGTTAAGCAGGACTAATTCAGCTCCCAGTTCAGTACTACCATCAAACCTCACTCCCTGGCAATCGAGGGCAGCAGAAGAATGAAAAATATTTCCCTTTGGCCTGAGCTCCCGGTAGAAGGGAAAATGCAACATGCACTGTGGCAGGTGACTGTTCCTTTCCTCTTCTCAAAAAAGCAGGGTGGAGATATAGGGAGCTCATAGATGTCTCTGTGTGTTATCTCCTGACTAGTACTTTTTGATTGTGGTAAACTATAACCATTTTAACCATTTTTAAGTGTGTGGTTGAGTGACATTATGTACACTCACAATGTCATGCATCCATTACCACCATCCATCTCCAGAACTTTTCTCATATTCCCAAACTGAAACTCAGCACCCATTAAATAGTAATACTCCATTTCCCCCTAATTTGATCCCCTGGTGCTACCATTCTACTTTCTGCCTCTGTGAATTTGACTACTCCAGATACCTCCTAGTAAAACCATACAATATGTGTCCTTGTGTGACTGGTTTATTCCACTTGGTATAATGTCCTCCAGGTTGATCCACAATGTAGCATGTGTCAGAATGTCTTCCTTTCCAAGGCTGAATAACACCACATTGTATGTATATGTCACATTTTGTTTATCCATTCATCCATCAATACACACTTGGCTTGCTTACCCCTTTTGGCTATTGTGAAAAATGCTTCTATTAACATGGGTGTACAAATATCTGTTCAGATCCCTGCTTAATTTCTTTGGGTATATACCCAGAAGTGGAATTGCTGGATCATGTCGCAATTATATTCTATATTTTTTGAGGAACCATCATAGTGTTTTCTACAGTAGCCGTGCCATCTTACATTCCCACCAGCAGTGCACAAGAGCTCCAATTTCTCCACATCCTTGCCAACACTTGTCATTTTCTGGTATATTTATGTACAACCCATGGGTGTGAAGTGGTTAGTCTTTTTTAAATAATAGCCACCTACTGGGTGTGAAGACCCCCAAATAGCATTTTATAGCATTTACTTAGAATTATTTCCTTCCTGGATGGCTTGGTGGTTGATGGTTTGCCTTTGGCTCAGGGCATGATCCTGGAGACCTAGGATCGAGTCCTGCATCGGGCTCCCTGCAGGGAGCCTGCCTCTTCCTCTTCCTCTGCCTATGTCTCTGCTTTTCTCTGTGTCTCTCATGAATAAATAAATAAAATCTTAAAAAAGGAAAAAAAGAATTATTCCCTTTCTTGTAAACCACTTCACTTGTATGCTTCAGCTAACTACCCATCCCTGCTTTTTCGCCTTGATTAATTATTGGTCCTTCACAGGATAACCCTTGAGCTATCTAATGAAACCAAATCACACCCTCTGGACCTTTAAAGAATGTAACTAGTTATGTCTGGGAAAGATGAAAATTCTATGGGTGAAAGCAGACAAAAGAACATGTCTTTCATCTTCCCACTGATGAGGGCCATATCAGACTCTTACTCAATTTAGTCAAAGTAAAAACGAAAACAAACCAAAAAACAAAAAACAAAAAACGAATCTGTAAGATTCTGAAACATAGTAATCTTCAGACTGATGGAAAACAAAACATTAAATCTTTAGTATTAACTGTCAATAAGCTTAGCATGGAAGTAGGTAAAATGAGATAGCGTAGAAACCAAAACAGATCTTTTTCTAAAAAGAATCTATTGAAGGCATATGTATTTTAGGTGATGCTCCAGGTGTAATATATTCTATTGATCATATTTATCAAGCCACTTAAGATTTTGTGGGGCTTTTTTTCTAAAGTGAAATAATCACAAATTTCTAAATGAAATACTAAGAATCAGCTATTTATTTATTTATTTATTTATTTAGCCTTCACTCTTCCCTCTCAGTTCTTCCTGCAAGCCAGCACATTACAAAATCAGACACAGTGACAAGCAAAAAGCTTGGTTTCCAATGGTTTAGATCTTAAATAACCATTATCATCCAGAACCATGCAGCTGATTCTTCCTGCAGAAATACTTACGAGGCTATCACTTTAAGCTTCAAATTTATAACACTACAGAAGGAGAAGTGTAGAATAATGTGCGAAGCATTAACCAGCAACACTGCAATACGGGTTTATAGAATTATAGGCACCTGTTTTGCATTTATGAGATGTAGGATATTCTTTAACTGCTCTCTTTAAGGTTTCTGATGAACATGGAGTTTTTAATTAGATGGGCTTTTACTGCTGGTTCAAAGCATTGGCTCCTCACCATGGATGTAATTTTTGATGACTAAGAGAATTAATTTTGTAGCGTAGACGATTATATCATTACACCATATGTCCCTGCAGCGTAGGCTTTGTCAGATCCCAAAGATTTGTCATTTAGCTACAAAAATCTCACTGTGTGGTAAAGTGTTGGGTGAGAATCCATCAACAGTAGATGTGATGACTGCATAGTTTCATGTACTGCTGTATTAAAAGAGAGTTAATCTCTTTAGCTATATTGCTAGCTTCCTGTAAGTTATGCTTTGGTAGCCTCCAGAAAAAAGTATTTTAAAACACAGAACAGGGCTTCCCACACGAGACAGACAACACCATGAAGGAAGGGGTCTAAGAGGATTGTCATCACTGTGATCACGGCCTATTAGCAGTTACATTCAAATGGAAAAAATAGTTCTCGTAAAAATTTCATGAGACATTCTTGATGGCACAGAATTAGCTACTTGGGTACAGAAGCTAACTGGTAAAGGTATAAAAATTGAAACCCACCAAATGCATGTCAAATGGGAAAATCTGCCCGTAGCCCCTAGTGTCCAAACACACAGCCCAGAGGTACTAGGCATTTCAGCCTCAGGCAAGCCAACAGTGGTTCACCTTAAATTCTTGGAACTGACAGGGCCCATCAGCTATTATGTCCCCTGCCCCCACACCTCTGGGGTGCTGACTGACAGCCTCTTCCCCGCACTTCCCCCCCCCCCAGCTTTGGTGGGCCAAGCCGGCTGTTTTGTCAGCTGCCTCCCGCCTGGGCCTGGCCAGGGCGCAGGGGGCTGGGGGCTCCAGCCAGGGGGGCCGCCCCGCCTGCCTCACTGCTGCTGCTCTGGCTGCCACTCTACCTCTGGGCCCGGAGACCTTTCTAGTCTGCAGATAACACTGGAGAATTTAGCCTAATCGGTTCAGCTTCCCTAAGGCAAAGGGAAAAAAAAAAAAAAAGGTTTCTTAAAAGGAAAAGGATTAAGAGGGAAAGTGAGCAAAGGCTTGCCTGGTCTCCACTTAGGGAATCAGAAAGAGCACAATCAATCGAATAAACCGTTCACCTAATCATGGGGACAGCAGGGTAGAAGAGAAGCTCTGCTTTGTGGCTTTTTACTCTTGGAAGGTTGCTCATAGAATCATCTAATAGTGACAAGTTCTGGAGTTGGAAAATAAAGACCTCTTCTTCACTCCTCCACATCCCTTGCCATAATTTCCCCTTTTTTTTCTTGGTTTTTCCTTTGCTTTCTTTTGGAAGGGCATTCTGTGCTGTTGGCCACAATCCTCCACTCTGCGCATACACGCGTGTGCACATGTGCACATACACACACAGACGTCTCATTGTTTACCCATCTTGAGATTGAAATAGTTAACAGGTCACCTTTTTTTTTTTTTTAATTTTTCTAGCAGGTCACCTTAAAACAAAATTGGGAGCTAGAAAGACCATATGATTTTGATAAAAGATCACCGTTAGATCCTAATAATGATGAAATTCTATATATCCATACTGGGAATCTATTTACCGAAATGTACTGGGGAAATATTGGTGACTATTCCGGCATTCTTTGTGCTTGTCCTTTTTGATATTTACCTGGGTTTTCCTAAAAGTTCTCCAGGCTATTATCTCTTGAATTCCCAAGCCCTCTTTGTCATGAATGATATCTGCTTGGAAATTAGGTGTCCCAGTGCAACTGCTTACTAATTGTAATTTAATTTGAATCCCACTTAAGAAAGCATTTTCTTTGGCGGGGGAGAAATCTTCAAGGAAAAAATACTTTCAGGTCTTGATTTGTATAACTAACCCCTTGCACTTGGCAGGTCATTAGATCTCACTAGTTTGTAATGCAATCAGAGTCAGCATTCTGCTCTTAAGGGCTGCTCAGTAATTTGCTTGTTAATATATTAGCACACAGCATTGATCAAATGGCTAATCCAATCACACGCTTGTTATTGATCCCTTATTGATGACCCAGCCTGGTGATCACTTTTGTCGGCTTCAGTCAATAGCAGATGCCAAGTAGCCTTTCACACACCTAATTAGCTTATGAAATAAACCAAACATTTTGCTTGGCCCCGAAGGCAAAGATCAATGGAAAGCTTTGGGGCTGAATTCAGATGATTTTTTCATCAACTTTTCCTCTTCTCTTCTGCAGCCACTCAAGTTCACATTAACACTCTCCCTCTGGTTTGAAGACATCTGAAAAGCAGCTGCCATGTCTGAGACACTGAAGCAGCTGTAAGCCATAAATCACAAGGGTGAGGGATTCTGGGTTGCACATTGGCATGTGGTCTGTCAGGCCAGAAAAATAGAGACATAAAAGAGCCAAAGGTCAGAGGTACGTAGAGTTTAGAAGCCTGACCTTGTGCTATATTTCATGTAAGAAAACCTTGGCATTGGTGGTTCTTTCCAAGTGCTCTTTAACTTTACCTTGCCGAGATGGCACTTGATTAGATCTTTACTCATCTGAATGAGCTGACTCTAGCTTCCTGCTCTCCACCCTGCTACTATTGCTTTGATTGTATACCTCCATGCTATCATCCAGAAGACCAGGACCTCCAAGGGAAACTGACTAAATAACAACTTTCCAGTTGCACCAAAAATCTGACCCTTCTGAGACAATTTATGCTAACTTAAACTTTAAAATGTAGGCAGTATTTGAGATGCTTTGGCAACACTTGTCACATGACTCTAAAGAACTATCCACTCCTGGACCCAACCCTATTTCTCACGTCCTGACTCCCAAGGCTAGACTCCATAGTAGAGAAATTGCCCAGGGGCCCATGTAATAACAGACCTATTTATTGATTCAGAGCAGGAAAAGGAGTAGAATGGCTTTCCTAGAAACTACCAACAGTAGGCAATTGATCCCAGAGCAATATATGGCAATGATTCCCAATGATAGGAAGTTCCAAGTTCCAAAACACGACACCAGGCTGGTGGAGTGTGACCAATCTCTATTGGCAAAATGAAGGATAGAACTGAAGCATGATTCTAAAATCTAAAAGCCCATAATGTTCCTGCCTAAATTACCATTTTTAGAACAGAGAATTCACCAAATGTCTTTCAATTTAAAAAGAAGAGCAAATTTCCAGAAACTGCTGTTGGCTTATATGCTCCTGGCAATTTTCCTGAGGATTTAGAATAACAAAAAGCAATCAACCAATCAATTGAAGAAATCCACATCCAGGGTGGGGCAAACTAACCAGACTGGTTTTTATTTGTCAGAATACATGGACACAAGTAATCTTTCTTTAGGAATTATCTAGACAATTTCACCCAACTTTTCACCTTGCCTTGGAGATTAAGATCTATAAATACAATGAAAATATCAGGAAGGGAGACAGAACATAAAGACTCCTAACTCGGGGAAACGAACTAGGGGTGGTGGAAGGGGAGGAGGGCGGGTGTTGGAGGGGAATGGGTGACGGGCACTGAGGTGGACACTTGACGGGATGAGCACTGGGTGTTTTTCTGTATGTTGGTAAATTGAACACCAATAAAAGTTAATTAAAAAAAATGATTGTTTTAAAGTTACTTGTTTTAAAAGGATTTTTTTGATTTCTTTTTCCATAGACTTTTTATTTAGGGTAGTTTTATTTCGACTACCTAGCTTTTTTAGTTGTTTCCATATTGAATTTAAAAATTTATCAAAACCAATGATATGTATCATCATATAGAATGATTACTTCACATTTAAAAGTATTTATGCACATTTATTTTCTTTTACAGAAGCAATTTATATTGGTAAATTAATCTGAGATATAGGAAAAAGACACTTACTCAAAGTGGTACACGGCTTAACAAAGTTGACACAAAACACAGATTCCTACTTCTGGGAGAGATCATGGGATCAAGACAATCTCCTTCCTTGAACAGACTGTGAAAACTAATCTGAAGCAAAATTGAAATTTGTGATTTAGCTAGTGGGGCTTCCACACTCTTTTTCTGGATTCTATTTCTCTCATGGGTTCTCAGAGCTTCACTGTTGTTCGAAAGGAACCAGGTGAAAAGATGGTAATCCTTAAACTCTAGGGCCAGGTTAGCTGAGTTCAAATCCCCACGCTGTTGTTTCCCATGACCTTGGGGTTATTTGACTTTGCCTCAATTATATCATCTCTAGAAGGGAGATAACGGTAGAGTCTACTTTTAAAGGCTTTTTATGAAAATTAAATGATTCTGTACATATAAAAAGCCTTAGGATAATGCTTGGTACATGATAAGCCCTCAAGAAACGCTGGCTGTTCTTGCCATTATTATCTGCCTGAAAAAGATCTCCTCCTGATATTTCTTCAGCCCTCATGTGACCCACCTCAGGAACCCTTCAAAGTAGATTGTCCCCATCCAGTACCACTAACAGGGTTTCAAATAATCTGATAGTTATCTCTGAAACTCCACCTTAAGCTGTAGGCCACAGAAGAAAGAAATCTAATAAGAACCCTTGCAGGTAAGGAAAAGATGACCTGTGTCACCTTGTTGTGTCATCCCTTCAAGGGTTATTTGCATTTAAAAATAAGCTGGCAGAAGCAGAGGGAGAAGCAGGCTCCGTGCAGGGGCTCCAGGATCAGGCCCTGGGCTGAAGGCGGCACTAAACCACTGAGCAACCTGGGCTGCCCCATGTTCCCAGATTTTAACAGCTATGGATTCAACGATTCAATGCCCCGCCTCAAACCTGACCTTTGTCAGGGCTCAAATTTGACATCAGTGGCAGGGGGATGTGGGGAGCCCTGGGGTGAGATACTGAGTGAGTTTAGCAGACTGGATAGGCTCCCTCAACCTAATGCTGTGTCCCCATGAAAGATGGCAACCACTGGAGATACTGTTGGAGGTGAAGAGAAAGTAGTGGATACAAGAAAGTGATGGATTTTCACTCCTCCAAAAAAACAGTCTTATGGGAGATTGGTATACTCCACCCAGACTGGCTTGTGACAGGCTTGTGAGCTTGCCACTCAGGTATTACTCAATATATGAGCCAGAGGTGATTTTGCATCTAGTTTCTTCCACACTGACACTGGAATGGACATAAGCAAGTCAGATATAATTATTGATCTTGTAAGCACTTTAGTTTTAATCAGTGTAACTAAAATAATAAGTCATATAATATCTTTCTGTGGGGATCTGTAGAAATAGCACAGAGCACTGCTTTTGGGAGCATGATGTAGCTATAACATGGCTGAAAAGTCAGTTTCCAGAGTTTTTTTTCTCTGTGCTATAAGTCTATGGTTTTGTCATTTTAAGATTTTGTGTTTCCAGTTTTTCATTCACTGTACTGGTGAATTCAAGCTAGGGAGAAAAAAAAACTCACTATGTTTTACAACTATTTACAACATTTAATCATCCAGCACTAGCCATCAGTAAATTTATAAGGATGTTTCATCTTGTAAAATAATCACAGCTTGCCTACCACTGGAAATATTTGCTGATCCTTGGATAAATTATATATTAGTCCCCTTGCATCTAAATGACATTCCCATAGGCCACGAGCTGCTAGAGTCTTAGAACTGCCAGTAATGTATAAAAATATCAACAAAATTTAGTGAACCCATCACAGCTAGCAGGATTGTAAAATCTGTTTTTCTGATTTGTAGAATCAAAAATATTGCGAGTCTTCAACTGTTCTTTTAAACAGGAAATGAATGGACAGGCTTTTGGTTGCTATTTCTAAGTGGGGATTAGATTTTCAAAAAAATATATAATTACAGAAGAATTTTAATTCATTGGGTGAGTTATAAATTAAAACAATTACTTACATATACTCAGAGAAATCCAGAGGCTTAAAAAGAGTGTACATTTTTAAAATATGGATAAATAGTCGTAATCCCAATGCCAAAAATTATTAGATTTTGTGTAAATATTTCTTTTAAAATGACATAATTCACCGATGTCAAGTATATATATTCAGTCTACTTAAGGATAATGGTGGCATTGAACAAAATAATGTTTTGAAGAGTACAAAACATAAAACATAAAATACATTTAGACACCAGTTGTCAAATGGAAACTCCAATCAGCTTTTAAAAATTAAGGATGTAAGTGTCATCCTCCTCCATAATTATAAATGAAAAATAAACTACAAAATCTACGTGTATATGAACAACTACCATATGCTTTAGCATCCAGTTGGATGTTTCAGGTGGAGGAGGGGAAGAGGTGACTTGTTTTTGTTAAACTAGCTTTGAAGTTAAAGGATGCAAAAGTGTTTTAACATGTTAATGAAAATATAAAGAAATAAGCATTAAGATGTTTTAAAAGTTAATTGTAAACATATTGCCTCATTTTAGTGAAGACAAAGTTGTAAGCAATACGCCATTGTGTATTTAATAAAATTAAAGCAAGCACTTCTAAAGCAAAAAAACTAGCCTTTAAGTGGGCAAAACATAAACTTGATGTTTGTATGAATCAACTCATTAATCAAATTGCAGACTTCTACATAATGAAACTCAAATATACTTCCTAAAAGAGGTCATTACAAGAAAATTTCATGAACTGTAACCTTGTTTTAGTACCTTATGTGAATACAATATGCTAACAAGGAGCATACCAGTAGATTCTAGGTTCCTGCTGTGGTACTGCATTTTAAATATACTTTCATTTTCTAAGAAAGAAATAAAGAAAGTTCTTGAAGTAAGGCTGGAAACATAGTTTTATCCATCTGTAGTTTACTTTTAAGGAGCACACATTTTAACCAAAAAAGGAGATGACATACAACATCAAATTTGCCCGACCAAAAGTTCATAAAAGTGACACATGAGCTGGTGGCACTTTCTGGAAAAGTGATTTGGCAGTGAGGTCAGAGTGTTTGTTGTAGGAGCCCTGGAAGGTGACCTTTGTACGTCAACCTTCTACCATGGAGAGGATGGCCAAAGAGAGGGACCAGAGAGTGGACAAATAAGCCTTTTCCTACTTCTCTTTGTCATGCCCGTCTAGGAGAAGGAGGAAAGGGAAGAAGGAAAGGAAGGAGGAAAAGGAAGACACTCTACTTAGGTGCAAACTGCTGTCCTTAGCCACTTCACTCTGGAAAGCCACTGAGCAACAATGCAGATTATTAAGAATTTTTTTGTTAATACAAAATAGGAATTTGAAATTCATACTTGTGAGTCAGCCAACTAGTCTGTCTTAGGGCTACATAGGCATTCATCAAACCTAAACAAGTTATTTTTGGTCTCTATAAAATAACTATTACATCGGTAAGGTAACACAACATTTTACGTCCCCCTCAATCCAGATCCAGTCTGACTGCCCTACAACTAAACTCGCTTTCCAAAAGCAGCAAATGACAAGAAAACAATTTGGTTTGTGTAGTATTTACCCAAAGGAGAGCAATTTTCAAAGTATATGTTGAGGTCAGCACAGTTAAAGAAGACGTACCAATGATAACTAAGACTTAACTCAGCCCTTGTACTTGGCCAGACATTGTGCAAGATGTTAATATGAATTAACTTAGTCAGTCTTCACAACATCTTTTTTGAGGCCGTCACTATTCTTTTTACAGATGATAAAACTGAAGCTCAGGGAAAATGAAGAACTTGCCCAAGATCAAATAGTACCTAAAGAAGGCAAAATTTTCACTTGATGGGATGAGCACTGGGTGTTATGCTATATGTTGGCGAATTGAACTCCAATAAAAAAAAAAAAAAAGACGAAGAAGAAGAAGAAGAAAAGAAGAAGAAGAAGAAGAAGAAGAAGAAGAAGAAGAAGAAGAAGAAAAAGAAGAAGAAGAAGAAGAAGAAGAAGAAGGTGAAATTTGAACCCAACTTAGGAAGGACTTAGAGAAAACAAATGGTCATTCTATGGGCCATCAATATGTACAGTTCTCTCCAGGAACTTCACTCAGATTACAAATTCAGACCTTGAATGCACCTCAGCCAAGCAACCATTGCGTAACATTTGCTACATTTACCAATCATGTTTTAAAAAAACAATCGTTCAAAGACTTACCCAAAAGGACTTTCACCTTAAATCTAAATTAATTAGAAGATTGGCTTAATCAGAAAACAAACTTCCTTAACCATTCCTACTGAACAAGACTCTATAGAATATGGGAAGAAGGAATACTCTATGCATTTGGAAAACTTCAAAAGTTGTAAGTGAAAAGTTTCAGCAGATGGAATATAATCACCTTAGCTAAAATTTAATTGTCACAAGCATTTCCCTAAATAAAATAGGGCAGAATGCTTTGCAAATAAATATAAGTGCGGATAACTACAGGTGGAAGAAAATGCCACTGGCATCTGTCGGCACTATGCCATCAGCCTTATGGCAGCTTGAGAACGAGGGGGCCACTGGGACAGCCCCTTATGCTATCCTCTGTTACAAAGGAGTTATTCTTTATGAAATCAAATGCAGTTGAGATCATTTGTCTCCTTTCTGAGACAAAAAAATGTAAGAGATGGCTATAAATGTGGGGACAGGAATGAGAAGGGGCTATGGTCGACCAAGAGATGTTCAGATTTTAAATAAAATTTCTACATCTTTAACCACAGCTATTCCAGTTTGTAAAAGACAAAGTGCTGGAAAGTTGATCCTCGCTCAGTAATGAGATGCAGGCACAGTCAAAGCAGGGTGCTTGCAGGCATCGAAGTGAGGCTTGGCTGGGAGAGAGCAGAGTGCAGTTCTGAGATCCTTCTCACAGTGCTTCTCTGGCTCCAGCAAGCCCCTCTGGGGCCGTCAGCATGGCTTCACTGACTAACATAGGGCAAATTTCATGCTGGCTTGAACCTAATACCTCTCTGTTTCTATTGCATTTTTTTTTTATTTATTTACAAAGAGACTTGCACAAAAAAATCCCAGAATAAGATTTCAAAGTTTTGGGGGCAGGGGGGATGAGAGTTTGGCTACAAGTTGTCAGGGGAACATAAAACCAAAAACACAAGACTTGGCCTCATTCTGAGTAATTTCAGAAGAAAACAAGCCTTTTCGGAAATGTATGCTCCTAACGGAGCTGGTTGCAGTGCTGGTGATATGGATTTGCAGTAAGCACTGGAACCAGGCAAACCTGAGTTCATATCACATTTCTGCTACTTATCAGTTATTTGTTAAACCCACTTAATATATTGTATATTAATATATATACACTTAATATATTGTATATTTTCATTTCCTTCACCTTGTGATGGGTGTAATGAGACTGCTTACTTATATCCTTCTTCTTATGGAAGAAGGATAACAGAGTGAGAAAAATTATGGAAAGCACTTTCTGCAGTGCCTACCAGGTAGTTAGTGCTCAATAAAAGCCAAGTCGTGGTGCTGTAATTATTTAATAAGGTTTGCAATTTGGCTGAACTTCATTAGGATTCCAAAGGATTTCCTTCCTCTCTCTCTCCCCCTCCCCCTTTCTCCTTCCTGTCTTTCTCACCTATTCCAGTTCAAGTTTTTGCCACCATATCGAGAAATTGCCAATACTGATTCCAAAATGTTTCACAAAAGCATACATAAGTGATTCTGAGAAGCTAAAATGGTAATCCTATGAGAATTGGCATGTTCACTGGGAAAATGTAAAGACTAAAACATAGGAGATTTGAGGAAAACATGCAGTAGAATTTGAATTCTTAGTGGATCAAGTCATTCCAAATGTTTTCATATGGATATGTTCAGAGTGACTTGGAAAAAAGTAAAGACAAATTTAAGAAAGTTAAGGTATGCATAAAATGCACCATTCATAAAAAAAATCTTTGCTTCAAGACATTTAAAATGATCTCATGACAAGACCTTTGGGTATTACATCAAATTATTGCAAACTAATTTGCAAGTAAAAGGGACATAGGATGAAAATATAATTTTCTTTAGGGTGAAAAGGAATCCAAATTAAAGAGTTAAATTCTTAGGTTAGGAAATGTGTTTGATTTTAAAAAGAGTTGTGTGACTCACTCATATGCCCACATTTATTTAATGAAATGTAACATGCTACTGAAACATTGCTTTCCACCAATACTTTGTGCCGTAGTCTAAGAAAAGCTGAGGATTAATAGCAGAGAAAACAGCTCTGTTTGGCTGAATAAACATTGCACAAACACTGAACTCTGTGTGGGATCATTAGTTTTTTCATCATACTATTTCTAGAATTGAAAAATCACAAATCCCTCTCCAGCTTAGTTCTTTTATGCAACAAAAGCATTACCCAGACCAGCTAAGATGTATTCTTCAGGATTCTGACATCTCTGGAATGTCAAACAGGTTCAGTAGACACCAAATACAGATTCTCTCTTTCATGTGGAAAGGTTAAGTAAGAAAAGACTTCATGTGAGGAAACTGCCCCATAATTCACGGTTATTTTAATTTAATCTGAGTGTGTTTCAATTTACATATAGACTGGAATGCAGTCTCAGAGGGGGAAAAAATCTATTTTGAGTAAATCAACATTTGGGGGGAATAAAACTGACCATTTTAAAAAACGATGCACATTTTAAAGCTCTATATGTATTTGAGAGAAGTCAGCATCAACATAATGTGAGATTGGCATTATTTAAAAATGAAGTATCCATAAAAACATTATGAGTGTATTCCTTGATTAAAAATTGGCTCTACGGCCTTCTGAAAATTTGAAAGACTTATGGTCTTTAAGACACCATAGCTTTTAACCAGACAAGCACATTCTTCTGGAAGATATTCCTTCAGTAGAATATAAATTAACCACAGACGCGATGAAATGGCCAGAGCTGGCAACAATGGGAGAGAGCTGGATGATATTAGAAATTAAATGAATAAAATATGGTGAACCGTTATCAACAAATATTTAACCATCAAGTTATTTTTATTGTAACCTTGAAAGAGGAGAGTACAATCGATAAATAATATTTGTATGTCTGTTCTTCCTTAATTACAATTATTTAGGTTTATCCTTATTGACTTGTAAGAATGAATATAACAGTATGATTTTCTTGCACCTCTTCAAGAAATTATTGTAGTCACTTTGCTTGGAAGTTTAATTCAAATTATGACTAATTATTTCAGTTCCCCTGAGGAGTCATTGAATGCTTGTATTTAATGTAACCTTTAGCACAATTTATGCTCATTAACTTTTAATATAAGTCCAAGACTTAACATTTAGGACACAGATCTAGGGAAGGAGACGACTTGAGCTTTGTTTTGTTGTTATTGTTGTTTGTTTGTTTGTTTTTTCCAAAGGTCTGAAGTCAAGTTCATGCACACATTAATTTAGTGCCTACTTTCACATATCATACTTGTAAAGCACCTTTCCAACATCTCCTCTGGGATTTCTTTTCTGTCTGAAATTCCATCATTAAAACTTTATTTCTTTTTCTATGTTTCAGATGATTTTATTGTCTATGTAGAAAATTCTAGAGAATGTACCAAAAAATCTGCTGAAACTAATAAGTGAATTTAGTAAATTAATATGATCCAGGGTTATATACAAATCAATTGTATTTCTATATATTAACAATGAACAGTTGGTAATTGGAACAAAGAAATAATATTATTAATGATGACATCATAAGATATGAACTACTTAGGAAATATTTTTATAATGTGTACAGGACACATATATTGAATAATGACATAAGATTCCTAAAAATCATTAGGTAACAACTAAATAAATGGAAAAGTATTCCATGTATTAGAGGCTCAATATTGTTTTCTTCCTGGATTAGTGTACAGATTCAATGCATTTCTAATTAAAATAATTACAAGGTTTTTTGGTGTTTTTGTTTGTTTTGTTATGTAAAAAGTGAGAAACTGATTCTACAGTTTATGTGGCAATAAAAAAAACCTTAAAATAGCGTAAATAACTTTGGGATGGGAGTGGAAGGACAAAGTTAAAAAATTTCCATTGTCTGATTTCAGGAATTACTTCAGTAAGCAAGCTAAAGTGAAATTGGCATAAGCATAAATATATAGATCAATAGAACAGAATAGAGCATCCAGAAATAAATTCAGACCAATATGAGAAATGGGTTTTCAACAAAAGTGTCAAGGTAATTCAATGAAGAATGATAAAATTTTCAAAAATGGTGCCAGAACAAAAATGTAACATAAATATATGCAAAATGTCACAAACAAAAATTACATCAAAATATATCAGCAAAACTGGGGCTTCTGGGTGGCTCAGTTGGCTAATATCTGCCTCCAGCTCAGGTCATGATCCTGGGGTCCTGGGATCAAGCGCCCTGTCGGGGGGGGGGGGTGGTCCCCTCCGCAGCAGGGAGCCTACTTCTCCCTTTCTCTCTGCCTCTGTCCCCCCTCATCTGCACTCTCTCTCTCAAATAGGTAAAATCTTTTTTAAAAAAAATCAGGAATACTGTAAGACTTCTAGAAGAAAGCACAAAACAAAATCTTTTCGACTTTGAGTTACACAAAGATTTCTTAGGACATAAAAAGTATGAATAAAAAGTAATACATTGGACTTTATTAATACTAAAATTTTCTGCTCTTCAAAGGGCACTGCTAAGAAAAGGAAAAGGCAACCAATAGACCAGGAGAAAATATTTGCAAAGCATGTGTCTGATAAAGGATTTCTATTCAGAATATATAAAAACTCGTCCGATTCAATAAGAAAATATGCAGCCTGATTTTGATTAGTGGGCAAGACATTTGAACAGACATTTGACCAAAAAGGAGATATTATGACAAAGAAAAACATGTGAAAAGATGCTCAACATAATTAGCCATTGGGGAAAGGCGAATTAAACCAGAATGAGATACCACTGTACATCTATTAAAATAGCTAAATTTTAAAAATATGAAGAAAAGACCAAGATCTGATGATGACACAGAGTAACTGGAACTCTCACATATTGTTCATGGGAATGGAAAATGATAAGGCCACTCTAGAAAACTGTTTTGTATTTCTTTCAAGTTAAACATACACTTTGTAACTCAGCAATTGCATTCCTAAGTATTTACTCAAGAGAAATGAAACATATATTCACATACAGATGATATCTAAATTTTTAAAACACTTTTTTGGTAAGAGCTGAAAACCAGAAAGAGCCCAAATGTTCAACGACAGGTAAATGGGACAGATAAATTGTGATATAGCCATAGAGTGGGATAATATTTAGCAATCAAAAGGAATTAACATGCAAAATCCTAGGTGAATCTCATTAACATTGGGCTGAACAAAAGAAACCAGACATGAAAGATTTATGCTGTATGATTCCATTTACATGGAATTCTAGAAAAGGCAAAACTAAGCTATGGTGCTTTTTTCAAAAGGAAGGTAAGCAAATAATTATAAAAGTGCAAATGAATACCTTGTTCTTTATTGAAGTTATGAATATTAGGGACTGTAACAGATGATCCCTGAAATTTCAGTGCATCAGCACAGGAAAAGTTGATTTCCCCCTTACAAGAAATCTAATGCAGCCCATGAGAGCTCTCATCTACTCTGTGACTCAGAGATTCAGGTTCTCTTCTTCTGGGATGTTGCCATCTCCAGGTTTCCAAGGTCCCTGAAACAGAGGATAAAAGAAGTCAAGGAAACACACAAGCTCTTAACTGTCTTGGTTCAGAAATCACACGTCACTTCCATTTATATATTCATTGGGCAGCATTAGTCATTTGGCTGTAAACTCCACGGAAGACTGGTAAACTTAGGGGACAGATGAAATATTTGGTGAGCACTGGATCCACCCCATACATTTTACCAAGTTCAAGATACAGATAAAAGGTGAAGGAAGTGTAAAATCTGAGGGGGGGCGGGGGGACAAGAAGATCCAGATGCTAGACTGGAAGAGGAGAGTGGGTAGGAGAGAGCTGAAGACAAACTATCTCAAAATCTTCCACTGTTAGCCCCAATCCACTGTTGTTATCATCTCTTCTTGGATAGATATTGACCATCTGTCTGCTGTTTCCCCGCCTGCAATATGGTAGCAGCTCATTATTCTAACATTCTGAGCAAAAATAGTAGTAGTGCCATAAGGATAAAATTGTCATGAACCGGGACACCTGGGTGACTCAGCAGTTTAGCGCCTGCCTTTGGCCCAAGATGTGATCCTGGAGACCCAGGATTGAGTCCCACATCAGGCTCTCTGGGTGGAGCCTGCCTATGTCTCTGCCTCTCTCTCTCTCTGTGTCTCTCATGAATAAATAAATAAAACCTTTAAAAAAAATTGTCATGAACCTTACCATACTACTCTAACTGGGATCTGAAAAATCCTGTTGTGTAAAATTTGGTGTCATTAATGCAAGATTAAAAGTCTGATGAGGATAACCTTGCTGTGGAGGACAGGACTCAATTACCAGTTGTGTCAAAGCCAAATTTGTGTTATCACAGGATAGATTATCATTGGGAATCTCTGCATGTAATGAAATCATCACTGTTAATTTTTGTGGAGAAAAAGTCTATGAAAGGTTACTTCCTAGTGTCATACATTTGGATGTATTTACTTAGAACAAACTATGGAATGTGCTATAATACAAAACTATTTCCATGCAAATTCAATTCAAATAATTAACTCTCCCCGGATGTCCATTGACCGACAGATGAATGGATAAAGAAGATGTGATGTCTATACACAATGGAATATTACTCAGCCATCAAAAGGAATAAAGTCTTGCCATTTCCAATGATGTGGATGGAACTAGAGGATATTATGCTTAGTACAATAAGTCAGAGAAAGACAAATACCATGTGATTTTACTCATCTGTGGAATTTAAGAAACAAAACAAATGAACATAGGAGAAAGGAAGGAAAAATAAAATAAGATGAAAATAGAGAGTGAGGCCATAAGAGATGCTGAACTCTAGATAACAAATTGAGGGTTGCTGGAGGGGAGATGGGTGGGGGAATGGGGTAACTGGGGGATGGGCATTAAGGAGGGCATCTGATGTGATGAGCACTGGGTGTTATATACAATTAATGAATCACTGAATTCTACCTCTGAAACTAATAAAAAAAAAAAAAGAAAATGCTAAGAAGTGATCCTGTTACTGTATTTACAAAACCACATCACATATTTGCAAATTAAAGTGTATCATATCCTACCCCCTCCCAAAAATTAATAATTAACTCTCAATAAGCTTAGTGTTTTAATTCAGTAACAAGCGTTTATTACTTACCAAAGGCCAATCATCTTTCTAAATGTTCATATGTGTTATCTCATTTAGGTTCTAAAACTTTGTAAGTTAGATATGACTGTTTCTTCTTTTTTTCTTTCTTTTATAACTGAGACTCAGAGAAATTATTTGCCAGGAGCTCCACAAATGATAGATAAGATTTGAAACCAGGTCTTCTGACACCTGTATTCTTTCTGCTACAACTCCAGCCTCAGCTGAAGTGATTAAAAGGTATTTCTTCTTCTTCTTTTTTTTTAAGATTTTATTTATTTATTTGACAGAGAGAGAAAGAGAGAGAGAGAACACAAGCGGGGGAAGCAGCAGCCAGAGCAAGAGGGAGAAGCAGGCTTCCCACCAAGCAGGGAACCCAATGTGCCCAGGACCCCAGAATCATGACCTGAGCAGAAGGCAGATGCTTAACCAACCTAGTCAACCCAGGCACCCCAGGTTTTTCTTTAGTTACTTATTATTGTGTCCTCATTTTTACTATCTGATGTATCTGTAAGTAGCTACTAAGTAGCTGAAGAGGAGGTGTTGAGATACATTGGAACAAGTACTCACCATAAGGTACATTTCTCACAAAGCAGGTACTTTGGCACATTTTGCAGAGGAAGAAACCAAGATCCAGGGAATTTAAGTGATTGACTTGAGGTGACATTTATTACTACTGAGCCAGAATTTGAACTCAATCTGTCTGATCCAGTTTCATTTCATGGTACCCAGACCCTCTCTCTTTGTGGGTGAAGAGAAAGGCAGCATAATGGCTCCACTCACATATGTGATAGAATTATCCCTGGAAAAAGTTAGATTTTATGAACACAATTAGCTAAAATGGCTTACAGTTTCATGCAAGAAACTTTATAACTTTCATCCCTTACACCATGACATTGGAATACAACACTAGGACGCAAACAAAAAGCTTAGTGTGAATGAGAGAAAAGTTATTCTGAATCAACAGTAAAAACATTCACATAATTGTTGTAATAAAAAGAAAAGTATCTTTAATGGGTGAATCGTAGCAGCATATTCTATTAGCATTCATCAAATGTTCCTAAAACATGTAAGGTTATAGACGTTTTACAAAAGGATATCAGCCAGAGATGAGGTCAGCCGCCAGCAATTGACTTCTCTTCGTGTCAGGATGACCTGGCCTTAGCTATAATTTCTGATGAAGGAGCCAGAATGATACCTAGTCATTTAGATATTTGGCAATCCTGTCTAGCCACTAAGGAAAATCAAGGCAGCTAGATGAACGTTGGGCAGGATACCTCAGAGAAATCCACTATAGTCTGCATCTTGCCCAGGACCCCACGAAGTCTTGCTGGCTTTATTGAGGAACCCAGCCAGGGCAGCTCCAGGATTTCCAACCAGGAGGGCTTATTGGGCAAAAGGAGTCTTGCTCTGTTGCATTGACATTTGCTTACATTTCATATTTGGTTGAGGAAATATTAATTATTCGCATCAGAGGAGGGGAGGAGTCCGGGGGGGGGGGGCAAGAGTTGTGGAAATAATTAAAGGAACAAGGGTGAGTTTTCCAAGAGAATGAGTCCCTTGTATCTAAGACCAGAGATCCTCCCTGCCCCAAAACACCACCAAATTTGGTGACACCCCAGTACAGGAGCAAAGGAGCCTATATCCTCTTGGGACATTGGTGAGAGCTGCAGGAACCCTGTGTCTGGGAATAAGAGACAGCAAGGGACCCATTGGAGATCTCTGGAGAACAAACTGGCCTGAAGATAACTCAGCAGACACCACTGTGGGAAAACAGACCCACGCCAGGTCCCCCCGCCCCCCGCCGCCCTGCCAGCCCACATATTGTCACACCACCTGGAGCTGAAAGCAACTCTGAGAAGGGGGTGTTTTCCCTGAATCGACTGAGACATTTTGCCATGGGGTAGGGGATCGTCATGGAAACGTAAATTACATTAAATGTCATTTATCAAAAACCATAATGTTACCTTTCATGTGACTTAAATGAGTTTGTAGTGTAAGTTCAGACCCCACACATCTGTGTTAAGCTGATAGCCCATCAACCAGACAGCTGGAGATGATGCACCTGCATTGTGCTTCCTTCCATCCCATTCTCATGAATGGTGCTGATGTGCTCACTTCTTCCTATGCCATTTCCCTAAACCCATCCCACCACTCCATGCCATACATGCTGTGTGATCAACAACTAGAGTCAGGCTCCCTTGGTCTGTTTTGTTTAAAGTATACATAAAGAGGATTATATCCCCTATCATCCTGGCAATGTAAACCCTTTAAGCTTTAAGCCCGTCCTACCTATCCACACATCCTGAACCCGCCTCCAGGAAAACAAGGACAGACTTCTACTCTGATTGTAAGACCTCTCCTAAGCCTCCCTGCCAGCCCTCAGTCTTAGCCTCCTTGCCCCTGGCCTGCCTTTGCTCCAATCTCATCCCCATCTGGTCTCAAACTCTTGATCTCTGACCTTGCCCTCAATCCTACCTTTGGCACTGTGGACTTGATGTTTATACATAGTCTCCCTGGGTGTGACCTTTGACATTTTCCTATGGACTTTGACTTGACTTGTATTCCCTATTCTCAGGGTCTGATTCGCCCCTGGGCATAAAATTTCCTAATCCAAGTTCAGCCCTACTGAATGCAAGTCCTCACTTTGGCAATTGAAACAACAATCTAGTCTGGCCAGTCCTGACCTCACTATAAATGATGAACTTCAGCAGATAAAATGGACAGGAAAGCTCTTTGAGAGGTTTCACATATAAGAGTACACTATTAGGGATCAGCAGTTCTCTAGTAAGTGTCTAATACCTGAAAACAGCACATTGCCTGCTCCTTCCCATTGCTGCCCTGAAGTCGACAGACTGCCACTTCATTTCATTCTCTCCCATTCTGCCTATTTACAAGCAATTCTTTATATAGCCCCCAAAGCCCAAGAGGTTATTTTAGGTTTGGACAATGTATGAGTGACAGCATGTATTAGAAGGATGGCTATGGGCTCCCATGGAGTTCAAATATTTTCTCTATAACTTACAAAGTATGGACTGTGGTTTCCTCATCTAGCAAACAGGAATGGTAACATGTCACTCACTATAGGCTTACTCTGAGGATTAACATACATAAAGCACCTAGCACCAAATATGATACACAGTAGGTGCTCAATATCTGTTTTCCCTTACTCCCACCTTCCCGTACTCGATTGTAACAGTTGGGTTACTTGGTTCCTGAAGGTCTCACTCTGAAACACTGTTTTGGAGAGAAAGAGCTGGATGGGTCTCTTCAATGAGCTGATAAAGATCCCCACATCTCCGTGCTTCCTTGTATTCCTTGTATCAATCTACTACTCCTTGTCTACAGTGTTGGCCATGGGCTACTGACTGGGGTCTCATGGGAGGCCAGCTGCTAAGGCTGAATTTCACCCAGGCCCACTAATATGCTCCAATTCTGTGATAATGACTTGAGAAATAAATATCACTTCAAACCTCCCTGTCTGTACTTTTAGCTCAGATTTAGATGGTCTG
This sequence comes from Vulpes vulpes, assembly GCF_048418805.1. Lineage (NCBI taxonomy): Eukaryota > Metazoa > Chordata > Mammalia > Carnivora > Canidae > Vulpes > Vulpes vulpes. The sequence continues at coordinate 186,979,086 of NC_132780.1, forward strand.
TTGCATGGCTGATAGCTTGTCCTCTCAACTCTCTTTCCAAAATGAACTTAACACCCAAATCTCATGGGCTATTAGGTCACTGCCACACCCAGAGAGCAAGACAGAGAGAACGGGTGTGATGCTTTTCTGAGACCAAAAATGCAGAAGATAGAAAAAGGCAAAGGCTGCCATCAGCCCAAAAGAGATTAAGGGGCAGCCATTGTGTTCCTGAAGATTCAAAGTGTTGGCTTCTTTCTAGTTTCTTCAGTTACAGGCCAGGAGGTCAATCTCTCTTCCTCATCTCTTGGGGCTGGAGTGTTTGTTTGCGTTTAGCTAACACAAAGAATCACCTCGAGGTGATTATTATCACATTCTTATCACCTCCCCAGCTGCTTGCTACTGAAGGAGCAGGAACCCCCAGGGATGACAAAGAGCAAGACCATCACAGGGAAGGAATGTGAGATGGTTCGATGAGAAAATTAAAATTACTTCCACACCTCTACCAGTTAAAGTAAGAGAAAATTCGGAACTGGTTCCTCCTTATGCTTATTCTAACACAGTGTATTCAACACTTTTTCACTTTTTGTTTGTTTGATTGCTAAAACAAAACAAAACAAAACAAAAAACAAAACCAAACTTTTGAAGATGGAGAGAACCCAGAATATAATACCTGAATCTGAGCATGGAAAGGAAGAAAAAAGAAAGAAAGAAAGAGAAAGAAGAAAGAAAGAAAGAAAGAAAGAAAGAAAGAAAGAAAGAAAGAAAGAAAGAGAGAGAGACAGAATGGGGTGCCTGGGTGGCACAGTTGGTTAAGTGACCGACTCAATTTCAGCTCAGGTCATGATTTCAGGGTCATGGGCTCAAGCCCTGTGTCTGACTCTGCATTCAGCACAGAATCTGCTTGAGTTTCTCTCTCCATCTCCCCCTGCTACTCCTGCTAATGTGCTTGCACTCCCTCTCTCTCCCATACATAAATAAATTAAAAACAAACAAACCCTCAGTATAAAGTATCTTTAAAAATAATCTAATTATAACCAAAAAGTAGTGTAAAATATTGAGAAGTTTCTGTAGCTGTGTCCTGAAAAGTTGAAATAACTTAAATTATAAAGCGATACAGGTTCCTAGTGAGAGTAGATAATTTATGATGTTTGTACAGGGAGAGACATTAGCCAACTACAATTCATGCTAAGGAGGATTTTGAACAAAGTCCAGATGGTGTTTCAGCAGTAAAATGCAGTTATCCTGGGACTATCTGGTGAACAACAAAATCACTGAAGTCAAGCTCACTGTTGCTTATAAGAATCAAGTTCAACAGAAGCCAAACCAAAAAACAATGGAAAACAATTGTACAATTTTTTTTATGTTAGGAATGGCACTGTTGGGATCCCTGGGTGGCGCAGCGGTTTGGCGCCTGCCTTTGGCCCAGGGCGCGATCCTGGAGACCCGGGATCGAATCCCACATCGGGCTCGCGGTGCATGGAGCCTGCTTCTCCCTCTGCCCATGTCTCTGCCTTGTGTCTGCCTCTCTCTCTCTCTGTATGACTATCATAAATAAATAATATTTAAAAAAAAAAAAAAAAAAAAAAAAAAGGAATGGCACTGTTATCTTTATTTTATTGCCTAGTTTTTATTTAATGCACAAATCATATTTGTATTGCAGCAAAGGGGAAAAAAGGGTGAAAAGTCCACATTCTCATCATCCTAAAACACATAATTACAAGCACACATAATTCAATACAACTGAAATCAAAGCACAGCTTCAATTCTCACTTTTTTTTCCCATTTAACTCAATATTAAATAATCATTATCTATCATCATTTTTGGCAGCTCCGTAACATTCTAATTTTTCTACCATAATATAGTATTCAAGTCTCTTATAAACTTGCCAATTAGGATGCCCTTGGATATTTTTATTGTTAGAAATAAAACTACAAAGCATATCTCAAGCAAACAACTATTGTCCCTTTCTGGATTTTCTTAAGCACTGTAGTCTTCTTTAAATGTAACAATGTAACTCCCATGTTTCCTTCAAATGAATTTTGGAACTTTTAAAGAAAGGCAAATTATTGTTTTTATGTTTAGTGTCTCTTCACATCTGTGCTAATATCCTCACCTTAAAATTTTCCATTTCATAAAGCTGTCACCAAATTCTACTGAGCTCAGATGACTGCTCACAGTAAGTTCCATTTTACTTGGCTCCAATCAATTACAGGAATATAGATGATTTACAATCCAAATCATTTGAGCTCATACATTTCACATAGGGTAAAACAGAGTTGACAACCTCACTTGAAAATGTTAAAAGGATAGTCCATGTTTTCATGCACTAGTAAGTGATTTCTCAGTTAAATCTGAATGAATTTGAATATGTAATAGAGCCAAAATAGCACACAAGTCTGGATTTTGTGGAAAGCACAGCATGGGATCATTTCTATGCTGAGATTAAACATTTCATTAATCAGCAAAGGCTCAAATCTATTTTTCCTTTTTATTCTTCATTCAGTAGCTCCCTTCATGCTAGTGTTTCTTTTCTAGAAATAGAAAAAAATAAGAATGCTTTTCTTAGAAAAACTATAAAAGTTTTATTTAAAAATCGTTAATGGAAATCTGCTAGTGATAATATTATATGATTTCTAAATTGTCTAGAAGTTTATTACATCCTCAAATTGCTTTTCCCTCTGTCCTCCTCAGTGATTGTTTACTGAAGGAGGGTGTGGGCAAGCAGACCTTACCTAGCTACACAGGTCAAGGACAATAGGACGACTTTGGAAGAAATCAGGACACTGGGAGAACAAGTTTTGAGTCATCCCCTTCTATAGTGATTGATAAGTTGACTCAATTCATATGGGCATTAAGGAGGAACTGGTACTGATAATCTTATCAGAAATATTCATGTTTGAATCGTTATAAAGATAGAGTCTTCAATTTCCTTAGCAAAGCCTGGTGTGGGAATAATAAAAATGAGTTTAAATATTTAAAAAACATCATATAAGACATACTTCCAGGAACGTGGGGTAGTAGGAGAGAGACTATGGGTTTTAATTTGGAGCTACAAACAGCAAAGGAATTCAATTCAATTTTCACAGGTAATAAATTTATAGTTCAGAATCAGTCATTAGAATAAAACTCCCTAGAATGAGAGGAAGAAAAAAAGATAAACACATTATTCCACACGTTCCACAGCTAGAGGCGGTACCAATTTACTCATGTGGCTGATATTAGTCTAATCTTTTTGGTTTTATTCTTTATGATGCTATCTCACATGAAATAGAAGAAGAAACAAAATCAGATCCAAGAAAGAAATGTGCCAGACTAATCACTTTAGGAAAAAAATATCATTTCACATTAAAAACATAATTCTGGCAGATTTCACAGCAACATAAAAAGGAAACAACTGGCTTCACGAAGAAGCAAGTTAACAAGTACCATGAGGGCATTACCGATAGCAAAGTGCTTTAGGAAAGACTAAACAATACGACTGCACTCTGAAAAAGGAGGCACTGAAATCACATGCCACTGAAGGATTTCAATCTGATGAGTCAAGTGTTTGATCCTTATCTAATATTCTGTATTTTTCAAAGAAAGGATCATTGAAAACTTCTTTCAATTATATTTAAGTATGAGAATATAATGATTTCTTAGAGTATTCAAATTATGTTATATATTATATACTCAACTTATACATTATATTCAAATTATATTCAGATACTACTATACCAAGTGAACTCCTTTCTTTCCTTTATTTTCCTTTTCTTCTTAAAAAAGTTTATATTCAACAAAAAAGGTTTATATTCTCTGGCTCTCTCTTAGTATATTCTTTTAACTGCCTTGTTTTAATTTTTTTAATGAAACAACAGGGTATAATCCATAAGTAAATATACCAGAGAAAGATGACAATGTCCATATTGATCTCAAAAGTTCATCTTGGTCTTGTAGATTTCCAACAAACAATGACTTCCAATATGAATTAAAGATGAATACGTGTTTATTAATTTCTAAGCATGTGTGTGGAAAGAATAGTCCTCGTTCTACGGGAAATCAAGAAGTTAAGACACAATCGCTATTTCAAGCTGACAACTGAACTCTTCAAACTTTCTAGAAAGGGAGATAACACTTAGAAAGTTAGAATGGGAATTTTGGTTGACACAATGGCTTGGGGGGTGCTGCTGGCATTTAGATCCCAGAAGCCAGAGATACCCAATGTCCTCAATATTCCAGATGATTCTATACACCAAAGAACGTTTCAATACAAAAAGCCTCTTAAACTCAACTGAGAAACTCCTAGGGCGTTTGAATTTGATACTGTAGATCCCAATGCATTCACTCACTCACAATTGACTGTTGAGCACCCACTGTGGTTTGGACACTATTCTAGGACTGTCACAATTGCACAGATGAGCAAGGTTCAAGCCTGCATCTATCTATTGAGGGGAAAATATGAAAATCAACAACCATACTATTTTAAAAATTGTTATAGTATAGAGGAAGGAATGGGTTTCAGGAGGAGTCTTTCATTCAACAAGATTCATCTGAACTCTTAATTCCTGTGGGAATTATGAGGAAATATTTCCAAAAAGAGAATAACCCCTAAAATGCATACTAGTCAGTGTTCATTAATTTCTTTACAAATATGTATTGAGTGTAGGCACTATGCTACTGTGCTACATACTAGAATTTTGGCACTGGACCAGGCAGACATGGTCCCTGTCTTCATGGAGCAAATATTCTAGTAGGGTTGATAGTAAATAAAACATTGGTAGTGTGATAAATGCCACAAGGGAGATTGGTTGTTCTAGTAGAAAATATTAGGGATGTGTGGAGCTATGAAAAATATGGTTAGAGAAGTCCTATCTAAAATGGCAAAATTTGGGGTACCTGGGTGGCTCAGTCAGTTAAGTATCTGACTCTTGGTTTTGGTCCTCAGGTCGGGATCTCATGAGTCATGAAATCAAGCCCCATGTCAGGTTCTGAACTTGGCATGGAGTCTGTTTGAGAGTCTCTCTCTCTCTCTCTCTCTCTCCCTCTGCTCCTCCCCTCACTCATGTGCTCACTCTCTCTCTCAAATAAATAAATCTCAAAATAAGATAAAAGAGAATGGTGACATTTGAGTTATGACATGAAGGATGAGAAGGAGGGAGTTCTGTAAGGTGGTAGAAAGTGAAAGGATTCTAGGAGAAGCAACTGCATATCACTGAAGACAACTTGGCTTGTTTGAGAAAATGAAGGAAGGGCACATGACAGAGTGTAGTGCACAGGTGGAAGAGCAGTGTGAGGTGACCTCAGGGAGGGAGGCAGGAGCCAGGGCTTTCAGAGCACTGAAGGCCAGTGCAGGAATTTGGGACTTTACCAAAAGTATAAAGAGAAGCCACTGAAGGTTTGTGTGCTTGTTTTGCTACCAAGGGGCTTCAAACAGGAAAATAACTTGGTTGGATTTACTTTTCTAAAGTTTTGGTGGCTATTTGGAGACTGAATTGTGAAGAGGCAGAAATTGAAGCAAGGAAACCAAGCAGGAGGCTACATCATGAATGCATGTGAAAGAAGGTGGGCAGCCTAGGTGGCTTAGCGGTTTAGTGCCACCTTCAGCCCAGGGCATGATCCTGGAGACCTGAGATCGGGTCCCGCATCGGGCTCCCTGTGTAGGGCCTGCTTCTCCCTCTGCCTGTGACTCTGCCTCTCTACCTGCCCCACCCTCTGTCTCTCATGAATAAATAAATAAATAAATAAAGAAGGTGGGGGTTGGACTAGAATGATGGCAGTGGAAATGTGGACACCAGAGGCCTGAGATGTACTGAGGAGGTACAATTAATGGGATCTAAGGATGGGTCAGAAGTAAGAGACATTTCAAAACCTGGTTTATTTCCACTCAAATCTAGGTAGTCAGTGGTTCCAGTTACTGAGATGGGGAAGAAAAGGAGAATCAGGAAGAACAAGGGAGGAAATTCAGATGTTCCACTTTGGACTGGTTAAATTCAAGAAGCCAGAGACATCCAAGTGGAGTATGCAAAGGAGACTTCAGCTGGAGATAAGCTTAGGAGTCATCTGACACATGAGTCCATGGCAGAAAGCCTTGGAACTAGATGAGATCTCAAAAGAGAGGCTTAAAAGAGAGAATAATCTGGGGTTATTCCTTGAAGTGCACCAGTGCTTTAGGAGTTCATTAGAGGAGGAGGAGAAGGCAAGGAAGGCTGAGAAGGAGCAGTCAGAGAAGTCAGGAAAATCTGTGAGGAGCCAAGGAGAACAGACAAGAACAGTTTAGCCAGGAAGAGAAAGGTTGTGCAAAGGAGTAAGGAATGGGGAAGGAAACTTCAGGCAGAGATGGGAGACTTGAATGAGAACACACAGGCAGCTTTAGGGATCCGAGCCAACTCAGCAGGGCTGAAGGAAAGGGTCCTATTGAGGAGATGCTGGAGATATTTTAGGGAAGGTAGAAAGATATCAAATTATGATAGATTATACTTCCCTTTCTAAAGAGTGTGATTTTTGTCACAAAGGTGTTAGGAGTCTAGCAGAGGATTTCAGGCCAGGAGGTGACACAGATTGATACATGATGTAGAACAAACCCTCTAGGAGTTCTGAGAAAGAGAGAGAAAGAGAGGAAGGGAGCCCAATTTTAGGAATTCAGTGACTCTTTAGGAAGACACCAGATTAGGGTGCTAGGAATGGGTTATAGAAGAGAGAACAGATTGGCAACATATTTAGGAGGTAGAAAGAACAGGATTTGGAAATGAGGGGTCCTAAGAGAAGTCTAGGATGATTACAGGCTTAACTTTCCAATGATTCTAATATTTCTCGTGCAATAGACCAAAGTGAGGAAAACAAGAGTAGGTGCAGGTTACAGGGAGGAAGACGGTATCTTTGCACATATTGAGTTAGAGGTGTCTGTGGCATATCCACTTGGAAACAGGACCTGAAGGCAAGTGGCCTAACACAGATATCTATTTGAGTCCTGGTCTCACGCACGGGTGGTAGTTGAAAGACCTGGGGAGAGGATGTGGAAGAAGACCCAGAACTCAGTATTAAGGAATCCTGCATTCACAGGTCAAGTTAAGGAAAGACTGGTAGTGAAGTTCAAGAAAAAAATCAGAAGGGTGTCCTAGAAGTTAAGGAAAGAGAGATAGAAGACACGATTGATAGGACCAAATATTACAGAGGTAAGGAACGAAAGTATATGAACATACATGGATATATACATAATACATAGGGATAAATAGATATTATTAATATATAGTTATAGATACACACTGTTAGGGACTGAACGTTTGTGCCCTCTCCCCACAGATTTGTATGTTGAAAGCCTACCCTTGGCTGTGGTCATTTCAGGAGATGAGGTGTGGGGAAGATAATTAGGATTAGGTGAGGTCATGAGGGTGGAGCCCTCATGAATGGGATTAGTATCCTTATCTGAGTCACAAGAAAGCTTGCTTCCTTTCTCTGCTCTCTGCCAGGTGAGGGCTGGTAAAAGACAGCCATCCATGAAGTAGCAAATGGCCCTCACCAGACACTGAATCTGCCAGCATCTTAATTTTGAACTTCTCAGCTTCCAGAACTGTGAGAAATAAATTCCTGTTTACAAGCCACCCAGTGTATGGCATCTTGTTATAACAGCCCAAGTGGACTAAGACACACACGCACACACACGCTCACACACACCACATATATAGCTCCATTGTTCCATTTAGATGTCAGAGGAATTAAGTGACCTTCAGGTTTAGAAAATAAACCAGGAGCTGAGCACAGAAAATTTCAATATGGACAAGGGGAAATAAAGATACCACTTGGGAGTCAGCTTTTTGCATTGCTGTTATTTAATCTAAGGGTGTGGAAGTCTTTTAGTGTGTGATATGAATATTATATGATGTATAGTATCAAGGAAATTCAAACATTGATATCTATAAAAGTACTGCATATATAACAAGGAAAAATAGGGAAACTATGGAATATACATTCATTGTGACCTGCTAACCATCTCATCTATAAAACAAAATTATAAAAAATAAAAATAAATAAATAAATAAATAAATAAAAAATAAAACAAAATTATTTAGAGTAATAATTTTGTAATAATCAGTAATCATTATTTTTGAGTTGCTCTTTAATTTTAAAGCAAATCAATAGCTTTTTAAAAATAAATTTTAATTTTAAATGTATTATTCAAATTCAGTAAACTATTGCATATCAGGGTAAAATTTTCACTAACCAAACAAAAATATCACACTTCATAGTTCATACTCTGTTATACTCTTTTAAATTTTAAACATAAATACCAACTCCAAGGGGCCACTAAGTATAACAGAATGGAAATGACTCAAGTTCTATCTTACAATCACTTGCTCATTTTGCACCTTCCATATAAATTCAGGAGTATGAAGTGGGGATTGGAGACAAGAACTGCTCCTGAGGTGAGCTTGAAAGTTTCAAACCATTTTGAACTTGTTCTTGGAAGGAACATATTTAGTAGCTGAGTCCCTATGAGTTGAAGCAACTGTATAAAAGGAAATTTCTTCAAGTTAACTTTCATGTACAACTGGATGTTCATTAAAGGACAAGTAATTAAGACGTTCTAATTTGAAAGTTGCATATACAGCTAAAACTCACCAGTAATCGCAGTGGTTATTGAGAATGTAGATGAACAAAGGACATTTTTTGAGGAAGAGGAATTTCTCATTGACATTGTTTGGAATTGCTGGCACATGGTGATAATAAAAAGCAGATCAACTTCAAGTCAGTTTTATTATTGTTTTTAAATTCTATCCTGAAAATGCATACCCTAACTGCTTGCACCCAGGGCAATTCCCTCACACCCACTCTACCCTTGTTGAGCCACTGGGGAAAGGAGCCCTCCATAGTTTGGTAAGGCTCCCTGACCACCACCACGGCCATGCTTCACCCCACCCTATGTAGGCCCTACTGAGAACCAAAGACGTGTCATGGTTTCAGAGAGTGAAACAACTACATGGAGGACCTACAGAAATCATAGGGCTGTTTCCTGATTTCGGTGCCTGGAATAAGTTGGCATATGGAATGCTATGGAGAGGGTAAGAGCTTGAATATAAAAAGGTAATCAGGGTAGAGATCATATTTTCAAAAATCGGTATGTTCTCCAAGGGAAAAAGTATAAGGAAACAAAGGCAGAAACCTGGCTCTGAGGTTTGGATAAGTCCCTGGATAAGAAAACAAAATTTAAAAGAAGACAACCAATGAGTTGTCTGAGGAAACAAACAAATAACGAGAAACAGAAAACAATGACTTTAGGAAAGTCAAGGGAAATGGGTATTTAGAAAGAGGAGTGTCTGCACTGGTGGATGCTACAGAAACCCCAGGAGAATGGGGACTGAAAGAGAGCCATTGTGTTTGTGCAGAAGCTCACTAGCAATTTTTAAGAGACCAATTTTAGAAAACTAATGGAGGCAGAAACTTGCTTCTCTGTGGAATTAGGGAATGAAATAAATGGTACCAAAATGAAAGGCAGAGGATTCGGATCACTCATTAGAGAGTGTGACACACAAAAAAGAAAGAAATCAGTTGAATAGTGGTTAACCATATGACAGTATACAGGAGAGGTTTTTTTGTTTATTGCCTTTGATTTTTTTTTAAGATGAGAAGACATGTGCAAACTAGAAAAAAGGGAGGAGACATGCAGGGAATACACTAGGAATAACCTAGGTTAATGCTGCACCATGACAGATGGGCAGTGGGTGAGCAAGTCAAGGGAGAAAGAGCAAAGCACTGGAGTTGCTAACTGTGGCATTTAGACAAAATGGGCTGCAAGGGAGACACTAGTGACAAGTGAGGTAAAGTTGGAGGAATCAAATAACTAGAGACTTGGTGTAATGGAGAGAAGGTTTAATAGCTATGGAAATTGGAAATCTGCAGGTTGTGGTCACAGATTAATTTCAAGATTATGGAATTGGAGCCAATATCAGCTGATCTTCAGGCCAGATGGGATTCCAAGCCTTAAGAAACATCTGCATTTAAAGGCTATGATTAAGCAAGTGAATAAACAAGTGCTCTAGAAATACCCTGATGAATCAGAATAGCAGATATAGCCTAAGGTTACATCTGATATTCTTCTAAAGAGTGTGTGGTGGAGCACTTTTTAGACGCATGCTAAACTACACATGGGATTTTAAATCTAGGTGTCTTTGTACCTTAAATAAGGGATATGTAGGGTTCAAGATAGTTTTCATTGAGATTCAGGTGGCAAAGTCCTTAACGCTTTTTCCTCATTATCTATAACCTAACTACTCATTCTGCTGGATATGAGATTTACCAGATTTTCAGGATTAAATAACATCCAAGAGGCTGACCAGCATTTATGAAGCCTAGTAAGAAGGCATTTACCATAATTAACTGTACCAAGAAGTTTTCCCTTATATTTTTTTAATTGTAAAAATAAGACAATCTCAATGAATACATTTTGGAAAAAATACAAAAACGCATTAAGAAGAAAACAAAGCTCTTCCTTACCTCCACCATTCTCAGCCCAACATTACTCATATTTATCTATAGATGGATGTATGTATGTACTTTGTGTGTGTGTGTGTCTGTATCTATGTATTTTAAAGAGTTTAAACAGTTGGAAAATTGTAGCGGTTTGCTAAGTAGACATTAAAACTCCCTCTAAATACAAAGATATGAAAGAAATTGGAAAGGGAAACAAAAATTATGGCCCTGTCCTCTTCCTCAATTTCTGGGTTTCAATTTAATTAAACACTTTTCATACTTAATGTCTATAACTGAAATAAAAAAACTTGGCCATCCAATAATGCTTTTGATGACTAGGTATTAAGAACTTAAGTGATATTTTATGTTCAAACTATTGAAAGATGAATCAACTTTTTAAAACCCTTAAAAACTATTTAAATTTATGAAATAGATGGTTAGTACCCAGAAAGAATTGGTGGAGATTTTCAAAGACGCCCAACTTAATGCTGATTTTTCTCATTGTTGTTTATAAGAAAGAAAATGTCATTAAAACAATAATAAAGGGGCACCGGGGTGGCTCAGTCAGTGAAGCATCTAACTCTTGGTTTCAGCTCTGGTTATAATCTCTTGGGTCGTGAGATGGAGCCTCACCCTGGGCTCTAGGCTCAGCAAGGAGTCTGCTTGAAGATTCTCTCCCTCTGTCCCTCCCCCAACTGGTGTACTCTCTGTCTCTAACTCTCTCTAAAAACAAACTAAAAAACAAAACAAAACAATAATAATAAATAGATGTCTTTACCTGGAAATCAAGAAGACCCCAAAAGGAAGCTGGAATTGATAAGAAATAAGGCCAAAGATCCTCAACTCATCTTAAACATTAAGCAATATTTTAAGCATTAATACTTTATTTTTGGTTAATGATGTACAGTGGGTAAATTTGCAATAAAGAAAACCATTAACTTCTCAATTCCTCCCATTTTAAGTTGACAAGTATGAATATGTTATATAAAGCAGCAAATGGAGAAGCAGTGCAGTTACCTGAATAATTCAAGAAAGGAATATTAGATAGAAAAATTTATACCCAATAGCTCCAAAAACAGAGACAAAAGAGGATTTTGTCTAAGTGGTTGTCTAAGTGATAATCCAAATCTGTCATTTCAGAATCAATAGTCAACATTTTATTTTTATTTTTAATCTGTTATTCCAAATCATACATCAAAATAACATCAGACATTTGCTTTTGCTATTTTGATGAAGTGCTAAAACCTGAGTACATGGAAAATTGTCTCTAAATAAAGCCTTTTAACTCAAATTGGGAGAAGTGGACTGACCTTCATTTTATTTCATGTTAACAGCGCTAGCTAGTAAAATTTATAGTAATAGAAATTGGCTCGTTCCTTCAGGCAGCATCTCACCATCACTGGAATAAAGCTAACATCCAATGTGCTGTTGGGGCTGCCTGACTTCAGCTGTTTATTTCACAGGTAATTAGTACAGATCTTTTATATTCTGTTAAAAGGGTCATTCCAAGAAGAAATAGAAAACATCGGACAAAGAAAATATGAGTTGATCTTGTCAGCATCGAGGATTTCTCTGCAGGAGATCTTGCTGTGGCTTTCATTATTACAACAACCAATAGGTGTTGCTATAGAAACTATACTGTTAACAAGCTAACAGAACAAGGCAGAGACAGAAAAATGATGAAACTGGAGGGGGGAAAGGAGGAAAAAGAAAAGGCTCTAAGGTTTGGTTCTTGTAAATGAGTCTCTTGCTTTAAAACCTTACTTATCTCTCCTAGTTTTCCCCTTAATACTGCATGGATAATGTATGACCAATAATAAGAACAATATAATAAATTCACACAGCCTTCTTCAGCAAGGTCTCAGAGAGCTTTAAAATTCAAAATGAAATTAAAAGCAACAATAAACCAATACCTTTAAAAATTAGGACTCTAAAATCCAAAGTGATCCAGACGAGTAATGAGGTATATCTCCTACCCCTCAAGGAGAGAAATACTACATATTCATCATCTATGTATGCCAAATGTATTTGAGAAATCTAGTCAATGCAGTCAAAAGTAAAATATATCATCTCGGTTCAATTAATAATTAGGTTATCAAAAAGAAAATTATCCAAGGATATTTTTTAAAGTGTATACTTAGATTAAAATGTTATAATAAATCTATGTGAAACCTCAACCTCAGATAGCGTAAAGGGGTTTGAGTCTGACCTTTCCTACCCCCTCCCCCAAACTCTTAACATTCAGGTTAGACAAAAAGGTAGGGAATTAGATTCAAAACATATATGAAGTACATTTATAACTCAGCTCCTTTGGGATTGCCAGCTAAAAATCTTTTCGCATTTCTATTCTATAATTGCCTCCTTTACAAGCCTAAAACACTCCCTGCAAAATTCACCACTGTGGATTTCTGTGCACGAGGACAGGAGGAAACACAGCCATTTCTTTCAAACACTGCTCCTCAAAAGAAAAAAGAAAACAGTTATACAGCTCCACTCCTCACCAGCACAAGTTCATCAGCGGCCTGTGAATATCACTAAGGTTGTATTAAAGCTCAATGTTCAAATTACAATGTCTCTTCACCTGATTGATTTCTGTGCCCCTATAAAATGTCTCCCAATTATTTCTGGAAGTCCCCAAAGAGGTGATCATGAGCGCTAACCAAAGGTTCCCCCTGTCACAACCAGAGGGCTGCCTCTGTCCTCTTATTTCTGGTTCTCTGGGATCCCTGCTCTCCTTCTCACAAGCCACAAGGAGTCCTTACACAGCCCTTGTTAATGGATCTCCACACAACCCCAGAATCCATGAGGAAATGGAAAGAATGTCCTGCACCCCAACTCAAAGCCTGTTTTCATTTATTCAACAAAAAATTTGGGGAGCTATGCCCCGAAGTTGCCCTGTTTGTGGGCAGTGTTGCTCAATGTGCTTCACGGAAACAATTCTTTTAGTTTCTGTGTCTCAGCTCCAATTAAACAATATATCTGTTTAAAAAAAAAAACAAAAACAACAACAACAAAAAAACAAGTAATCCACCTCCACAAGTAGTAACAACATTATTCAGTCACAGACCAGTCTCAAATCTGCTTAGGAAAATTTTTAAAAGGCCCAAGGAAGCAGAATTTGCAAACATGTGACTGTATTTACCAGTCAGATAATATGGAATATTTTTATTTGGAGTCCCTTCAAGTCACTGATTTCAAACATCTTGTTTAATTATATTTATTATTTTTTAAAATATTTTATTTAATTATTCATTTAGAGACAGAGAGGCAGAGACACAGGCAGAGGGAGAAGTAGGCTCCACATAGGAAGCCTGATGTGGGACTTGATCCCTGGGCCCCAGGATCACACCCTGGGCCAAAGGCAGATGCTCAACCACTGAGCCACCCAGGCATCCCAATTATAGTTACTATTTTAAGTTTGCCAAACTATATGTGTGACTTGAAAGATTGTCCCAGAAGAAGAGACAGTCTACTCCAACCTGTGTCCAACTCTCCATTCCACTTCTGGGAAGAGGAAAACTTACAGCTCTTGAAAAATAGTTTGCTCTACTTCTAAAGCTGTCATCAAGATTTGAAAGGTCTAAGGGCTAAATTTCAACCCAGACTCAAACTCAGGTGCCTTATTCTCTTTGTACGACATTTCTGCAAGATGGAAGAATCAAAGCATTTCATGATTTTGATGATGGAGCAAGCACTTGGAGAAGAGCTCCGAGAGGAAGAAAAAGCCAGACACAGGGGCAGAAAGTTTCCTAAGTGCATCATTTTTGACAATGGGGACCCAATAGGAATGGCTACCCCAAGAATGTTGGGTGTCAGGGCAGCCCATCAGTAGTTCTTCTATCTGCACAAGGGAAGTAGCGGAATGGGAACATGCTTTTGTAGACTTACAAGAACACACACACAGGGACTGAATTGTTTTCAGTTGCAAACAACCCAACTGTTCTTCAGTGGGGAAACAGGTATGTAAGTTATGGTAGTCACATAGTGGACTATTACGGGGGAGTTAAAATGATAGAACAAGATCTATATATAGATGAAAATTTCAAAAATATAATAGTGAATTCAAAAAGTACATTTCAAAAGGATTTTCTTGATAGATATAAATTTTCAAATCTGCCCAGATACTCTGTATTATTTATGTATGCAAACATATGCGATCTTCCCACACTAGTCTCTCTCCTTCTCTCTTCAGAAACCCTTGAGCAGCAACACCTGCTCCCTCCTTAGGCCCCTCATGGTCTTATCTCCTCACTTCCTTCTGACTCTGCAGAGGGAAATCCCAAGATCCAACACCGGTTCCTCTGTGGAGGATGAGATAGAAACAGGTTGAACACAGGACAAAGGGAAGGAAGGCCTGAGCTCTTGAATGTAATACATTGTACTGCCTCCCTACTTAGGAGAGGGAACAGTAGTCCTGAGTCCACTCTTTAAAATTGTGATTAAAAAGCACAGAACATAACCATTTTTAGCGTGATACAATTGTGTTAATGATATGCACATTATTGTGCCACAGATATTTAGAGCTTTTTCATTTTGCCCAACTGAAACTCCATACCCATAAAGAACAGCTACCTTTTTCCTTCTCCCCATAGCCTCTGGCAAGCACCTTCTACTTTCTGTTTCTATGAGTCTGACTACTTTAGATACCTCATATAAATGAAATCATGCCTTACTTGTCTTTTTGTGTCTGGCTTATTTTGCTTAGCATAATGGCCCCAAGTTCCATCCATTTGTAGCATGCGACAAGATTTCCTTCTTTTTTTAAGGCTGAATAGTATTACATTGTATGTATATACCACATTTTCTCCATTCATTCATTCATTCATTCATCAATATGTGTTTGGGTTGCTTCTACCTCTTGGCTATTGTGAATAATACTACAATGAATATGGAAGTTCAGGTATCTTTTCACTATCTTGTTTTCATTTCCTTTGGTTAGATATCCAGCACTGGGATTGCTGGATCAGATGGTAGTTCTATTTTAATTTTTTGAAGACTCTCTGTACTCTTTTCCATTAGCAGCTGCTAATGGAAGAGAATTTTACATTCTCAACTGCAAGCTACTTTTAAGGTACTAGAAGAACATACAGTTTTTAAAAGGAGTGAAATTCTCCTCCCAGGCAGGAATAACCAAAGAGAACAGAGCACCTGTAAGTCCAACCTGGTAGAGGACAAGGCAGGAAGAGGAGCAGCAGGAAAACCACAGGAGCATCTGAACATAGATTCCTAGACAAGCAATGTAGGAAAGGGGAGAGAATCATCTCCCTAACCTGATAAAATCCGGTTTTCATTAACCCTGGGCCAGAACATAACAGTTCCCTTTATTTTTTTTTTTAACAGTTCCCTTTAGATGCCCACTCTAGGACCAAACTTTAATTGGCCACAACCCAGAGCTCAGTTCCACAGTTAGCCATAACCTGCCAGTCTACGCAGGACAATGACCACGCTATGATCAGGTGCCTCTGGGAGGATCATGGCATGGATGCTGCCGAGGACTCCTTTCCAGCCTTCCTCCTCTGGATCCCTTCCAATGTTAAATTTTTCAGAGAATTTTTTTTTTCAGAGAAAATTTGACCAGTGTTGGAAACACCATAATATATTTTTGCCTTCAAATACTCTTACATTTAGGGATGTCAGGGTGGCTCAGTGGTTGAGCATCTGCCTTTGGCTCAGGATGTGATCCTGGGGTCC
This sequence comes from Vulpes vulpes, assembly GCF_048418805.1. NCBI lineage: Eukaryota > Metazoa > Chordata > Mammalia > Carnivora > Canidae > Vulpes > Vulpes vulpes. The sequence continues at coordinate 186,995,200 of NC_132780.1, forward strand.
TGGGATCAAGTCCCACATTGGACTCCCAGAACGGAGCCTGCTTCTCCCTCTGCTTATGTGTCTGCCTCTCTCTGTGTGTCTCGTGAGTAAATAAATAAAATCTTAAAAAAAAAAAAACTCTTAGATTTAAACATCAAAAAAATTGGCAAAATTCTATTCAGAATAAAATATATATTAAAGTTACAAAACACCTGCTTATGTCTATGTTGAGTTTTAGACTACCAAGTAGGAAGGGATGATTTGATTTATTGTATCATCAGGACTTTGGTTGCTGAGGCTGGAGATTCATAAATCCTAGTATTAGGAGGAAAGGAGGAAAGGAAAGAAGGGAGAGATAGAGAAAAGGAAGAGAGAAAAGATATCAGCTGACATAACCAAAAATAAAAGACAATGGTAGCCCCGATCTCAAGAAATCTACTCAGCTCCTCTTAAGCTTTATTTCAGCTTTACTCTCCTTCTGTAGTCCTGATTTTTCCAAATGGTGGGAGGCAGGCCTAAGGCCACTGCCAAGCTTGTATCCTTGAAGCTCCATGGACAAAGAGAAATGCTTTCTTTCCTCAACTGTAATTTGAAAAAAAAAATCTCAAAGAAGAACTTTGACCCAATTAACCAATCAGGCAGATGAGATGTTATAATTGGCCTAGGTTGAATTGGAAACATTTGCTATGACAAATCACAGTGATCAAAGAATGAGGGTGATTTAATAAAGAGTATCAGAGGGAAAACATTGGAACAGAGGGAAGAAGGAGTGGATTCTTAAAGACTGGGGCCCAGATAAATTCATTGCAGAATCCCTGTGAGCCAATCAGCCAGCACAACCTGGACGTAGTCTGCCCAGATTATTTCCTTTGCAGTAGAGGGCATTCGATGTAAAAAATTTAGATGTGGAAGGCCTACTAGGGAAGTGCGAGGAATGCTCACAAACAATTGACGTATTTAACAATACGTTTGTTTTTGACATTGGAGAGAAAGGCAATGTTACTTTGAACATAGTTTTAGATCTATTCTTTTTAAGGCTGACCACTTCAAACATAAATAAACACCACAAATGAATTTTCCCCCACACAAACTACCAAAATGCAGGCTGCTTTCTATGAAAATGCAATTTTCTTTACATTAACCTCTTTCTATTTCTTAGAGATATATATGTGGTCCTCTTCACCGAATGCTCTGAACATGAGAATCCCTGTCTCAGGAGGAACATTCTAAGAGTAGATCTGAGTTGTGGAAATTGGGCCGTTTTCCACAAAAGTGTATCTGAATTTTTCTTATCATAAGCTTGGAAGAAAGATCAAAATTACTTGGAAAATTTCTTGGCGTCATCATGCCACTAGGTCCACAGGCACCTCAATAACACCCTCAGTGCAAAGGAAGACATGAGTCCCCCCTACACCACCCAAACCTTAAGTTGCATGGTGATAAAAATTTGAAATAAGTGCAAGTGCTTGATCATTTTCTTTTGGCTCTTCTTTCTCAAGTTTTATCCTTGAATTATAGCAAAAAACATGGGCTAAAAAATAGAACAGAAGAGTTCTAGTTCCAGTTTTGACAGATCACTCTACCTCCCTTGACAAAGTATTACAGAATAGATGGAAAAGCAAATTTTAAGTTATTTTCAACTTTTTATTTAATAATTCAATGTGGTAGAAGACCAAAGTTATGGTTAGTGCCTACACACAAAGTCAGGTTTCTTGTTCCAAGAGAGCATCCATACCAGCACGAGATTTCAGTCTTTATTAAGACTTTATGGGACAAATGAAAAAGGAGGTGAGTTGGAGGATGGAGTAACTGGTTGATGGGCACTAAAGCGGGGCACTTGACAGGATGAGCACTGGGTTTTATACTATATGTTGGCAAATCGAACTCCAATAAAAAAATACCAAAAAATAAAAATAAAAGACTTTATGGAACTCATAGATCAAGCTGTGCCTCTCCAGGGCTGTGGAGCAGAGGATAGCAGATAAATGCTGGATAGGAGAACCAACCAAGCAGGACCAAGGGGTCTGAAATATTCAAGTGCAACATAAATAAATTCACTTTAGAGTTCAAAGGATACTTTATCTGAAGCAGTTTTTAAAGTGACCTGGAAAGTCAGAAGTGGAGCCTTGCTTACTCATAGGCTCCTTTATTTATTTTTTTTTTTTTAATTTATGATAGTCACAGAGAGAGAGAGAGAGGCAGAGATATAGGCAGAGGGAGAAGCAGGCTCCATGCACGGGGAGCCCGACATGGGATTCGATCCCGGGTCTCCAGGATCGCGCCCTGGGCCAAAGGCAGGCGCCAAACCGCTGCGCCACCCAGGGATCCCTCATAGGCTCCTTTAGATGGACTAATATTTATGGAACTTCATTTGCTCACTATTTGATTATGATTGAGTTTTGTCCTTTGCCTTGGCTGTCTCTTCACCCTTACTCCCATCACCCTCCACTGTCAGCAATTTTCCCATTTTGCTTTCTGAAAGCCAAAATATAGTGTAGAAACAATCATTTGACCAGTTTGTTTGCATCCACAGAATAAACGGAATATGACCTGGAAGTAAAAAAACAAACAAAACAAAACAAAACAAAACAAAAAACCCCCCACAAAACAAAACAGTCTAGCCATTGATCGTTTTCCACTTAACAAGTATCAACATGTAATATACTTTTCTCACACTTGGGATACACTGGCAGCAAAAAAGATCCTTTCACCCTAGAGGTTTACATCCTAGTCAGGTGAACTCAATGACAAACAGTAAACAAATAAATAGAAAATATTATAATTTTATAACATATAAGGTCATAAGTGCTATGGAGAAACTTAAGAAGAGCCAAGGGCATTGAGAGAAATAGGGTACTGGGTAATTTTGAAAGGGGTGATCACAGAGCTAGATTTACTGTGAAGCTAATGAAGTTGAAGCCCCCAGTGATATGCACCCTTTCCAATATGCTTTTGTAAAATTTGCAAATATATGAAGTTTTAACTGAAACTGGTTACATTGCCATCTTCTTCCACTCATCTCCCTTCCATCACACTTTGCCTCATGTAGGGTGGTGTTGGTAGGTCTTGGGCATATTTAGGATACACCTAAGTGGGGTTTGAACTAGAAAACCATTTAGTTTGGTTTTAGCGAGATATAATCCTGTAGTTCACTGTCACTACTGCTTATAATATTGGCAGGAAGGTTTCATAGACCAGTAAGCATTAGAACTAGGATTTAAATCAAGCATTTGTCCAAGTCTGAAAGTAATAGCAACACAATGCTTAACACTTTTCATGTGTTTAATTTTGCATTAAGAAGCTTCCCATCCCTTAACTTAAAAGAATCATAACTTAAAATATTCCTCCGTGAGCGTTTAAGAATCATCCCATCTGGTTCCAACACATCTTTGTAGCCTTATTCCCTGCAGTGGCTCTACCTGTACACTGCATCCCCCAAACTGGGCCCCTTGCCTTCACTGGACCCCACGTCTGCCCATGACCTTCTCTCAGTCTGAAATAGTCTTGGTATTATCAATTATCTGACACAATTATCGGACATAAAAAGCTAATATCAACAAAGGTATTATAGAGCTGTAACCCCCCCTTTTCCATGGGAGATATGTTCCAAGACCCTCCCCAGAGGATGCCTGAAACTGCAGAAGATATGGAACCCTATGTAACTCCATATATATATATATATATATATATATATATATATATATATATATTCCTACATATATATATTCCTACATATATATATTCCTATATTATATATATATATATATATATATATATATATATATTCCCATGGTAAAGTTTTTTTCTTAGCCAGGCCCTTGGCATTTCTTTTTTCCAACCTGTGCAGGCACATGTTTAAAAAAAAAAATTAAAAATTAAAAAAAAAGTAAAGTTTTTTTCTATATATATTCCTATGGTAAAGCTGAATTTATAAATTAGGTGCAGTAAGATGAACAGCAATAACTATAAAATAGAACAATTATAACAATATACTAATAAAAGCTATGCAAATGTGCTCTCTCTCACACAAAACATTGTACTGTACTCACTCTTCTTGTAATGATGTAAGATGATAAAATGCCTATGCGATGAGATGATGTGAGGTAAATGACACAGGCATTTGACGTAGTGTTAGGCTACTAGTGACCCTCTGACCATGTGTTAGAAGAATTATCTGCTTCCTTTTTTTTTTTTTAATTTTTTTTCCTTGGGAGAATCCCACTGAATTGCACTCAGTGTGGAGTCCAACTCAGGGTATGATCTCATATCCCTGAGATCATGACCTGAGCCAAAATCAAGAGTTGGATGCTTAACCAACTGACCCATTCAGGAACCCTTCATCTGTTTCTTGACTGCAGTTGGCCATGGATAATTTAAACCAGGAAAGGGAAACCACAGATAAGGGGAGACTACTGCATAACTCACCACTATAAGAAGAACATCAACAAGACACAAGTTAATGAGTGTCTCAATCGAAGACTATTTAAGATGAGTCCATGCATAAGAAGATTTGATATTTCCTAAAATCTTAAAGAACTTGATCGGAGGTTTTCTCAAATTCAACAGTTCTAAAATTTCCTCAATATTACCAGTCACAAGTTGTTTAAAGCTGAAAGGAATTTTTACAAACTACCAAGATAAAAAATGTTTTATAGTCTTGCTACAGAAAAGGCTGGAATATCTATTTTTTCTATAGAAAGTATAAAGTCGTTGTGATGTATAGAGGGGAACAAAAGATATAGAATCAAAATATTGGGGAGAAAGCCTTAAAGAGGTGTGTCTAGGCATTAATTAATAAAACTTACTATGCTATTCTTTTGGATTTTGTGATATGTGTAGTGGTTATAAGCTCCTTAATTGTGTAACAAGAGGCTTCTGGTTCTAAATCAATTCTCACATTCAAATGTAAGAATCTAATTTGGTATTAACAATTTTCTTTCTATTTCCCAAATAGTGTAAGTTTCAAATCCTGCACAACCTGGATCCATTCACAGATGTCAGGGAAGACCTCAGTGATGAGGTAAAATTTAAGCAGAAATCTGAATAAAGCATAAATCTCTGCAAGTGTGCTCAGAAGTGTTTTCCAGGAAAAGGGAAGAGAAAAGGCAAAGTTTTCTACAAAGAAGCATGTTGGGCAGTCACTATGTTTCCTAGTATGTCCTATGAGAGAAGTTTAAATTTCCTTAAAGGATATCCCAATTTGCATAAAACTTTACCCTGTGAGCTTGGCTCTGTACCTGTCATTTGTGCCTTGCAAACCACAGCTGTGGCAAACAGCACTACTTGCCTATTCGAGGGTTTGTGCTAACATAACACTGATATTTGGGGCTTCAACGTGCCTAGCTAAAAATCTATTTTTCCAGCCTCCTTTGCAGCAGGTCATCTGAGAAAGTTCTTGTCAATGAGATCTAAGTGAAAGTTCCTGGGTGGGGCTGCTGGGAAAGCCCTTTGAAGGGGCTGACTCAATTGGAATACTTCCCTTGGCCTCCTTATTCTTGCCTGAAACTCAGGTGTGAGGCTGGAGCACAGGCAGCCATCTCGAGCATATGTGAGAAGGATTACACCCTCCACCATAAGTATGGCAAAGTCAAAAGCCACAAGGATCCTGGGCCTTTGGTGACACTGTGAAGCCACCATGTGGTGGCCCAAATATCAAACCCTACGAATTCTTTAAGCAAAACGAATGCCCTGATTTGTTTAAACCACCCTTCTATTCAGATCCCACTTACAAATGGCTAGATGCAATTCCTAACTGAAATGCTGAGATTCCTAACAACATTAACAAAAAGACTATGTATATATTATACATACACATATATATATTAAGATTTCATATATTTATATAAAAACACCCATAAAATGCAGTACAAACATAATGTCAAGTCTCATACCACTGTAAATGAAAAACATTTTCTTCCACACCTACTTGTTTAGAATAGTCCACATAAGATCCACATAAGCTTTTGTTTTGAACCTTTCAGTCGGCAATTTTTTAGTGCAAGCAGTGAATATGTTTTCATCACAGTCTGCTGAATAGAAAAATGTCTCCCCAAGACACACAGACATCAGACCTCCTTCTCAAAATGTGCACAAGTATTTATCACTTCTATCACCTTAGACACCAGCGTCATCCAAAAAGAAATGACCTGCATTTTGTTCACCTAGTTGTTAAGAAGCAGCTCTTGCTGTTTATAATTTAATTATTGATGCCTTAAAAATCTGGCTACAAAAAAAAAAAAAAAAAAAAAAAAAAAGTCCTCTTTCCTCTCCTGCAGAGCTGACCTTAAATACATTTCTGTCGAGCAATCTCACATAGGGAACACACAGAGAGGGAACAAATCCTGGGAATGCATAAGTACGTCTGGCTGCTGAGTCAAGTAAAGATGAAGAACAGGTCTCACGTGCCCACAGGAGAGAACAAGGCAGTAACCAAAATCAGACCGTTTTAATCCACCACTGATTAGTAACATAACAGTGGAGGGGATCGGTGGTAGTACGTAGCATGTCTGATGCCTTCTAGATGCCTTCTAGAGTACCACAGGCCCAAACACCTGGATGGCAGAAAATGTCTCCCCAGCTTAAGGAGGAAAGTGACTAAATGCAGTTTATCGTCAGGCTGAGGAGCTCACCAACAACATGCCTTTGGCTGCCCTCTAGGGTCCCCCTCTCCCCGCCGAGGAGTGCCTTCTGCTGCAGCAGTCCCCGGGCTGCTGTGTCTCTCACATATGGTGTTCTGAAACAGTTAAGGAAAATGAGAAGCGCCGTGAAAGTACATTTTTGGCTCAGCATAAACCATTCATTGATTTGTAGGCCGCAAGTCCTCCAGGGGGTGTTACGAATCCATATGATAGCTAGATTTTTACATTTGGATCTCTTCTTTAGCTGATGGATGTGTAAAATTTCATGTTAGCCTGACTACCCCCTATTGGCTACACATCTGAGGAGGTTCAAGTGTATGAGTTATTTCTTCCAAAGTCAATTGTAATTTACACTCACTAAATTGCCTCCAGATCCACCTTTTAAAGATAGTAGACTCAAAATTGCATTCATTTTGGCCCGCACTGCCCATTTGTGTTTAAACCACAGCCCTACTTTGGAGAGCCGCCATCGCTAATGGAAGGACATTATGTGGCTGAAGATCCACATTTTCCACAGGAGAGCAGAATGCTGGCAAGTCAAATGGCCAATGTACAAGCAGTTTTCAGCCCAGGGAAAACTCAACTTTAATAGTGAGCCGACATACTAGGGGGACGTAGGGGTGGAGGCCCACGATATCAGTTCTTCAGGCCAGAAAATCAAAAGCACCAGTTTTACACCAGGAAACATTTGCCCTTGGCCTGAAAATAATCTTTGAGATGAAGGAGTACTCTTTTTTTCTCTTTGTCTTTTCCCATTGTTTAGTACACACGTCTCTGGTGCGAAGCACTCTTGAGCTTTATTTCACCACTCAGTGTAACTCATCTGACTGATTGGCTTTTAAAATTAGCTTTGTTAATGGTTCTGCATGTCTTTTCGGTTGCGACCAAAAAAATAACCCAAGCAGCACACCTTCCTTCCCTCAAAAGCCCCAATGCCAAACTACCACTGTGAGGACCATTTATAATTCTCAATTCCTTTCACTAATTGCCTCAGTGCGGTTTTAGTGGAATCTTAAGTAGAAGTTTAGAGGGCTTGTTAGAAAGGACTGTTTGTTTCAAGACCAAAAAAAATAAAATTATGAAAACAGCCATGGATTAATAAGCCATCAGTCTAAAACAACCGCATTAAGCTCAGATGTAAGCCAGTGTGTACTTGAGGAGATTAATTCATTCCATGGCATTGACCTCAAAGCCCACATACCACTAAAATGTGATGAGTCTGTGAAAGGATTGTTTTTCAAAAGTTCTGTTTCTGTCAATGGGTTTTTAAGAAGGCTTTCTCATTTTAAAACCAGCTCTTGCTGACTGAGCTCCAAATGCACATTTGGGATGATGAGCGGAGTAAATGAGATAAACAATGAGCTTCATCAGACCAAACACCTGATGACTCTCTCCACCAGCCTTCCCTTTTCTCTCCAGGCGGAATCTCTATTAAGCGTCCTCTTTAACCCAATTAGGTGCCATCAATTTTCTACTTTAATCTCCCCATAACTTCTTCTCATCCCCATGCAGTTTTTAAAAATCACAACTGGAACACACCCTGCGTGTTCATCAGTCAGAGCTCAGTGTAAAACTTCATATGGCCCATTTACAGCAACAAATCAGTGCAGCTGACTTTCAATTTAGGCTATGTTTTCTAAACACACTTCTACACTGGTTGTGCAAGCTGATGCTCTGCATCCGTGACACTCTTCTGCTCCAAGAGACCCACGATTAAATTTTTGGCAATGCCACAAGGTTAAAATTTTGTTCTCAACATGAAGGGGACAGGGGACATTCTAGCCAAATGTCAACCATGCTGACATTTGCTCCTGGGAGGTCCGCTAGTCTTAAACAAAAAGAAGTAGAAACATCTGGAATCTCAGGGTCACCTTGTTTGTTATGTTCAGCAGCAGGGGAGTCCAGAGTCCACACCCAACCCCACAGTCAAAGGACCTAGTAGTCAACAATCACTGATCAATGCAGGATTGGAGGAGGGGACACATCCCGTGTTATATCTAAAGCATTGTATGAAAAGAGGAAAAATTATAGCCAACGTCATCACGTTATTTCAGTGACATTCAAAAATCAAAACTCCACTTTCACTTTGAAACTATGATTTTAAAAATTATTCCCTTCTAACGTTTCATTATTAAATTTAACTTTAATTAGTATTCAGTGTTCCCAAGATATGGTTCACTTGAAATACCTATAAACAGATCCACACCCATACTATGTCACGTGAGGGCCTATTTTGAAGAGACAATTGAAAATATATTGGGAATGGAATCACTTTGAAAATTTTAAAGTACATTACAAATACAGTATTTATTATTATTATTAATAATAATAAGGAAGCAGACAGTATTACAATATAAAACTTAATTCTCATTCTCCACAACATATCACTGTTCTTACCTGGCCAAACGATTGCATAGCTATACTAAGCAGTTCACTTAAATAGCTAAAACGAATGGAGATGCTATATAGTCCATATAATTAATTTGTTCTTTCTTTCTTATTTCCAGCACAGACTGGGAATTTGGGCATGTCCAAGTGGGTAAACAGTAATGGGAGAATTCGGAAGAATGGGGCGAAAGAATGTCATGGGAGTTTTTTTACCTTTCAGCCTGATGAGCTGGAAATGATCAAATTACCCAAATTTATCCTCCATCAATTAATTATTCTAAGTCTACCTCACTTGGCATGTAAAGATGCCGTTTAAATTCTTCAGAATCTTAATAACAACACTGCTCTTACCAAATGGGGTCTAGCCTCAAAGAGGGAGGAAAGTGGCTATAGTGCATAAGAATGTAAAGTATGAGAACTTGAAGAGCCAAGATAAACACAGAAATCAGCGCAGCCATAGCAAACTGGAGAGACTGTGATTAGGTTGGGAAAGGGCAATGTAGAAAGAAAGAAAAATAAAAATATTCAAAAATTTTTTTCTTCTGGACTTGCTCCACTTGATATCAAAATATACTGTAAACTTACACTAATTAAAATAGTGTGATGCAGGCCATGCAAAGACAAATATATCAATGGAACACTATCGAGAGTCCAGAAAAAGACCCATGAATATATACGAACTTATAAAGGCGCATCTTAAAATGTGGAAATAATATTGATTGGTTTCATTAATTGAGTTGAAAAGATAGTTGTTGATTAAGAATAAGTAAATGTAGGTCCCTACCTCAAATATCCAGGAAATAAATTCGAGCCAAATAAAACTGCCAAACCAAAATAAATCCAAGAATGTTCTAGATAAAACGTACGAAATTTATATACTGTTTGTGGTAAGGAAAGACCCAAATCTTAGAATTCATAAAGAAAAAGATAAATGATTTAATACCGTAAATATTTTAAGCTGCTGTATAGTGAAAGGTACAAAGACAAATGAAAGGCTAAAATATTTTGTAACCCATTTAACCATCAAAGGGATACTATCTAATACATAAAAACCCCAGAGAAAGCAAATCATCTCTTAGAAAAAAATGGGAAACGACTCAAATAAGCAATTTATAGAATAAATGCACATGACTGTAATCATGCATAAAAACATTCAATTAACTAACAACCAGGAAATACTAAGTAGTGATAAAAACTATTTTTTTTTCCCCATAAAATTGGCAATGAGTGAAACAAGGGCCTGCAAGGGTGTGGAGAAACAAGCAAGGTCTGGCAATGTTTGAAGTGGTGGAGTTTGGGACAAGCTCTTGGGAGGACATGTTGGCAGGCTATTTAAAAATTTTAAATGTACACACCTTTGAAGAACTCTATCTATGGCAATACCAGGATGAATACCCACATTCTTATATGTCAGGTATTCATTGCATCATTATAAGAGAAAAATATTTGACGTAGCTTAAATGCTTATCAACCAACTATAGCACACAGAATCAGAAATATACATTTATTAAAAAGAAAAAACAATGCACTAACTTGGAAAGATGAACAAGGTATATTAAGTGATACCAAATGCAGACCTTCAAATATATATCTGAGGAATCAAAGAGAAACATCAGGAGGAAGGCATATCAAACTATTGCCAGTGATTATCTCCAGGGATATGTGTGCGGATGATAGGTAGATATTCCCTCCTTGTTTTAGACATTTCTGTCCTGTTTGATTTTGCTGCTATAGCATACGTTACTTTTACAATAAGAAATACAAATTAGGATTTTTCTTGTCTTTAATATTAAGGTATTATTTTAATCAGGCATAAAGATGCATTCTCACAGACATTCAGCCGAACATCAAATTGTATGGAAGCATTTGGGGTGCACTGGGAAGCAGAGTGGACACAAATCCTTGCCCTCACCGAGTATTATGCTACAAAAAGCAAAAAGGAAAAATGCGATTAAAAAAAGCAAATTATTATTATGTAAGAAAGTCGTAAGTGCTATGGGAAAAAAATAGAGTGAGGCAAGGAGACAACAGTGCAGGATATAACATAGATGGGGCTTTGTTGCTGCAGCTGATATTTGAAATGGGATGGTCAGGGTAGGCTCAGTGAGGAAATATCTGAGCAGAGACTTGAAGAAGTTAAGGGAGTTGGCCTCATGAATATCTGGGGGAAGATGATGCCAGTAGAAAAAGAGGAGAGGACAAAGGCCCATGGTAAACATGCTCCTCACTTCCTTTGGAGGAACCATTGGGAAGCAAAGATGAGAGCCAGCAGGAGATGAGGGGCAGATAGGGGTCAACAGGTAAGATGTTGTGCTGGGACCAGGTCACACAGAAACACTCACATGACTCTTAGGATTTGATAAGGACATGTTCTACCTCTAGGGTGTGTCTTAATACAGACTTTTTATCTGTCTTCTGACTTAGCATTTCCAACAATTATTCATCACCAGCATTATCTCTATCTATCCCCCCAAAAGTGCAATACTGGAAGGGTCTGTGTAATTTGAAACTTTCTTCTCTTGTAAAAATTTCGTTATGTTTTCTGGGAAGTTTTATGAACATTTATCTCTACTTTTAATAGTCTCATTCGAGAGGTTAAAGTATCAGAACTTGGACTATTTGCAAGAAATCTCTTAGTTATCTTACACATGACCCATTGCAAAGAGAAAGTCTGCCACCAGATTGGGGTCTCCTCAGAACCAAGAAAGGAGATCATTACCCACAGACCTACCAGTCACACTGACATGCAAGCTTGTGTGACACCAATATAATGAATTTGAAATGAGCTTTGGAGGCAACTGCCCCAGGTCCTTGCCAAGTGAGGGGACCAAATAAAGAGAGACAGATGTACCCATTCCATCAGGAACTATCTGATTGTAAATGTTAGCTCTTAAGCAAAAGAGATTTAGGACTCCTGAAGAAATCAATTATTCTCGTCAAGTTTGCAGAATATTTCTGTTTCTGTAAAAAATAAAAATAAAAATAAAAAAAGTTTTATTGAAAAATCATTTAAAAAAATAAAAAATAAATGTAAAAAATCACTGACATGTAACATTGCCTGAGTCTAAAGTATACAACATAATGATTTTTCCCTTATGACAAGAACTTTTAAGATCTACTCTCTTAGCAACTTGCAAATATATAATATGGTAGCTTTTAAAGCATATAAAGCATATTCTGAGTTTTTAAAGACCTCTTCACCTTTGCTTAAGCTCTGATACATGTGTGGTGTTTATTGATTGACCAATTGTACTGTAATTAAAAAAGCAAGACAGAAAATCAGGGAATTGTGTGCTGCTCCTAGCTCTTGCTTCTAATTTCTGATATCATAACTCTGAATCTCAGTTTCTCAGCAATAATAATAGGACAGTATCCTGCCTACACTGTGAACTTGGTGTAAGAATAAAGGAGGTAATTGGAAAAGCTCTCTAAAATCTACTACATAGACCTAGAGTACTCTAACCATTAGTTTAATTATTTCATAACACATTACAAATATTTTCCCCATAAACAGACTATTTACAACCTATGGAGGCAGCCAGCAGCCAATCTGTCTTATTTTCCTTCTTAATTTTTAGAAAATTATTTTAGGGGCACCTGGATGGTGTAGCTGGTTGAGTGTCACCTCCTGGTTTCGGCTCAGGTTGTGATCTCAGGGTCCTGGGATCAAGCCCCGTATCTAAGCACAGCTTAGAATCTGCTTGAGATTCTCTCTCTCCCTCTCCCTCTGCCCCTCCCACTTGTGCTTTCACTCTCTCTCTCTCTCACTCAAATAAATAAATACATCCCTAAGAAAAATTATTTTAATTTTCTATTTATTTAGTCTTTTCATGTTTCATCCCAATATGGGTTTAAGTAAAAGTATATTGTACATAATTGTGTGACCTGTTGACCTGAAGCTTTTATAAACTTATTTTAAGTATGTGCAACAAAATCTTGAAATATGTAATGAAGCCACAGGCAGCTCTATTTTATTTTATTTTATTTTATTTTATTTTATTTTATTTATTTATTTTATTTTATTTTTTTATTTTTAAAGATTTATTTATTTGAGAGAAAGAGTACACAAGTGTGGGGAAAGGTAGAGAGAGAGGGGAAGCAGACTGCCTGCTGGGCATGGGGCGATATGTGCTCAATCGATCTCTGGACCCTGAGATCATAACCTGAGCCAAAACCAGGAGTCCACTGCTTAACAGACTGAGCCACCCAGGCAACCCCAGGCAGCCCCGTTTTAAAATGAAAGAATCATTTATGTTGGCAAATTGAACACCAAAAAAAAATAAATTTATTAAAAAAAAATAAAATGAAAGAATCTGATAGATGTAGGGTGACTAACTCATCGGGTTCACCCAGGACATTCCTGATTTTAAACCTGAAAGTCCGTCATCTTAGAAAGCCTGGCAGGCCTGGGGAACCTGGAATGGTTGGTTATCCTAGATGCACAAACTATGAAGAAAATCTCATGGTATTTTGGAGAGGAATAATAGTAATTCCTCTCAAAGATTTAGAAGGAATCCAGTCTGTTGAAAACTGTGAATGACACAGATAATGGAATTAAAAAACATGCTCTTTTCCTGGAACATTGCTTTGTGCCATAAAGAAAGGAAATGTGCAAAAACAGATGCGGACATGTCAAAAATGTGCAGGAGGCAGACTAAATGGGCTTCCATCCACCGAATTTGGGACAATTGAAACATCATAGATAATAATGACATTAATGGATTCTAACACATTTGCTTTTGTAATCCCTGCTGTATAGGACAATAACAAAAATGTAATTGGGTGGGAGAGGGGGAGGGGGAGGGAGAAGGTATGCGAGGACAAGTTGAAGAATGTTAGCCAGCTAATAAATCGGAAGGAATGATAGAATTTCTGAAATTACCAATTTGTAACCACTCATCCAGTAATCAATTTAGGCAAGTATTACTACTGGATGCCAAAACAATTAGGTGCAAATTTGCTTGGGAAAGTCACTTCACGCACCCTAGTATCACACCATGTATCACTAGTAATCACAGAGGGAAGAGACATCGTCACAATACCCAGGCACGACCTTAACCAAGCGATCAACTTAGCATAGCTAACAATTGCACAAACTAATATTTTGTGCCCCTTGTGAGAGTACACAAACATGTACACTGTGTTCTCACTGAAAACGTTTAATCTGAGTCTAGTCATGAGATAATAGATAAGTCCAGATTGTGAAAATGCTATGGGACAATTGGTCTGGGCTTCTCAAAAATGGTAATGTCCTGAAAGACATTTTAAAAGAAAAAAAGAAAGGGTGTGCCTGGATGGCTCAGTCAGTTAGGCATCTGACTCTTGAATTCGGCTCTGGTCATGATTTCAGGGTCGTGAGATCAAGCCCCACATCGGGATCGAGCCCATACAGAGATTTTCTGTCTCTCTCTCCCTTTGCCCTCCCTCCACCATTCTCTCTCTCTTCCTCTCTTTCTCCCTCTAAAAACTAAAAAATCATTTTAAAAAGGACAGAAAAAGAAAGGCAAAGAATTACAGAGCATAGTCTCCAAGCATGGTCGCCAATAATTCCCACTCCCTGTCTATACATGCTATTCCTCCCATCAAGAGGTAAAGTCTGTTTCTTCTCCTTGAACCTGGGTAGGCTTTTTGACCTGTGATCCATATAAGGAAACAGATGCTGTGTGAGTTCCAGTGCTAGTTCCTACTAGACCTGACCACATCTGCTTTTACTTTGAACCCAGCTGCCATGTTATGAGGGTCCAGGCCATCCAACTGGAGCAAGAGTTCATGGTTAGAGAGTGTATAGATGAGACACCATGTGGAGACAGAGAATAATACAGGGAAAAGAATGGAGGCACCCAAATGACAGTCAGCACCTAATTCCCATACGTGTGAGGAGGGCTTCTTGAATCCTTCAGCCCATCCACCCTAGCTGACAACTGGACATAGTTAAATGAGTGAGCCCTCTTGATACCATGTGGAGAAAGACTGCCTTGTCAGCCTACAGAAATCAAATAAGTAAATCAACAAATAAGTAAATAAGTAAATAAATAGGTATAGTTTTAAGCCCCCAATTTTCAGGCTGATTCGTTACACATTAGTGGGTAACAAACACAAAGCTAAATGCAACACCTATAAAGGATATACTTGGGACAATTTGGGAATTTTGAAAGAGGCCGGGTGTTAGATTAATATTATTTCAATGTTAAATTTCCAGGGGCGCCTGGGTGGCTCAGTCAGTAAAGTGTCCAACTCTGATGACGGCTCACATTATGATCTCAGGGTTGTGAGATCCAGCCCCTCCTCAGACTCCATGCTGGGTGTGGAATCTGCTTAAGATTCTCTCTCTCTTCCTCTGCCTCTGTCCCTCCCCCATATCTATCTCTCTCTAAAATAAATAAATAAATAATAAAAAATAAATAAATAAAATATAAAAATTCATTTATTTATTAAAGATTTTATTTACTTATTCATGAGAGACACATAGAGAGAGGCAGAGACATAGGCAGAGGGAGAAGCAGGCTCCATGCAGGGAGCCCAAAGTGAGACTCAATCCCAGGACCCCAGGATCATGCCCTGAGCCAAAGGCAGACCGGCAACCACTGAGCCACCCAGGCGTCCCTGAAACATTTTTTTTTTAAATGTTAAATTCCTTAGATATAATAATGGCATTGTGGTTATGTAAGACAATGTGCTTATTTTTAGGACATGCATGCTGAATACTTGGAGGTAGGATGTTATGCTATTTGCAATTTCAAATGTTTCAGAAAGAAAAGCATCTCAGTCTCTCTCTCTCCCTCTGCACCCACACATACACACACATCTGGGTATTTTATATACTATGTAAGCAAATGTGGCAAAAACAACTGATTAATGTGGGCAAAGGATTATACAGGCTTATTGCACTGTTCTTTCAAGTTTTATGTAGGCTTGATATTTTTCAAAATAAAAACTTGAAGGAGGAAAAATAAATGATTTAGAGATTTGTGATGAATTTTGTACTTTTAGATAAATGTTTTGACTTCAAAATTCCTTACTTGATAATCTTAAATGAATCTTGGATACAGAATTTTAAATGGCCTAGATATACAAGAATAATAGTTTGGAACAAATGAGTATAGCTCAGCAGAAGGCAATTAAGATGGAGTGGCAAGATAGGAAGTCAGGAAGCACTGGGACAGAGATTAGCTGTGGGACTCTGAGCAACTCTCCTCCTCTCTGGTCCTCAGTTTTCTTGTCTTTAAAATAAAAGCTAATTGGTGTCTATAGTTGTTTTTGGTTTTATTCACCAAACTGGTGTAGCATACTTAAGCATATACCACAAAAGGGATAAAACTACAAAAAGAGTTGCAAAAAGTCAAGAACAAGGAACTTAAGAATAAAGAAGAGATAAAACTTCTTGAACACAACTTTCTTAACATGAATTTCCCTGGAAGAATGAAATGTCATACAGAGGCAGTTGGTTGATGCAGCAATTAGTGCTTATGGGACTCACCATGATAAACGTGACATAGCAGGGTGTGAGTCAGGGCAGGGGGGTGAGAGGTAGAAGTGAACACACCCAGAGAGGAGCCTCATTGAAATTCACCTTTCATAATCATTACAAACCAGCTTCTGATAGGTGAACTTTATTTAAAAGCTTACTGACAAAATGTCTATAAGTCAAAGTTTATTCAAAGTTCCATAACAATTCCAATAGAAAACAAATACCTGCTTTATATCAATGCAATGTTTCATATGACAGCTTTGCTTTAAAGGAAAATAAAGCATGATTCCTGGCATTTATAGGATGCCATGCTTTATACTAGGCACTCTCACGTGTTCTTTTACTTCAGCTTTTATAGCCTTGAGAGGCAGCTACTGTTGACCTTGTTTTGAGTCATAAAGAAACAGAGTAATGAGGAATGACTTGATAGTCATCAAAACTAATCATACCGGAGACTCTATGTCCTTACCCTAAGGAAACGTGGTAAAAACAAAGACACAAACAAGAAGCAGGCTTTAATTGTGACCCAAGAGGGTTGGTTACACTATACTTCTAAAAGAATTCCCATGCGAGGGTCACTAGGTCCTGAAATATACTTCTACAGAGCAGAATTCTTCCTTGAGATCTTTACAGAAGGGCTAGCAAAGGTCAAGGGGCAATACAGGAGGTAGTGGGTAGGGGGAAAGGTTCACTGGACTGATTCAAGAGACCTGGGTCCTCCTTGTGACTCTCACCTATTAACTGTGGGATCCAGAGCATGTCAGGTGGCCTCACTGAACCTGTTTCCTCATTCCTCCAGGATTGAGTTAAGCCTTACGTCCTTAATCTCCCTTCCAGGTCTAATTCATTCTAGCACCTGTTGGCCTTGGCGCACACCTATCCTTTATGAGCTGTTGGTATCTCATTTTTGCTTTCATAATTTTTAAATGACATCTACGTTTTGCAAATATAAACAGGTAAAATAAAAATCAACATTGGCAATTATTTTTTCTCACAGGGAGTTTAAAATTCCAATCCATAGAAAGGAGAATGCCTATAAATAGGAAAGAATGGTTTTGAGGAACCACACACTAAATCACTGAAATCAAGTCCTGAGCCCTGACTCATTCAGTCCACCTCCCCCCTCTCTCCAGAAACCTTTCCCAGTGACAGGAAAGGGACAAGGACAATATAAACTCATAATGACAAGAGAACTAAAGAGGAATCTTCTGTACACAAGGGATGTTAATGCACATTTGGGAGATGAAAAGTAGAGCAGAGGGGCTACCCAGGGACCCCAGAAGGCTCAGGGTGTGGAGATGGTATGAGTGATATCAACTGAAAGCCTCCATGTACACAGAGCAGTTGGACCCCAAGTGCCCTCTTGTGCTCCCACACTTCTTCAGCCTCAAAGGGGAATCAACTGAGAAACAGGACGGCATGGGATCCAGGATATAAGGGCTCTGATGTAGAGGTACATGGAGACAATGTTCCAGTAAGAGAGCTACATGGTAGATTTGAGGGTAATGATCCAGATTAGAGGAGAAGGAGAGAACGCCCATAAAAAAGGTTTCCAGAAGAAAGGGGAGAAAAACTTTAGCCGATGTATTTGTGCATTTGAGAGAAAAAAACCACTAACTGCTGTATATCAGATCTGAAGAAGCATATAGAAAAATTAATAAGGGTGGACAAAGAGAAAACTATATAAGTAAAAGTAAATGATATATGAATGTTCACAGCAGCATCATTCACAATGGCTAAAAAGTAGAAATCATCCAAATGCCTATCAGCTGATGAGTGACTATTTATATCTATCCATACAATGATATATTATTTGACCATAGAAAGGAATCACGTACTAATACGTGCCACAACATGAACTTCGAAAACGTTCCACTAAGTGAAAGTAGCCAGACTCAAAAAGCCATATATCCTGTGATCCCATCTACGTGAAATGTCCAGAAAAGGTACATTTATTTTTTTATTTTTTAAAATATTTTATTTATTTATTCATGAGAGACACAGAGAAAGAGAGGTAGAGACATAGCCAGAGGGAGAAGAAGCAGGATCCATGCAGGGAGCCCAGTGCGGGATTCGATCCTGGGACTCCAGGATCACGCCCTGAGCTGAAGGCAGACACTCAACCACTGAGCCACCCATGTGTCCCCAAAAGGTACATTTATAGGGGTAGAGTACAGATTAGTGTTTGCCAAAGCTGGACAGGGTGGGAGGGGAGAACGAACAGTGCCTGTTAATGAGATTTTGCTTCCTTTTGGGGCTGATGAAAATGTTATAAAATTAGGTTAAGGTGATAATTGTGAAACTTGGTAAGTCTGCTAAAGATCATTAAATTGCACACTTTGGGTACACTTTGTATTATATCTAAATCTATTAAAAACAAATAAATGGAAGAATCAGGGAAAACTTTGAGCCCAAATTAAAAAATGTGTTCAAGAGAGTGAAAATAATTGTACTGCATGATATGGGTGAACTTGCATACTATCACCATGTGCGTTATTGATTTAACCAAAAATGTCTATGTACTAGTAGTAGATAGATGGAGAAGTTAGGAGAGGTATGGGATAGTTCCTCATCTTACATAACAAAGATTCATAATAGATTGTGCCTAAAATTGACAAATCAAAAAATATTAGGGGGATCCCTGGGTGGCGCAGCGGTTTGGCGCCTGCCTTTGGCCCAGGGCGCGATCCTGGAGACCCGGGATCGAATCCCACGTCAGGCTCCCGGTGCATGGAGCCTGCTTCTCCCTCTGCCTGTGTCTCTGCCTCTCTGTCTCTCTCTGTGACTATCATAAATAAATAAAAATTAAAAAAAATATTAGGGAAATAAGCATGTTACTTAGAAAATTAAAGGATCTGTGCCAAAAAAAGCTCTAAGAATAGCAAGTGGTTTCCTCTGGAAAACAGGAATTAGGGCAGGGTAGGAGCTGCAACTTAATAGGAACTTCTTAGTGCTATCTTCTGGTCTGTTAGCCATGTGCATTTATTACCTTCCTAAAAATAAAAATTAAGTAGAAGACAAGTTTATTTTTTACTACCAGCTTAGCCTGTAGAGTCACCCTGACTTAAGCCTTTGCCTGGGAAAAAGAAGCAACATCTCTCTACTTCGGCCCAAGACACTCAGCAAGCAGTTGCTGGTTCCAAAAAGGACTCATTTCACTAGGGTGATTCTGACCAGGATTATTGGCTAAATCTGCCTTGAGTGGAGAATTGAGGAGGATCTGATTTCTTTTGGGTTTGGAATAGAAACGTGAGCATGACACAGGGCACAAAATTACATATGTCCTCCCCCCCAAAAAAGAGATTAAACTTGTGAACAAAACTGGTTTGTCCTTTTTATCAGGCATCCTCAGGATGATGTTGCCAGCAGATCATACTCACTCTTGCTACTTTTTAAGATGAGAAAAGTGAGGCCGAGGGAAGGTGAATGGTTTATCCAAACTCACAAGGTCCAGCAGAGGAAGAACTCATATGAACAACTCTGAGGACATAAAAATACCGCCACCTGAGCACAGCTACCACCGTGAGCCCCTAGGCTCACGCACCATAAAATGTACACCGCGGGCTCCCAGACCCCCAGACTCCCAGCTGAAACCCAGCACATTTCACTCCCCGCACTGCGTATCTTAAAACACGTAGTGGAACATTTTCTAGATCCTCTCCAAATCTGAAATGAAATATCTGAAAAAATTAAGCCCGTTCTAAATCTTTTTATATATCGTCTCATTTCTTTATCCCTCTCCCTAATTATTTTTCAACCACCATGTCGTGTCAAACCACATTTGTGTAAATTAGACACATATGTGGAGAATCAGACACCAAAAACAGTTATTAAGTAATACTTTTTAAGCAATGTTTTGGCTTAGAAAACCTCACATCGGATCAATTCCCCTAGTTCCCAGGTCCTGCCTGATACATCACTGTATCAATTTCACAATTTCATGATTAAATACTCTTTTAATATTGCTACATAGGCTGTTATTATCCTGAGAATATTATTTACTCTGGGTCACATAAGAATTATCAGATATGGGCAGCCCGGGTGGCCCAGCAGTTTAGTGCCTCCCTTCGGCCCAGGGCCTGATCCTGGAGTCCCGGGATCGAGTCTCATGTCAGGCTCAATCCCTGCATGGAGCCTGCTTCTCCCTCTGCCTGTGTCTCTGCCTCTCTCTCTCTCTCTCTCTGTCTGTCTCTCATGAATAAATAAAATCTTAAAAAAAAATGTGACAACACTGAGGGGGGCACTTGATGGGATGAACACTGGGTGTCATGCTATATGTTGGCAAATTGAACTCCAATAAAAAAAAATGTGACAACCATCTTTCATTTAAAAAAAAAAGAAATATCAGATATATGGATATGGGTGTGGATATGGACATAAATGTATCGGCCATATATATATAGATAAGGATACAAATACGCTATCGATGCAGATACAGATATCACATTTCTTCTCATATGATCCTCATTTAACAGAAGAGGAACAGGCTTGGGAAGGTGTTTGCTGAATACACATTGACTCCACCTGAGGCACCTCTAATTAGTTTCCTCAGTCCTCTCTACACGGTCTGGATTTACATGTTTTTATTTCGGGCGGCCTTCAGATTGATGCCGAAAAATGCTGTCCAGACCAAATGTTTTGAAACGTCTTTTATCAGCAACACATGTACGTTTACACCCCTGACAGCAACAACTCAATTTTAGATCATAACTCTGTGAGCATTTTGCAGCGAGAACTACCTTTTTTTAAGGTTGACAGGTGGCTGGTTAAGAAGGGGGAATGTATCTTTTGGTTTGCTATCATGGAAAAAAAAAAGAAAAAATATAAAATATAATATATATATATATATTATATATATATGCCACCCTCTCCAGTGGCTCTGCACCTTGTGATTCCTCGCGGTCCTCCTCCTTCTGAGCAGTTCAATTAGCGGGAAATCTCTCTCTGATGGACTGAAGCAGCTTGAGTGAACGCCCGAGCGCTCAGCCAATTAGGCTCATTTGAAGTTGCAGAATTGCCTTCTTTGGTGTTAAAACCCCATGTCAAACACTGGGTCTAAGATCATTTGTGCTTCAAAATGAGATTGACAGAGCAGCTGCAACAGGGGGCATGCCTGCTGGACGACTTAATTGTGGAGCTTGAAGGGCCATCATGAACCGGCGTGCGGAGCCCGCCTCGCCACTGCTGCATTACAAATGCTCTTTATTAACAGCGATCTGTAATCAATGGGCTCAGGCTTTTTGCCAGAGCCCCCCAATCAGACAGGCGGGCCTCTGCGTCAGCGTGGGCGGAGCCTCGGGGCCCCGCGATCGAGCTGGCGAGGGCGAGCCCTGTGGTCCAGCCTGACTCCGGGGTGGGATGCTGCCTCGGGGAGGGCCCCTCGTGGTCGTTCCAGGGGCGCCCTCCTTCTCACTTCTGGTTGCATATTCATTAGCCCGGGTGAGCGCGGCTCACTAGACGGTACAGTCACATAGTATTGATGTGGAGGCAACGAATTGCTTTTGTTTCAACAAAGCCAAATGTCCTAAATCAGTTCCGCCTTGCGTGCAGGGGTGACTTCTGGTGGGAAATGCACAGGCTTTCAGCTACCCGCCCGTGCGGTGGACGCAGAGATGGGGACGCACGGTTCAGCAGGTGTTAGGAGGTACTAGGAGCGAGGAGGGCTTTTGTGACGCTGACAATAGGTTAATTTCAGAAATTTAAAAATCTATTTATTTGGAAGCCATCTGTAAATCCTAATGCGGGATTTCCTTTTCTTTAAAAGAAATCATTACAGGACATTCTTTCCGACAGTGGATAATGGAAAAAGCATTGGGCTGGGAGTCAGAGACCTATGAGCTAGACCAAGCTCCATTGCCAGGGAGCTGTGTAACCTTGGGCACATCATTTAACCTCTCTGGCCTGCCTCGCCTTATCTGTAATACCTGAAGGACGGATGAGTTGTAACGTCTGCGGAGTTCATTTTCTATCCGCCTTCTCTTAAATTTGCTTAGTGTTATTTCTTTCACTCTGCAGGTCAAGAAAGCCATTTATTCTACTATTAGAAACACGAGAAAGGAAGAGTACGGATGGGGTGGCCAAACTACCTTGCCTCAGCCCCCTTGTCCTATTCTCAAACGAGTATCTCTTGCAGACATTCCTACCGCAGAATCCTGTGTTTTTAGCGCTTTGCAAGATAGGGCAGGGCCAGTGCCACCGTTGCCAAGAATTCAGAGTCTACCAGCGGAGAGCAGGCCAATACACAAAGAACTCACCAGTCCTTGCGTAAGATTGCTTTTCAGTTCAATGACAAATCCATCTGCATCCCATCCAGGGCCAATGTGTATGACCAACCCCCCTGTGCACAACACAACGTGCCAATACATAGGCCGCCAGTTGAACTGATACCCCCTGAAGTTGTGCAACATGGCAGCCCTGATCCTATGAGATCAAATCCACAAACATCACATTCTATCAAATTCTGAAAGAGATAACACAAGCTCCCTGATCTGTGGTCATTCTACTCTAGGAATAGACTCATGGGATGGATATGAATTAAGAAATACAAAGTTTACTAAGTAAATAAGATATGAACTATAAAGGAAATAACTGAAGACTTCAGTTGAAAATCACAGCAACGACTGATTATCATTAAGACTATACTATGGTCTAGGGCAGTCCGGGTGGCTCAGCGGTTTCGCGTCACCTTCCGCCCAGGGCCTGATCCTGGAGACCCGAATCGAGTCCCATGTCGGGCTCCCTGCATGGAGCCTGCTTCTCCCTCTGCCTGTGTCTCTGCCTGTGTGTGTGTGTATGTGTGTGTGTGTGTCTCATGAATAAATAAATAAAATCTTTTTTTAAAAAAAAGACTATACTATGGTCTAAATTAAATGAAATTACACATGTAAAATGCTTAAATTGTGCCTGGTACACAGCAAACTTTTAGTAAATGCTAGCTTTTGATCTATTCCTTTTTTGCAGTATTGTGCACAATGATAGCCTTCATTGGAAGGGAAAAATTATTTTTAGTTTGGGATACCCAAGGAAGAATTTATAGAGGAAGCAGGGTCTTTCATTTTCTTTCTTTTTCTTTCTTTCTTTCTTTCTTTCTTTCTTTCTTTCTTTCTTTCTTTCTTTCTTCTTTCTTTCTTTCTTTCTTTCTTTCTTCTGTTTATTTATTTATTTATTTATGAAGCTGTACTTGAACTGAATCTTAAAAGGTAGATAAAATCCAAGTAAGCAAAATATTAAATTACGACTTTAATTCAGATTCCCCACAAAATGTACCTAGAATGGTGAGTCATCAAGGTGGAGCACCCCATGGACACTCAAAGGTCTGGCCATTTCTGACCACAGGATTCAGAAGGATCCAAAGCACTAGCTGTGCCGTGATTCATCCTGCTGCCGGTTAGAACAGCTGGTCATGAGTCTACAAGTCATCCTCATCTCTCCCATTTTCTCTTCCACCAGTTCGGTAGGGCAACACCAGTCCTTCAAGGGGAAAAAGGCTCCACCAAGCTGATTCTACATTCTGAGGCCAGCTCCAGGCTTCCCTCAGGCTGACCTGGCTGCTAGTCCCTGTTCTTAAAAGCAGCTGACATAGTTTTGAGTTGAAGACAAGAATATTCCACTTTCTATTGGGACCTCTGTCTCCATGGTTAACCATTTCTTAACAGATCCCTTAGGTCCAACTAGAACAAAACTAAGCCATCATATTGCAACCCAGTAAATTGTGGAAATTCCAGTGTGAGGACTTAGGAGAAGAATAATAAAGATAATTATTAATGATAATAATAGCTACTTCTAAGCCCCAAATACTTTATATGTGAATACAAGATAAATATCATTGAAACTCAGTTCTCACAACAACCCTTTGAGGTCAATACTTTCCTTACCCATATTTCACAGTTGAAGAAACTGAGGCACAGAAACTAATCTACCCAGGGTCATAGAACCACCTTGGGTCATAAGCAGGAAAGCCAGGATCTAACCCCAGGCAATCGGCTCCAGCCTCAATACCTACACTGCACAGCTTCTCTCCTGGTGTTTGGGATTCCCTGCTCAAAATGATTGCAATGTCATACTGGCCTACAACTTCTCCAGTTATGGTCATTTTTGTGACTCAGCCATTTATATTTATTAGCATTTTAGTCTGGGTCTACACTGAATCCTGGCCAGTATATATAATTGCCTACTAGAAGCCTGATCTTTCTTACCCTGCCAATCTCAGCATATTCTTTTTAAAAAAATATATTTATTTATTAATTTGAGAGAGAGCAAGCACATAAGTGGGCGGAGGGAAAGAATCTCAAATAGACTCCCCGATGAGCTGAACAGGAAGCCCTAGGCAGGGCTTGATCTCAGGACCCTGAGGTCATGACCTGAGCTAAAATCAAGAGGTGGAGGCTTAACCTACTGAGCTTCCCAGGTGCCCCTCAGCATATTCATAGACCTGTCTCCCTTAGTGTTCCCACCCCCGCCCTTCTAACCCACTCCCCTCCTGAACTCCCAAGCTCAGGGAATGGCACCAGAATCAACCCGAGCCAGAATCCAAGAGTTATTCAAGATGCTTTCATCCCATCCATTCCCCAAACAGGTGACAAAACGGTACATTCAAATCTGAGCATGTCACTCCTCTGCTCAGCATTCAAAGTTCTCTCTTAACCTATTGGGATTTAATCTGATCTCCTTGCAAAGCGTGCAGGATTTTGCATGATTTGATCCCAGCTTCAACCAGTCTCTCCTTACGCCAAGCTCTGCATTCCTGACCACAGTGAATTTTGCGTAGTCCCCAGCATGCCACCTTTGCTCAGAGCTCTGCCCTTTAGCTTCCCCGTCTAGCCCGCCCTGTCCTCACTGGCGTACTGACTGCTGCTTCCTAATCCTTCTCTATCAGCCTCCTGCCTGCACCAACGTCCCCCAAGCAGATTAGTTGTCCTACTGCCCTGTGTAAGTGATCCCCTTGTGGACCTATGATATCATGTGGTAATTTACCTCTCCTCACCAACCTGATGTGCTTTCATCTCCAACATCTAACCCATCTAACCCTTTCATGTGCTTAGTTTGTACTCTCAAAAAGCGTTTGCTTAAAGAATGAGTTGGCATTTCTAAAACTTTAAGCTGTGATTAATATGTTTGTCCTGAACGTATCTTACGAATAGCGATAATATAGGTCGTAGCGTTCTTCAACTTCAAAAGCATGATAATGAAGCAAAATGTTAATACTGCATCCCTCCACTGAATATATCCTAGCTTTTCCACAAAGTACTTGGAGAAAATAACCTGTGGTCCTATTCCTAAAATCAGGGTAAGAAATGTGAATCCAGGAGAAAACCGGTTGAGTAGAATTTCATTCTATTCAAACCAAGTTTTCTCTAGGAAGTTTATATTTCACATAGCTTCTAAAAATAGGCAATGTAAATCAGAAATTTTTCTTATTATTTAATGTTCATTTTAACAGAAGACTTTAACTTTCTAATTCCTGAGAAGACCCCAAAGTATCGTGTTTTTTTGTTTGGTATTTTTTGGTCATCTCACAGGGCAACATCACTTGTGCTAAAATATATATATATCTGCTAAGGAATGATGGTATCTATGTTTCTTTGGAAATAAATGCCTTTAGCCTGTGGTCCCCAAAGTGAACAAACTTGTTTTGTAACACACGTGCAACAATTTTTAAACAATTCTGATTTTATTCAACAGCTGCATCCTCTGTAATCTTGCACAAGCAGGAGAAATCTGGGATTGCATGTATTTCTACCAGCTTTCTAGAACTTTCTAGAACTTCCACCTCTCCAAGGACATATCTTAGCTGATCATGTAGCTATTTTTCAATCTCTAATATCTATCACTTAAAATAGTTGAATGATTGCTGTCCTTAAATAATGTCACAGTAATAAAAGAATTAGCATCGATACTTGACACTGTTCATGCTAATATTTTACGCTCTGGATTTTTCCACAGTATGAAATCAAATTGCACATCCTGAGAGAAATGCACATGCCATATTGTCATGCACAGTAGATCAAACTGATGTAGTAAAAACCCTAAATGGAAAACTTCTAAGGAATTTTAAATACACAAGCTACATCTGCAAGATATTTAACTATTGTGCTCCCACTAAAAATTAATGAGACTTAAATTCAGCTTGAAAGATAGAACAACCAAAATTTAAAGTGCATGTTAAATTTGTAACCCGGGTTGGTCTCTCAGGACTTTACACAGCCTGCTTTGGACCAAATATTACAAGTTGAGAACAATGGTGGGTGGGGGTCGAGATTCTCACTTCACTCTTCTATTAGTCTATAATCTCAATGCAATTCTATATGCCTTTTAATCAATGTATTAAATATCTTGACTTTTTGTAGGGCATACATAAAAGGGGAAATTAGAGAGCATAGCTATAGTATGCTGGTCTATTCTCACATGGATGATTCACACTTGGAATTTGTCAGCTCTAAGAAAGCACTGGCAAGATAAGTGTAATTGGCAAACTAGTGATTGCTTCAGTCTGACACATGACCAGGTCAAGCAACTCTGCTGCTGTAGTTTTATTCCATATGGCCACTGAAAACACTTTAATATGTACTCCCAGAATCCTAGAAATTAAAGGAATAATTTCTAAATATGCATACTAAATTAGACTTATATCTAATTTTAGAAAAGAGTCAAATAAATGTTATTTATGCCCCTTGCTACACAGAATCTTGTCTATTCTTGGAGGCAGCCACTTAAACTGCACTCATCCCTTTGAAGAATTCCTATAATTGCAACTGAACTCAAAAGAACACACAGGTTCACCAACAAGTCCACAAAAATATTCAGCTGCACTATTATTTCTTTGGCAGTTTGTATTTAATAATTTAATTCAATTCCAGCAGAGCATAGCAATACTTTCTTTCTTTCTTTCTTTTTTTTATTTTGAACCAGTAAACTGTGTGACTGTGACATGGAAGTCATAATGGAGTATGAGTTTGCATGCTGAGGTATCATTTTCATAAAACAGCATTTTCACTAGGGGCACAGAGTGAAAAAGCAGGATCTTCAGATCTGATACTGAATGGTCGTCAGCCATTAATTCATTATAATGCTATTTTTCAATCTAGGCAATTTATGATTTGTCGCAAATACAGACAGGTAGTTTACATTTTTTAAAAAAGACTGGTAAACAGGAGCACTAAAATTTTAAAGCTACTGAAATACCAAACAAATATCGTTTGCAGGCAAAGCACCCCCTGAAATATCCACAGGTGCAAGTCTTTTCGGTTATTGATGTTTGTAAGACAAGACAATGGAGCCGCAGGTAGTGAACACGAAATACCTATACATGAAGTCAGAAAGATCATGGCTCATTTACTCATTAATTTACTAAACCTGGATCTTACCTATTCTAATAAGCTTGGAATAAAACATATAGTAATCCCTTAGAGAAAAATCTTTTCAAATTCCTTTACAGTGACACAGGCAAAATAGCACACCGAGTAACTGTTCTTTTTCAACCATTTGAAATCCCCAACATCTGAATGAAACACCCACATTATGAGGACTTCAGTTCTATTGACCAGAGAAAACTGCTCTGCATCCAGCCACGTCTACCCCCTAGGCCTGGCTGTGTCTGCAGAGCTTACTCACTGTTTTCCTCCATTGTCGACATCACCTGGCGTTGGAAGATAGCTGGTCTCCTTTCTGGCCCCAACTCCCAACCTTGCCAAGGCAGCAATGGCAAATGTATCCATGTTAGAGAAGCCCCTGGGAGAGGACGGTAGAGGGGAGGAGGAGAAAAAGGCTGTTCCCCAGATGATTTGAATGCACGCCATGACATTTGCTGCTGAATGGAAGTATCTTTTAAGGCAACTAATGGCCAGTCTCTTTTGTTTTGCTGTGTTTTAATTATTTGCATATGCTTCACATCCGAATATACCACCTCTGATTTGCCAGTATGATATAAAGAATGCCCAGGTCTTTTAAAAATGCTAAGCTTGTATCTGGGAGAACTACCCATTTGTGGAGATGGTAATTGTTTTAACTTTGATGTCCCTTACTCTGCACATCTGTTTCAGCTCTTCTCCCAGACACACTCATGAATTTATCATCTCTGCATATGTTCCTGGGTTAGGACTGCCTTAGTGGCGGAGTGCATCAGTAAATTCCACTGCTGTATTAAGTTTGTTACTCTTGGGCTTGTCCTGAAAGTACAGTGTTTATTACCTGACCAGTTCACACTTACAGAATGAAGAGGTACTAATATAGTAAACATTTTGTGATCTGATCTTCTGACCCGTAGAACCAATGTGGCGCTTCCTTAGTTACATATTTGTCGTGTTATCAAGCAGATTTTTTAAATCACTTTTGACTTGGAAACCTCTGTTTTTCTGCTGTACCCCATTGTTTCCCTAAAATATTAGGTTCATACCCTAACTCTGTCAGTCTTGGCTTGTGTAGCCTTAAGTAGCACAGTTTTTCTCGCTTGTAAAATGAATAAAAAATTGTACCAATCCCTCAGAAGCTTTGTTGAGAACCTAAGGAACTCCTGACATAATACTGACATAATAGTGTTTAGTGTCCTTTTTTTTTTTTTTTTAGATTTTTATTTATTTATGATAGTCACAGAGAGAGAGAGAGAGAGGCAGAGACACAGGCAGAAGGAGGAGCAGGCTCCATGCAGGGAGCCCGACGTGGGATTCGATCCTGGGTCTCCAGTATCGTGCCCTGGGCCAAAGGCAGGCGCCAAACCGCTGCGCCACACAGGGATCCCTGTTTAGTGTCCTTTATAAAGCATTTCAATATTAATATGCATGACTCGGAGCTCATCTGGCTTTTATTGTACATAGTAAGATTTGAAAAGTACTAATTTAATCCACAGTAGAGATGAATTCATATGACAATGAACCATATTCTAAAATGTTTGGGACATATCTTACACAATTGACCCTTGAATAACATAGATTGTTAAACATACAGTCAGGGGCACCCACCTCCATGCAGTCAAAAATCTGCAAATAACTTTTGACTCCCCCAAAACTTCGCTACTAATAGCCTACTGTTGACTAGAAGCCTTATCAATAACAGTCAGTTGACACAGATGTCATATGTTAAATGAAATGAATCTGTTATACTGTGTTTTTATAATAAAGTAAGCTAGAGAAAAGAAAATGTTATTAAGAAAACCGCAAGGAAGAGAAAATATACTTAGAAATACACTTACTATTATCAATAAAGAATAAGTATAAATGGGCCCAAACAGTTCAAACCCATTGTTGTTCAATGGTCGGCTTTATAACCAAGCTAGGTCTTAAATTTCAAACACAGGCATTGTCCAGAGGCCTCTATGTAACTCCGATAAGGATGGAGTTGGCACTGAGGTATTATTTTATGTCCTACATCAACTGCATCAAAGCAAATCTTTTCAGATGAGGTGTCTAGTAACAAATTATGTCCACATCGAGCTCTGAAATCTTTGAGGCTTTTTCTTTTTCTTTTTTTAAATATTTTATTTATTTATAAATGTCTCATGTCTTTCATGAGAGACACACAGAGAGAGAGAGGGGCAGAGACACAGGCAGAGGGAGAATCAGGCTCCATGCAGGGAGCCTGACATGGGACTCGATCCCAGGTCTCCAGGATCAGGGCACTAAACAGCTGAGCCACCCAGGCTGCCTCTCTTTGAGCCTTTTTAATGAAAACAAAACAAAACAAAACTGTATGTCTATAACGTGATCATTATACTGGAGTATGAATTTATATGCTAAGAGTAGTTTCATAAAACAACACTTTCACTAGGACCATACAGGGAAAAAGCAGAATCTTTGTTGTCAAAAATAATAAAAATATAGAAGAGTAGAAGATAAAAAAATTCCTCCCCCCATGTCATTTTCCAGAGTTGTCACTGTTATGATGTTTATTTTTCTAGATGTTTCCTATGCTTAAAATCTTTCAAATATATATGTTTGTACAAACATTTTTATAATTTTACAAAAGTTGAACATTTTTGTTCATTCACTGTATTATGGCCATCTCTTTACTATTACTTTTAGGTAGACCTACATTACTTATATAATGATGGAATCATAGTGTACCAAAACAATTGGCCACAGTCAGACATGCAGTTTGTTTTCATATTTCACTATTACAAAAGATGCTGCATCCATGCATGGATATCTCTGAACACTTATAGCCATCATTCTGTATGACAAATTCCTAAAGTTACAATCGCAGATCCAAGGGTATGTATATTTTTATTTTTACAAGCACTGTCAAATTACAATTCAAAAAAATTGTAGCCACCTATATCCCTTGAAACAATGCGTGACCACCTGTTTGCCCAAACATTAGCCAACACTTGGTATCATCAAACTTTTAAAATTTTGTTAATTTGATAAGCAAAATGACACTTGGATTTATTACCGTTTTAATCTGCACGATCACTATTGAGTTAAAACATCTTTTCAATGTGTATAGTTTATTTATTCTATAAATGAGACATTTATATTACCTGAGTATAACCAACCATACTTTAGGAAACAGTAGTAGAAAACCAGTTCTGATCTACAGGTTTAATAGAAGATCCTACAGAATGAGAGTGCTTTACTAAGAAGTCCTTTGGCACCAACATAATGAAGTAACTGTCCCACAAAAACTAATTTTTATACTCAATTTACTTTGTTTTTGCCATAATACCATAACCCAAAATGCTTAAAACAAGACCAGTGGATGACAACTTTCTGGTATTTATCAAACAAACATATATATGCCTCCTACATGAAAGCTTTGGGATGGTACTTGAGGGACACAGAAATGAAGATAACCCAATTCTCTTCAAAGGCACTTGCTCTCTAGTGGGGCAAACATACACGTACAAAGAAGTGGTATTTCATGTGCAGGGCTATATGAAAAGTAGCCAGCTCAGGTTCCAAATTATAATTGCATGAAGATGTGATCTTCTTTAAATCTCCTATCAATGTCAGAAGCCTGAATGGAAAGCTCCTCACAGCTGACTATGAACTACAGATGTGGTTTGTCATGCACGGTGTTTTTTTAAACTTTTGATTTAGTTACCAACATTCTAAATTTCAGAGATTTTACACTAAAATATTCAGACTTCAGGCTTGTCCAGATAAAAATGGGAGGATATGGCAACATCGGGCTATTATTACAACTTGGTTATAGATGGTGCTGGGTATTGGCTTTCCCTTATCAACTGGCCGTGAACCCTCTGGTTGACCACAGTCGGCACCACTCTCTATTGTCTTACCCGCTTGGCACACTTCTGTTACCTACTAGCTCCTTATAGTCATTTATGTGTATAACCTTGAAATACAGGGTCAGGGTTTGTGCTGGTGGATAGGACCTGGGGACAAAGAAAGAAATCATCTGTGGACTGGAAAGGATTCAAATATACAAATTAACTCTATTTGAAACAGAACATGAAATGGAATGATATCCAACGGTGTGCTCTGTGATTGCTTAGCAGAACTTAGAAGATAATTGTCTAGGCAAAAAAGATAAAGGGGCATATAAAACAGCATATACCTTGAGTGGTGCCCCTTTCTATCAGATATATACCTTTGCCAATTAGACCTTTTTATGATAACCAGTAACAATGAAGTAACAGGAAGGAATGTAGGCCTGAAATTCCTACAATAAAGCTATAATCTCAGTTCCTATGCAGAGGAAAGAATTGAACTGTGATGAAGTCCTACCAAAGGCTTCAGTCTATTTCATCAGAGCTCTGGCGCTGGGATGGGCTCCCAGGATTGCACCATCTTGAGACAAAAGGGCTTGGGTTTTAGAACAATCTGTTCACCAGTCACTGAATGTGGGCTATCCTATCCCCAGGTATGACCTTGGTCACAGAATCATCTTTCTGACGACTATTCCATGAGAGTGGCTCAGCTCAGAGCTGCCAACCACCAGCTCTCCCTGAAGCTGGGGGAGCATGTGCCTCAGGCATGCAGGAGGATCTGGGGGACATAGCACAATATCCTCTATTGTCAGTAGTTTTCAGGGAGGCCTCCTTTAGTCCCTCTAATTAAATTTTAGTAATCTCCTCTCCCTGATACATTATATATTTCTTTGCTCTTTTATCCCTTTAGCTTTTAATACTTTTAACCCGTAGATACCTGTCTTTTTTTTTTTTTAAGATTTTATTTATTTATTCATGAGAGACACACAGAGAGAGGCAGAAGGAGAAGCAGACTCCCTGCAGGGAGCCTGATGTGGGACTTGATCCCAGGATCCCGGGATCATGACCTGAGCCAAAGGCAGACGCTCAACCACTGAGCCACCCAGATACCCCTGTACTTTTCTTATTTATTTTATTTAGGGTGCATCCTCCACAAGAAAATCAGCTCCTTGTGGGAATGAATTCCTGCCTGTTTTTTTTTTTTTTCTGATATATGCCCAGTGGGTGGAACATGGACTGCCTTGCACAGAGTAGAATGAAGGAATGGTTTCTCCGACCTTGGCAGCAGAGCATGCAGAGCTCTGGAGTGTGTCTGGCTTTAGAGAGCTCTTCTAAACTGTGTGGGATGCCTGCTTCAGAAGGGATCCTCAGCTGGGTGGTAACTGGAAACTTCCAGCAACTGAGACCTCTTCCTCCACTGTGAAGTCAGCATCTCAAGTCAGGGAATTCCCTTGCATTGAAGGAAACTAAGTTCATAAATGATATATCACAGGTCTTCTCACTGAAAGGCAGATTGTATTCTGATTATCTAACAACCAGAAATGAAGAGGCCAGTGAACTACATGGACGATTAGAAGTGGTTGTAAATGGCTTTATGCTTCAATATCTGAATGAGTGTGCTTGGCAATGTATTCCTCTAACAAAAGAAGAAGTATCGGAATGAATGCACATGAGACCCCAATAATACATTTGCAGTCACCATATCCTAAATTTACGGGGAGAAATACCTTCATGGAAATCAGATCGGATCTTTCAATAATTCAGAGGCAAGAAATCTGAGGAATTGGAGGGCACTGGCAGGTGTCTTCACAGCTGTACAGCTAAAATCTGTGTTACGTGTCGTCTGCAAGTGTTAGATAACATTACATCTTGGGCCAAATTCTTAATGGGGCCTCAACCTTACTTTCCAGATTTGTGACAGTCTGGGTGGAAGCAAACATATTCTCATGTTTTTATCCTTGGTGCACCACCCAAATTTTTAAATATTTTCTTTTCTTGCCTTGTCTTTTCTCCTTCTTCCCCCTCCTCTCCCAAGACCCGTGCTGTTCAAATGTGAACAGCCTGATTGGCATGAAAGAATGGAAACCACTTGAGGAATTTTCTTTCTCCTATCTCAGATAAATAAACGACTTTTCTCAGTTGCTACATGTCATAACTTTTTTAAATTGTCAAAAGATCTTAGAATTCACATATGCGTCCAAAGTGGAAAGCTATCAGCATTCATAATAAAGCCCCCCGTTTAACTGAAATATTTTCTTCGTTAAACAAAACTGATTTATATTAACAATTTCAATGCTAATATTTTAATCTGCTTAGTCACTCCTAATATTCCTAGACGTTACACTTTTAATGAGGAATTTGAAAATACAACAAATGTTAAATAGTTTTCAAGCCCTCTTAACACTTCACTTCATAAATAGAAAAAAAAAGCATTGAGTTTGGTGGATCATATTCTAATACTATTGTTATATTTTAAAGCTATAACCAAAGAAATTATTTCATTTAATTTTATGGTCGCTCTTTCTCTTTCTCTCTCTCTCTCACACATACACACACACATACACACACATAGCTATGACCATGCCATCCTGGCTCTGTAGCAATCTACTTTTTATTTTTTTGAGAAAGATATAAGCTTTATTTATGACTAGGTCTAACATGGAAGTTACAACCAATCTTCTAGCTGACTCTATGAGTCAAGCAGATTACCTACTAAGTCATAGTATAACCCAGTGAGGGTAGCTCTCACCCTCTTCAGGATCAGAGCCCATGCCTGTAGGAAACTCATGCCCAAGGGAAAGAAGGTCATAGCAGTACTAACCAAGCATTACCTTTTAATCATTTCCAAGTTTTCTTTGGTGCAATTAGTTAAAGGGGGTCTTACAGAGAGTAAGAAGTGTTATGAGAAGAGATTTTTTTATTACATGGAAAGAACTACCAGGAAAAGAAAATAAATAATGGAACAATGATTATCTCCCAGCTGTTTTTTCTTAACCCATTGGGTTTAAAAATAAGACCAATCCACCAACGATGAGGTTATTCCTCTTGTTACAGGTGATTAACAGTCTATCAGCATAAATCTTATAGCAACCTACTTTTTCTTTTTTCTTTTTCTTTTTCTTTCTTTTTTTTTTTAGAGAGAGGGAGAGAGGGGATGAGGAGGGGCAGAGGGAGAGGGAGAGAGAGAATCCCAAGCAGACCTTGCAGAATGCAGAATCTGTCATGAGGCTCAATCTCTACAACCCTGAGATCATAGCCTGAGCCAAAACCAAGAGCCCAACGATTAAGCAACTGAGCCACCTAGGTGCCCCTGTAGCAATCCACTTTTATCTTAACTTTATTTCATTTTTCTCTTGAACTAACTCTTAAAACCTCAAAACATGTTTTTATCAAGTATCTTCTCATTTCTGCAGAGACATTATTTTTTCATAACTCCATAACCAGACGAAACAACTCAAGATATGCACTTTTCCTGGTTAGATCATTTTCAAACCAGAAGAATCAACATGTTGATGACAAATCATCAAACTGTAGTGTGGTACAACCAAGGAGCCTTCACTGTCCTTCATTGTTGGTGAGGTGTTTGGCATTGGGTCACAGGGAGTGTGACAATGTGTGGTTAGAATCATTAGAGTCATACTTCTCTTCTGCTTAGATGCCTCCTGAATGGTTCTCACCCTCACATTTCAGGTAGCCCCAGGAAGAGGACACCAGGTGTCCTTTTTCTTGATTTCTGGATTTCTCTCAATGCATATAACATCAAGCTCCTCTCCTTCTTTGGGAATGACTCTTCTATTTAAGCCCCAGATTTACAGATGTTCAAAAGTTATTTGAACCATTAAAACAGAAGCAGACACAGGGAAGATTTTCCCCACCTCTCCAAGGTCACTGACATATTGAAATAATTTTTAAAAATTAATTTATATCTTTTTCTTAGAAAAAATATAAAACATTCAGCTCATCTGCTTTTTAAATTAAAGGCAGAAAAGCTAAAGATTTATTCAACAAGTGAAACAAATATTTTAAAAAGATCTCCCAGGCCCATTTTATGTCCTGTTTGGGAGAAAGAATAAGAGGGGGGGGAGTGATGGTGAAAAAAAAGGTTAGAGGGGGAAAGATGTTGCACAAAGAAAAAAGTGAAATGCAGATAGAGTGAGAAAGACAAAGGGAAAAGGAGAGATGATGGAGCAAAATAGTCTAGAGGGTTGAGGGAAGGCAGAAGGATTTAGTAGGTTGTAAAGTATGGATTAAAAGCTGCAATTCGCTTAGACCATACATTCCAGAATGTTTTTGTCATGCATTGAGTAACTCACTCATTGAACACCTACTAGGTACTAGTCCTTCTTCTAGGCATAGAATATAGAGTATTGAACAAAATTTAAAAGTATCTCTCTTTTGAAGCTTACAGATAACAAAAAAGAAAATATATGTTAGACATGCTCTATTAAATTAAAAACAAAACTGGGGCACCTGGGTGGTTCAGTGGTTGAGTATCTGCCCAGGTCACATGACCCCAGGGTCCTGGGATCGAGTCCCGCATCAGGCTTCCTGCAGGGAGCCTGTTTCTCCCTCTGCTTATGTCTCTCTGCCTCTTTCTGTGTCTCTCATGAATAAATAAGTAAAATCCTTAAAAAAAAAAAAGATAAAAACAAAACAGAATGTTTAGTGACTAAACCAGCTATTCTAGATTGTGTGATCAGGAACATCTCTGAGGAGATGAAATTTAAACTGAGATCTAAACGGCAGAGAAGAGCAAATTACGTGATAGTGATAGTATGACAATCGTTCCAGGACAAGGGAAGAGTGGTACAAAGTCCTTCAGGCAAGAAGGGGCTTATCAAATTCCAAAAGCACATTGGAGGTGAGTGTGCCCAGGGCAATTGAGACGGGGAGGAGCCATCCGATGTAAAGTCAGAGGCATAGGCAAAGTCTGCAATGTGAAATAGTGCAGAAGAGCCAATTTGCTTGCTAAGGGATTGGAGGTGAATAATAAGAGAAAGAGAGGAACCAGAGATGTTTACTGGGATTCAGGAATGAGGACTAAGAGGCTGAAGATGCCATTTACTCAACTGAGGAAGAGTAGGGAGAGGAGAAGTTTTCAGGTTCTGATAAATGTCAAACATTTATTAAATGTGGTATTGGGGTGGGGGGAGAATCAGAAGGTCTCTTTTGGACATGCTGAATCTATCATGCCTGTCGGACATCCAAGCGGCTGTGTTGAGTAGATAATTGCATATAAAATTTTAGGGTTCTTATTAAAATTCTTAATTACTGAAATTGACTTCTCTACAGATTTTCTACCACTCAGATGCTTTAACTTGTGAAAAATAACCAGGGAAAATGGTGGAAACGATTCACTGCCCCATCATATTGTGTATGGCACTACCAGCCGGAAGATCCAGATGAAATCAAATTGTTTTGACCACAATAGAGTCAAACCAGTCACTGAGTTCTGAGTTACCTTGTCCCAGCAGAAAGGAAACATATCTTACATGTGGGAAGTTGAGACACTGGGACCTTGGTCTTTACCTCGTCTGTGAATACAAAGTAAGCCAAGTAAAGGAAAGAGGTAAATTTAATTTGAGTAAATTAACTTGGAGAATTCTCTTTTCAGGGATAAATATTTTGTATATTGTCTCAGGACTTGGAACATTAATTACAAGTTACAGAATGTGTAGGTGTCAAGCACACTTGTCATTTTGTTTATGTTGATGAATAACGTATGTTATTCTATGTTTCTAGGTGAACAATTTTATTAATATAAAATATTAAAACTGTGGGAAAAAATTCAAAGCCACAACATTTTATTGTGAAAGAGTTACCTATACCTCATTCATACTCTATTTCATATCAATAGCATCCGATCTCTACAAAGTCAATTACAGGTGTGGTTTACTGATATAGTGTGTGTCCAATGAGCAATGTCCAACTTAAGATAGAATCTTTTACTAGTCATATTTTCTTCATGGTGAAAATAAAATACAATGAATAAGTATTAACATGGTAACAGCAGGTCAAATGAGTCTATTTTATTTCTTAAAAAAAAAAAGATTTCATTTGTTTATTCATGAGAGACACACAGAGAGAGGCAGAGACAGGCAGAGGGAGAAGGAGGCTCCATGCAGGGAGCCTGATGCGGGACTTGATCCCAGGTCTCCAGAATCATGCCCTGGGCTGAAGGTCGCGCTAAACCACTGAGCCACTCGGGGCTGCCCTATTTTATTTCTATGCTGAAAAACTGCTCCATGCAGTTGTGTTAAAACTTTTCAATACTTCAGAATACATTTTCAAAATTTCTCCCTCTGATATTCTGCTTCACTGGGAGAAATGGAATATCCTCATATACTGTGATATAATCTGATTTCTTTTTAATGAAAATATATTTGTAAATTACTTACAGAAATGAATAGTGGACCAATGTTTTTTGAAGATCTTTAATTGTAGCATTGGTTTGTAAAAGTCAAAATTAGAAATCAACCCAATATTCATACATATGTATATATGCACACATACATAAATGTCACCCCTATCCAAAACCTGCATTTAAAACTAAAGGAAAAAGCAAAATTATGCCTTTGCCTTCACTAACCCCCATTCTCTTTTTTTCAAATAGCTACCACTATTACTAGGGTATCT
This sequence comes from Vulpes vulpes, assembly GCF_048418805.1. Taxonomy (NCBI): domain Eukaryota; kingdom Metazoa; phylum Chordata; class Mammalia; order Carnivora; family Canidae; genus Vulpes; species Vulpes vulpes. The sequence continues at coordinate 187,033,469 of NC_132780.1, forward strand.
GTCATTACAGACTTTTTTATATGCTTACATGCTTCTGATTGATTGAGAGAGAGAGAAGAATATTAGATAGAGATGATAGAACCTAGAAACATAGAGGATTGTTTTATGACTATAGATGTAAATGAGTTCGTTCCATATAGATTATTTTAGAACTTTCTTCAATTAAAAATGTGTCTTGAAGTTCTTTCCAGGATGCTATTATCTCATCCTTTTTAACTGCTGACTAGTATTTCATAATATGGTTATGCCACATTTGTTTAGCCACTTCCTCATTAATGAAAATTTAGATTGTGACCAAGTAATTCAACAAACCTTTAAATATCCTTTATATAAAATGTGAGATGAGGATCTAAATAGAACTTTTTTCCAAATGGCTTATCACTGTCCTTGTTCCAACTGAGTCATGGTGCCTCTTTATCTTTAATATGCCTTTATGGAAACATATCTAAGTAGCTTTATAATCTAAAAATCTGGAAATAAAATTGTTAGGTAAAGGCAACATATCTAAGTAGCTTTATAATCTAAAAATCTGGAAATAAAATTGTTAGCACATTGATGGATTATGAAAATGATTTCCAAAAATGACAGTCCCAGTTTACACATCAAAGTTCATGGAAGCATTGAATAACATCAGTCTTCTAAAATTTTTGCCAAATTGATGAAGGTAAAATATATTTCCATTTTCAAATTGCAATTCCTTAATTGCTCATGTCTGAGCATATTTCATTTACTCATTAGTCATTTTTTTAATTAATTAATTTATCTATGTATTTATTTAAGAGAGGACATGGAGAGAAGGCACAGAGGGAGAGAATCTCAAGCCGACTTCCCACTAAGCACAAAGCCCTACATGGGGCTTAATCTCACCACCGGAGATCATGACCTGAACCAAAACCAAGAATCCTATGCTTAACTGACTACACCACCCTGGCACCCCATTCATTAGTCATTTTTATTTGTTCTTCTATGAATTGCCTATTCTTAATTTTGGCCTGTTTTTCCTGTTCGATTGTCTATTTCATTGATTCATAAAAGTACTTAATGTATTTTGGGTATTAAATCTGTATTATACATTACTGTATGTTCTTTTGGTCTTGTTTTGCTTTATAACTTTAAGATCTTTCCGTATACCAAAGTGTTGTTAATTTTGATGTTAAAATTTGTTTAATTCAAAAAGATTTTGCAGGCCTTTACTGATATTTCAAGACATGCTAAACAGGCCAATTAGCAGTCAGTAAAACACCAAAATAAATTTGTTCATGTTTTAGGAGGATGAAATCACATATTTTCTAGAAGTTATGGAAACATTTACATTATTTTAATTTCAGTTATACAATAGTTAAATTTGTATATATCACTTTAAAATATTTCAAGTAAAGAGGCACAATGACTCAGTTGGAAAGACAAGGACAGTGATATGCCATCTGAAAAAATGTTCTATTTGGGTCCTCACCTCACATTATATATAAACATAAATTCAGACAAATTAACTAATTAAAAGTTTTTTAAAAAGAGCCAAACCATAGAAAAGTTATAAGACAGATGAGTATCTGATCTTGGAATAGGGTGGGATTGTCTAGGATTAAATACTATGGAGCAAACTACAGAAAAATAGATGGATCAACTTGATTTATAAATGAGTCTTAAAATGTTAAAGTAAACTAAAAATTTAAATAAAAAAGAAAAAAGACTAACATTTTGGCTTACAAAACTCCCTGTAAACTGATAAGAAAAAATAAAGACACCCAAGGGACAAGTGGGTAAAGAACTTAGATAATGCACAAGGGAAGAAACACAGATGATGAAAGAAGTCAACTTACAGTAAACAAATAGATTAAAACTGCATGATCCTGATTTTTGTGGCATTTGGTTTAAAAATGAGCCTGGGTGGTTCAGCGGTTGAGCATCTGCCTTTGGCTCAAGTTGTGATTCCGGGGTCCTAGGATGGAGTCCCACATCGAGCTCCAAGTGAGGAGCCTGCTTCTCCCTCGGCCTATGTCTCTGCCTCTCTCTGTGTGTCTCTCATGAATAAAAAAATAATTTTTTTTAAAAAAATGAGCCAACCCTGGTTGCAGTGAGAATTGTAATTGAGGTTAAGGTTAGACAAGCACACTCCTTCGTGGCTGATATAAACAGTACAACCTTTAATGAAAGCTAATTGGTATGCATTAAGAATATTGGGATGTTCGGGCACTTTGTTCTGTAAGTTTTCATTCTAATAATCAATTTCAAGGAGATAATTCAAAATGAAGATAAAAATTTAAGCATAATTTTTTTCATAATATTATTAATAAAAGGCAAAAAAAAGGTCAAGAGAAACAACTTAAAGGTTTGATATTATTAATTCATTCAAGAGATACTTACCAATTACCTACAATGTCCCAAGCCCATTAGAGGGACTAGAGATTTAGTGTTGAACAAGACAGACAAGGAGCTCTTATTCCAGGAGGACCAGGACCAACAGGGAATGAATGATTCCATCATCATTCCTCCAGAGCTTTCTATGGGCCTGTCTCTGTAAATTTGGCAGAAGAGTCCTGCAGGAAGAGGAGATGGCAGTGCAAAGGCCCTGAGTTCCAGGAAGAACTTGATTTTTCAGTATTTGAAAAAAAATAAAAGAAAGAAAGGAAGGGAAGGAGGGAAAGAAGAAGGATGAGAGAGAGAAAAGAAAGAAAGGAAGGAGGGAGGGGAAAAGAAAGAAAAACAAAAATAAAATCCCATTCACGACTCCCATTCATGACTAAGCATAATATTAAGGCTCTTCCACTGGAGGAGAATGACTTAATGCACGCATGCTATAAAACACTGCTCAGCATTAGAAATTATGTACATTTGCAAAGTGTGTTTAGTAACATGAAAAATGCTTATGATATAATGTTAAGTGAAAAAAAGACACAAAATTGTATGTATTCTGTTGTGACAATTTTGACAAATATGCATAGAAGACCCACTTGGGGAGGGACGGAAAACTATAGTGTTAAGAATAACTGTCCCAGGGGATCCCTGGGTGGCTCAGAGGTTTGGCGCCTGCCTTTGGCCCAGGGTGTGATCCTGGAGTCCCGGGATCGAGTCCCGCGTCGGGCTCCCGGCATGGAGCCTGCTTCTCCCTCTGCCTGTGTCTGCCTCTCTCTCTCTCTATGTCTGTCATGAATAAATAATAAAATCTTTAAAAGAAAGAAAGAAAGAAAGAAAGAAAGAAAGAAAGAAAGAAAGAAAGAAAGAAAGAAATGCTGTTGTCACATTAAAAAAAAAAAAAAAAAAAAAAAAAGAATAACTGTCCCTGAGAGAGGATGGTAGCTTTCTTTTTTCTCTTTTGGGGGGAGTTGATTCTTTTCAAATTCTCTGTAAGGAGTCCATATTAATTTAATAAGCCAGGAAAGCTTCAAAATGGAGAATAAAGAAAAAATATCCAGTAAGTATTTCACTCAGCTCACTGAAAAAAAATCAACTTAAAGCTACTTATTTTAGCATTCCTTCACATAGACTACAGAGAATTTTCATTACCTTGTGCTAACAGAGCACCATTTTACTATTTCTGTTGTGCTATCCTACTGATACATTTTACTAAGGCCAGATTTACTGAGGTTCTGGAACAAGACACATAAGTAGACTTCACACTGCCGTGCCCCATCTCACTCTGGTCCATCCCCCTCCCACCCCACTGAATTTAATCTGCTGAAATATGAGAGATTTTGAGTGCCAGCTCAGCTCAGATGATGGAAGATCTTGACAGCAACTCCATCCCCTTGTACAAACTCTCAGCCAGCATGAAACCTACTTAGTATAATAAACACCACAGCATGAACTATTTTTGCAGGTGAGTTGTCCTGTGGGCAGCCCACCCATAAATTAAGAGGGAAAGACTAGAACAAGAAAAGTGGCTCCAACAAGAAGACAGGGAAGTGCAGTTTAGCCTCAAACCCCCCACTGCCTGAAGGTCACAGGCCTGTTGAGACTGACAATTCATTATAATTTATTAGTGAGAGCATTTTTCCTTAAACCAGCAGGAGTATTAGAACTTGACACATTACTTTTAAAAACCCAGTAGAAACGAAAAGGATTTCAGAGGGTAGAAAATATATGGAAGACCAGAAAGGGAGGGAAGGTTTATGGCTTGTCACCAAACTTAGATTTTCTTGTTAGCAAAAGGACTTTCAAAATGTTATTAGTGGATGCTACAGTAATAAAATCGTAAGCCATCAGGAACTTTAGCTGAGATTCAGAGTTTCTAGCATTATTTATAAAACATTCCGGAAGGATTAAGAGCTATGTCATTATTAATGTGAGTCCTAATCCTATTTTGAACTCCCGACTTGAAAATAACTTCACTGTATTTTGATGTTAACCTTGCAACTATCCAACAAGTCTTCAGAAGAGCGTTTTAGAAAGTGTATGCCATGTAATACGAATATCTGGATGGCGTTCAGTGGGGGAAAAAAAAGAATTCTGTGGTCAAACAAGTTTGGAGAGCTGCTGAAAGCTATTTCTTCTCCCTACCGTTACCTCTCAGATTCTCAATGCACACTAGCCCATAAAAGACTTTGAGAAATCTAGATGGAAAGAAAACACTTGGTTTAAACCAGGACCAACTTTTGAATGTTTCTGTACAAGGTGTTTTTCAACACAAATGCCCCAGAGACATTTCCTTAGAACAATTTTGTCTACCTATCAGAAATACAGTGAAGAAAAAAACTTTTCTAAGCCATGAATGGCCCAAACATCAGGTGCTGATGAGAAAACTGGGAGTGTCTGCACCAGTATTTGGTGCCACTTATTTCCCTTCCAAAAATTCTAAAGTCTTAGTTCTAAACATGAGTGGGAACTCCATATAAGCTGGAGGAGGATTGAGTAATCATCCAGCAATCCTCCTCTCCTCCCTGTACCTCTCCTTCTCTTTCTCTTTCTCCTTTCCTTTTGTAGTAGGTCACATGATGGAAAACTGCATTTCAACCTAATGTAGTAAATGCCATGATATTCAGCATGTTTCCCTGCCTAAGGTACACTCAGTATATAATCAGTGAGACCAAGAATCAAATTTTATTTTTTAATTCTAGAGTTTGTACAAAATGCAAAGTCTGATTACAAAAATAGTAAAACAATGAATATTTTAGTTCCCCTGGTTGATTTCAAACTGATTTGGCCCACATGATGTTTAAGCCTTTCGCAGGGTTGACTAACATTCTTTGTTCTTTCTGAATTGAAATTGAAATGTAGTTACAGTGATATAGAGCAGAAACAGAAATTTAATCCAAGAATGAGCATCATCCATAATATGGGAATAGTCAGCTTGTGAGTCAAGTCAGATATGCTTTTCTCAGTTACACCGTCAACATATTCTGATGAAAGCTTCTAAATATGTGGATATAGTGCACTGCCTATGAGTTTATAATAAATGGAAATGGGGAAAGAACACACAAAAATATTCAAACACATGATTATTATTCCAAATACTAAAGCTGCTTAGAATAATTGTTCATTTTCTAGAGTTTGCTATCTGTTGTCATTTCTAGGTTTAACACATCATCACAATTTCCAAAGCGTTTTCCTCCTTAAAACCATGAACAGACCCAAGGACTTCCTCTTAAAGTGGGCATGCTAAACCATGTGTAATAGGTTAGAGGAAAGTAATATCTAAAAAGTTCTAAAATGTAATATAGTTTCCCTGATGACAAAGGAAAAAGAAAACTCATTTCTGAATCAGCAAAAACATTTGACAAAGTCTCACTCAGTGAGGGAGGCAGAGAATAGAGCCCAAAGACAGCTGACTAATGGCTTGATTTTATACACAGTAGGAGGCGTGTGCTTGGCTCTTTCCTGCTCAACACTGTTCATCCACAACCTGCTGGAGAAGGGCCTCAAGTCAGACAACTAATAATGACCATGGGTGACAGAGAAAGGACAAGAGAAAGTGATAAAGACCTTGCTAATTACTTGAAGACCGCTGATCACCTGGGTAACCACTGACAGGAGATATTGATACCTGAGAGGGGATAAAAAAAAAAGAAGAAGAAAAAGAAGGTGAAAGAAATGGTAACAGCATGGGCTCTGGCATAAGCCTGAGTTCAAATCCTGACTTAGCCTCTTACCAGCTGTGTGGCAAGTCACCTAATTAATCTAAGGTTCAACTAGTGAGGGCATTAATAGGAATTATCTAATAAGAGTACAGTGATAGGATGTGGCTGTTCATGTGAGCATAGAATGGAGCCTGGCATGTGGTTGGTCTTCAATCCTTTCTTATTAAGGGATTGATAAGATGGCCTTACTTCATATATTACATGGAAAGGGGTGTAGATTCTGCGATGTACCTACAAACGAGGATCAACAAAGGGGATTACAAAGAGACAGAGGTAAATTCAAAAGAAGAAAGAAATCAGTAAAGCTGGAAAAGTAAATATGCGCATGAAGAGTAGAATGGTCTTTTCTGTATCTAACTTTACTTCATGTTGTCCATCTATGGAATGTAATGTCACCCAAGCAGTGTGTTGACAGTATCCCAGCAGAAGATGGCATGTACATTAATGGCTGTAAAGGAAATTTATCTATTAGTAGATCAATTATGTGCTCTATTCTGAATTTTTATGACCAATCAATGTCTGCATTTTTTTTTACCAAACACTCCTAAAAATGAATACATACAGATTCCTCGTAAGGGAAAGGAAGTATAAAAATGAATTAACATGTAGGTCTGATGTGATTCTCTAATAAATGCAACACACACATGCACCCACAGCAGGACTCAAATGAGACAGAAATTTCTCTTGCACATTTCAGTCCAAGTGTAAGCATCCAGAGCTGCTCTGCTTGCTTCTTCTCTCTCCTGTTCCTCTGTCAACCACAAAACATCTTCCAACCCATGGTCCCAGTCTGTCACCAGAGCTACTGCACAATTTTGCAGCAAAAGCTGTAACAAGATCTTTTAAGATTTCAAACTCTTTTAATAGTGCTAAAATACTAGCAGTTTGCAGAGAATCACCCTAAAAGACCATCTTGTGTTTTTTCCCCAGTACCAACATTCCTATTCATTTTTTGAGGTAGGGGCAGGATGACCAAGATTGGTATGGAAAGGAAATACAAAGTTCAGAAGAAGATGAATAATTAGTCCACAAAGCACAATATCTGGGGTCAAGATTGGAACCCGTCGCTTTAGAATCCCTCTGCAGTCAGGGAAGTCCTCTTAAAGCCCCAAAGTTGCTTGGTTTCTCTCATCATTGTCATTGTGGAGACACCTACCACCCATGGTCTAAATTTCAAGAAGCACAAGCCCTCACCAAGAGACTATAATGGATAAAACCGTCTCCTGGCAGCTGTAAGCAGCTGCCTACTTGACATAAAATAAGACATGTGGCAGCTGGGAAGACTGACTAGCCAAAATAATGCATTTGACTTTCGTTGCAAGAGGTACCTCTCCATCAAGAGGGATTATGCAATAGGGGCCCACATCGTGCCCAGAGCCAAGGCAAAGCCTAATATGGAAGTCCTGTTGGTCTATAAACTACTACATAGGTTTCCCAGGTTCTTCTCAGAACACCCAGGGTGTCATGTAAATGAGATTCTGCAGTAATCTGTATTGACTGTCCTTGAAATCCCAGCTCGAAGTGTTACACACATTCTGGCAGAGGATGCAAAGAGAAGCAGGTGTGTTCTCAGTTCAAAAGCAGGCCACTGGCCTGGATGGTTATTACCCAGGATTAAACTTAACTACATTACCTCCTTTTATTCTGACACACTTAAATATTTACTATCCTGTATTGATTCAACCGGGCTATATTCCTATCTCGAACCCATATTTCTAAATGCCCAAGAAAATAACAAAGGCACTCTCTCAAATTGCTTTCACATCCAGTGTAGCTTAAATCCACTTCTGGAAATCGAGTCATTAATTCCAGATGACATCGTGCTAGATCTTCATAGGAGCAGGTTTCTGATGTAATGAAACTGTATCACTTAATTTTACACAGATACAAAATGGGAGCCCAAAACCAATGCATGATTACAATAATTTGACTTCCATTTAATCCAAAAGACACTAATATCTGTCAGTGTGATTTGTATGTTCTTTTATTCCCCAAGGAAGTGACAAGGAAACAAATCATGTATTTAACTGTTCTTACAGAAAAATTATATTGGAAAAAAGGGTAAAGCTATTTTCCATAGCTTTCCATTGAGACTAGACATGCCTCCCACATTTCTCTAAAGTCTTTGAGGGGAAAAGGATTAAGAATTTCTTAAGAACTAGGCATTTCAGGGAGAAGAAATACATAAAATTCCAGATAACTTCTATGAACACATTCTTCTTACTTAATATAAGGAGAGATTTGTAATACATAAACTAAGACCCCCTACCCCAAAATTGGAGTTGTTAAAATATTCAAAGTCACTAATAACAGCCTAAAAGTAAAAATCTTTAAACAGTTGGAACTGAAGCTTGCTGCTCAACAACAACATCGGTGACTACTACTGATGTCCAACTTTTCCAAATGATGTTTCTTGCAATGCTGCCTCTAGCCAGCACCTTTATCTCATGTCATGATAAAACATTTTTTTTTCCAGTTAAGAGAAGAAGGTAAGGTTAGTGATTTAGGGACTGCAAAGACAGAAGCTTTGAGAGCATAGTTTGAAATCCAAAATTTGCATTCATCTTTAAAAATACCTGAAATATAGAGTTAGTGCTTTCCAAAAAGTCACACTGTTGCATTTGGGGACTGGTTTTGCAAGTCTATCGCAGGATGAAAGTTAGTAATTCTGATGTGTGCAATTGCCATATCTGAGCAGACGCGTTACAACGTTCCCTAACTGATGGCATTTGGGAACTCTAGGGTATTTGCTGCAAAAGCATAAAGGTACAGTTGATGAACAAAACTTATGCTTTTAGAACTATTAAACGTTAAATGTAGAAGGCAACTTTTAAAAACTTTTAGGTGGGGGAAAAAGGAGAATATACAAAGAAAGGATTTCTCAAGGCTCAAAATGTTCAAACCATAAAGGAAAAAGATTGATGAGTTTGGCCAAGAAAAAATTAACAGCTTTTTTTTCATCAAGACACCACAAATAGAGTGGGTGGGTGGGTGGGGGAATCAAGTAACAAACTGGGCAAAGGTTGGCAATGCATACAACCAGGCAGGAGAGAGAAAGATATATTCTGAAAATATATTTTTAAAAAATAACTCATACAAATCAGTAATAAACAGATAACTCATAAAAAATGAGCCCAAGTCGTGATCAAGCATTTGACAGGTGAGAAAATTTAGATATCTAATAAATACACAGAATATATTAAAATATATATTAAAATGTAGTAAAATATATTACTTCACTAGAATTCAAGCCAAAACAGCATACTATTTTTCACCCACAGATTGAGTAAAAATTTAAATGATTAATATAGGTGGAGCAAAGAGGATGAGATTTCCTTTCTGGTGGGAGATAAGCAGGTGCAGTCACTTTGGAGAACAATTTGGCATTATCCCATAAAGCTGAATTTTACATAACTGCCCAAAGTTGCAGAGTTAATATTCACCCTGAGTGGTATGATGTAGTGTCTGGGACAATCTTTTGAGATACCTCTTGACTGAGAAGATATCTTCTATGTGCTTCAATTTATTAAGCACAACAACATCTGCTTGTATTTGCAGCTTATCAGTACATATTTATGAATGCATCTGGTCATCAGGCGATCCTGAGTGTGCATGTGGGCTGCAGCCTCTTTCCATGGCTCTGCAGCTCCTCTCGGGTCTTCTGCCCACAGCTAAGGGACTCTGATTGTCCCGACCTTTGTGAAAGCTGACATCAAGTGATGTCATTGTTCCCCTACTCTCTTTGAAAGGAAGGGAAGGAAGAAGAGGGAGAGATCATTCACCCACTAGAATAATTTAATTTAATTGATAAATTAACACTCTACATGCAATTAAGTCAAAAGAGAGCAGATGTCAGAAAAAAATATTTCCTTTCACATTCCCTCTCTAGTTGATCTTGAAAATATGCGCCTGATTTTCCATGGTCTCCATTTTTACTGGAGCTGCAAAAAATGTTCTTGGTCAGGGCAACCACACCTCCTTAGCGTTTATTTGTCCTACTATGTGTCAGTGCGTGTTACATCGTGAACATATATTGGCGTAAAATTAAAGTTCTTGCTCTAAAGCTTCAGTGGAAAGTTAGATAACAGGTATACAAGTGCATGTATATCTAATACAAAGTGTGACAAGTTTCGTAAAAGAAGCTGTGGGTGCAATTATGAAGGTCCAGGTCAAGAACAGCCATGTCCCCATGGGTGAGGCGGTCTCTGAGGATGAGCCCTTTAAAATGAGATCTAAAGAATGGTGAGGAGCTTGCTGGTTCGTGGAGGTGTCCAGAAACACTGCAGTTCTGCTTGATTTCTTGGCAGCTCTTAAGTAAACACATCATGATGTCACAGTGCTTGCTGTGCGATTCTGGTTTGGTGCTTCCTCTGTAAGTGAAACATTGGGAATACAATGTTATCCTATCTCTTTTTTAATCATAATGAAATATAGGCATTTTCCTCATAAAAACAGTAAACACCAATTATTTTATTCACTGAGACGAAAATCCCCTTTCCCCACAGGTATACTTCTCTTCCTAACCACCTTCAACTCCTTCAGAATGCTTCCTCAATCTCCACAGGCACCAAACCCCATGGATCTCTCTTCCCACATGTCTTATATCCACCCTCTCCATCATTCCTGCCACTAAGTCAACTCTTTCCCCAACTCCTGTTGTTGTCTCCGAACTGGCCCCCTGTCCTCAGTCCCTTCCCTGCTGCATTAATCCATGTGGTTTCCACATCTATCTGTCCAAGTCATAGCTCTTATCCCACCACTCCTCCAATGACCTTTACCTATGATAAGTCGAACAAAACTCAAACTCTGTACTGTGGCATTCAAGGCCTTCAGTGACCTGGCCCCAGGATCTCACAGAGGCTGAGGTCACCTTGGCACATGCTTCTTTCCCCAGACAGGCCCACACTCACATCCTCCATGGATGCTGGTTGGTTCCCTGCATACAACTTCCTCACACACACCATCTCTGCCTACTTGCTCTTCAAGACTAGGCTCTTCCTCTGTTCAGACACTGAAACCAGAAGGAAGTTCTCCTTTGTTAGAACCTCCAGGGCACTCAGTTCGTGCCTTTATTGTAGCATTTATGTCATTTTACCGCACAATTTGCTTATCTGTACAAAGATCCTACCAGCTCCAGTGGATTGTGATGTCCAAGGGAGGAGAGATGGTGCCTCTGCCGCTTACCGCCACAGAGCCAATTTCTGTGACTTTCTTATTGCAGGCATATAAACACTGGTTGGCTGAATCAAGGTTATAGGTTAAAAAAAATGACTGTAAAATTTTTTTTAAAAAATTAAAAAAAAATGACTGTGTTCTCAGTTTTGAGATTCCAATGGATTTTAAAAGGGACCACCTTGGGCAGCCCTGGTGGCTCAGCAGTTTGGTGCCTCCTTCAGCCTGAGGTGTGATCCTGGAGACCCAGGATCGAGTCCCACATTAGGCTCCTTGCATGGAGCCTGCTTCTCCCTCTGCCTGTGTCTCTGCCTCTCTCTCTCTCTCTGTGTGTGTCTCTCATGAATAAATAAAATAAAATCTTTAAAAATAAAAAAATAAATAAAAGGGACCACCTTGAAATATAAAATATCTTTCTATCTCAACATTTTTATAGTCATAGGTATCATTTGAACATTAAAAAATAGGTCACTTTTTCTCTGAGAATTTTCCTCTACAACTCTGAAGCTAAAACTTCTCAGTAATTATCCTTACCTATGAGAAATGTGCATATCACCTTTTGCATGGCAAATATTCAATAAATGTTACTAACTCCCAGTTTCTGTGTATTAAATGTTGATGTGTTCTTTTTCAATGGCATAAAAATGCAAGATGGACAAAGGATCAAACATACAAGAATATAGGGCAGAGAATGACTTATGGGTGGGGTGATGGATCGCACTTTCACTTCTTTTTTTTTTAAGATTTTATTTATTTATTCACGAGAGACACAGAAAGAGAGATAGAGGCAGAGACACAGGCAGAGGGAGAAGCAGGCTCCATGCAGGGAGCATGATGTGGGACTCGATCCTGGGTCTTCAGGATCACACCCTGGGTTGAAGGTGGTACTAAACTGCTGAGCCACCAGGGCTGCCCTCACTTTTACTTCTTATATATATTCTTTTAAAAACATGGTCAGAACAGTGTCTTGATGTATCTCCAGTGTTCCCTATACTTATTACACACCAAAGCACCCTGGGTACAGCAGGTTATTATTCAGTTACCTACTAATTTCATTTTGTTAACAAACACCCCAAGGTATATGAATGAGATATTTGAAGGAGGAATTAGAAACAAAAGTGAGCAAAAAATATCTAGTGATAAAAATACAGGTATTCATGAGGAAGTGAGAATGGAAATGGAAAGATTTTAAAGGAGAATAAAGTATGAAGAGAAATAAAGGGTATGTCAGCCTCTCACCCCCTCAATAATTCCCGTTCACATCTTAGACTCAGGAGATAAGCTATAGATACTATTTTCATTCCCCTTCTTCCTTTCCTTCTATCACCACTGTGCCCAGAGCTCAGGGTCATTGTCAGGTTTATTTACTCTTTTCAGAACTGATTTCACACAACATTGGCAGTGAGCAACGTAGCCTAACCTAAGAAGTTCCTTTCTGTGGGGTGTTTGTCTGGGCTCCTCTTGATGCCAAAGGGGTTGCTGTTCACTCTCTTCCATCCTTCAATCCTTCTCCACTGCAGTGTGCAAGGAGCTATCAAGCTAACTCCCCCTTTTCAGCCACCCAATGCCTCCCCCTTGAAGTGGAGCGTGTTTTCACTATTGATATTTCTGAAATGCTCAGAATGTATCTGCCATATTCCTCTATATATTAGAAGAAGCTCTTTTCAAGCATCTGCTAATCATAGAGTCATGCACTGTACGTGTATCTTTCAAAAATAGGTCTCTGTTTTTAAAAAAGAAAAACATTTTATTTATTCATTCTTGAGACACACACACACATACAGAGGGAGAGAGAGAGAGAGAGAGAGAGAGGCCGGCTTCCAGCAAGGAGCCCGGTATGGGACTCGATCCCAGATCCCGGGATCATGCCGTGAGCAGAAGGCAGACGCTCAACCACTGAGCCACCCAGGCGTCCCCAAAAAATAGGTCTCTCTGGAGTAAGGGTAGGTCTTTCTGGGCTGAGAGATGTTACAGTATCAGTGATGTAGACAAGGTTATCCTCAAAATACACTAACCCATGCTGGTCGATGGCCAGAATTTCTAAGATTATTTGATTCATGTCCTTATGCATCACTAGATGGTAAACAAAACAAGAAGAGAGATAAAAAGTCTGTTTTGCTCACTATCATGTGTTTCCAGCATCTAATATATTGATTGTCATGTAAAAATTATTCAATAAAAAAATGTCAGATGGATGAATAAATGAATGAATGACAGAAAACTTGAAGTGCAAATTGTCCTGAGACATAGAAAGCATTGACTTACAGACCTGGATGATTGCTACCAGAAAACCTTATCAAAGCTGTCTTTGGTAAGGAGGGCAGAGAGAATGCAAAGAGGCTTTGAGGGTTGGTTAAAAGCAAGAATACAGAAAGCTGACTTCAAGGGAACTGAAGTCAAACTCAATAGGTTTTAACATGTAATTGGCAGGCAACTATGCACTATGAATACCCATGGAATAAATATTATTCTGTGAATAGACTATAAAGAAGGTGGTTTATGAAAGAAAAATAAGTCCTCATCACTGAGAACCGCCATAGCCTTGGTGTTAGAATATTTAACTGGGCTTATAACTTCCCCACACAGAGTATATATTGATTTTCCAAAAAGGTTATTAAAACTTTCTGCTTTTCCAAGTCTAAGTTTAATTTTTCAGGTAACTGACTTCCTGCATTTCTCTCAAACTTTATTACTTAAAGTCAATATAACTTAGTTATTCACAGCTTCTTAAGGAATTTCTCTTTTTAGATGTTTTTTCCACTTTCAAGAAAATACTACTAACAGTATTACTTCTATTTGTGGCAAGCTAATTCACTGAGACATTAATTTCCATTTTGCCACCTCTCTGCTTTTTCACATTTCCATGAAGGTGGTAAGATCTTTTGAGACCATTAAGGGAGAGATGGTAAAACAGCCTATCCTGGGAGGAGCTGGAGCAAGTCAACCACTAAATTGGATCTCTATGCTGCATAACAAATTGCCATCAACATAGTGGCTTAAAACAACACACACTTAACCAACTCACAGTTGCTATCGGCAGGATTCCCGAGCTTAATTGGGTCCTCTATGCAGCAACTCACAAGGTTACAATCAGGGTGTCTGTTGGACTATGAGGTTCTCATCTGGAGGTCAACTTGGGAAGAATCGACCTTGAAGGTCATTCAGATCGTTGGAAATTCATTTCCTTGCACTGTGATTGAAGGCCTCAGCTTCTTACCAGTTTTTGATGAGAGAATTCCCTCAGATCCTAGAGACCACTTACAGTTCCTGTCGCGTGACCCTCTCACATGTCCTCACACAACTTGGCACCTTACTGCTGCTGGGCCAGCAGGAGAATGTCTCTCACTCCAGTTTGCTGGGAGTGACATCCATGAATAACTTTTACCACCGGTAAGAAGTAAATAACAAGTTCCCTCTGCATTCAGGGTGGTGGTGGTGGGGGATTATACAAAGGCATCACTCACTGGAGGTCACCTATGGTATGTCTGCTACAACCACCTAATTTACCTGACGTCCAGTTTTCTTTTTTCTTTTCTTTTTTTAAGATGCCATCTATTTATTCATGAGACACACAGAGACACACAGAGAGAGGCAGAGATAAGGCAGGGGGAGAAGCAGGCTCCCCATAGGGAGCCCAGTGGGGAACTAGATCCCAAGACCCCGGGATTAGACCTGAGCCAAAGGCAAACGCTCAACCACTGAGCCACCTAGGTGCCCCTGATGTCCAATTTTCAGGCTGGACCTACGAACTCTGGTGGAGAAATATCGCTGCAGCTATTGATGATCATTATAGTGACTTTCTTTCTTTCTTTCTTTCTTTCTTTCTTTCTTTCTTTCTTTCTTCTTTCTTTCTTTCTTTCTTTCTTTCTTTTTCTTTCTTTCTTTCTTTCTTTCTTTCTTTCTTTCTTTCTTTCTTTTCTTTCTTTCTTTCTTTCTTTTTCTTTTATATGTATATTTTTATTGGAATTTGATTTGCCAACATATAACACCCAATGCTTATCCCATCAAGTGCCCCCCTCAGTGCCCGTCATCCAGTGACCCCATTGCCCCATTCACCTCCCCTTCTACTACCCCATGTTCATTACCCAGAGTTAGTGACTTTAAACTCCAATCCTAAAATTCCCGAGTTGTTATTAGAATTTTTGCCTAATTCCAGTATTTCTTTACATCTTCTGAAATAAGAAAACATCCAGGGAAAGGGCAACATTATACAGACAATTTAGTAAATGGACTAGGAGCAGCAATTGTGGCAGATGGGGATAAATAATGCAATCTTTTATAAAGTAGCGAGGATTATAGTCTGCTGCATACTGTAAGTAGCTTATCCTTAATAAGAGTCTTTCATTTTCAGATGATTCCTAACCTCTGGTTTAAATTTTTTTGGTATGGCTCCCATCTATAAGGCTTCTTCCATAACTATTTTCTCTAAAGTCGAACAACAGAGAAAGCCAAATACCATCTTCTCTTCCCAGGAATTTAACCAAACAAAAGATGTCCTTTGGCTTCAATGAACCAAGAAGTAAATTAATGGACTCATACCCAAGAAACAGGCAAGCACTTCAAATCCCACCCCATTATTTGACCACTACCAACAGTTTCTCTAATTTGTTTTTTTCTCTTTCTAATGCCAAAAAAGTTTTTACAAATGTCTCACTAGTTTTATCCCACTGGTTGAATATCATTTTGACATGGTCTTGCCCCATCATATTGCCCATTCTTTCCTCTAAAATTTGGGCACTAGATGGTGAGGACAAGAGAAAGCATACTGGGTAAAATCAAAAGTGGGAAAGGGATACTAGTTCATCAAACATCTTGGACTTGCTTCCAGCTCTTTCAAACTTGTTGAAATCTACAATGTATTTCTTCAAATATCCTTCTCTTAATTGGAATCAAGATCTGTGTTCTTAAAAATGAATTCCATATGTTTCTATTCACTTATAGTTTCTTAAAGACACTGTAAAGATCATTTAAGGTCAAGTCTTGTTGGAGTCTTTTTAAATTTATTAAACTTTCAGGCCATGGGCCTAGAAAAAAAAAAAAAAGAGGACTAGAAAAGAAAACCTCTTTTTTTCCCCAAACACTATTACCCATCTATTCTGCTCAGAACTATTTGATTCTTCACAAAACTAAATGCATTGGTTTCCTGAATAATCAAGGCAGAAGGGATTTCAATAAAACTTATTGTCTTAGGTGGGGGTGCCTGGGTGACGGGCACTGAGGGGGGCACTTGATGGGATGAGCACTGGATGTTATGCTATATGTTGGCAAATTGAACTCCAATAAAAAAACTTATTGTCTTAATTTAATATTATAATTTCAAAATAGTACAAAAATAAAATTAGTAAACTTTTTGTATAGCCTACTCCATAAATCCAGAGCAAGAAGCACATTGTTTCAATATGATGCTTCCTTGAAGGAGCATCATCCTTAGACTCTTTGAGGAACATACTTTCCCTGCTCTTACCCTCTTCTACATCAAGGTTCAGAGAAACCTGATGATTACCAGAAGCATACTTGATAATTTTGATAATATATGCTTGGGACTTCAACTCCCCATGAAGTGCACTGGTATCAGATTACCCTGTAGTGGGAGGAATTTCAGTCTATAGATGTCTGGGACACTCCTTCTTGCATGCCACTTTTCCAGAGTGGCCAACAGGGAGCACCCTAGAGAAGAGAGGAGACAGCAAGCCAGCTACTGCTGTTAGTTTTCTTGGAGAACCCCGTTCTTAGATCCCTGAAGGCTTCACCATCACCCAAAACTTCCGTGTGAGGCAGATCAGTGCAAATCTCAACGAGATAAATCTCCTAGTAGAAAATATCCTGAAAGCAAAGAGGAAGTGATTTCTATAGAGAATAATCCACCACAAATGAATTCAGTTCTGCTTGTGGTAATTAGAGCCTATATAAGCTTTACAGTTTCTCCAACGGAAATATGCTCCATTGTGGGAAGAGATCATAGAAAACATTTTAACTCCCAGCTCTTTTCAGGTATTTGCCATGGGTTTAACAAAGACAACTGTGGGAAACAAAATACCTGTTCTTGTTTTAAGTTTGATTTCAGAAAGTCCCACTTGCGCTTGAAGGGGATTTGAGGTAAGTTTACGAAAGTACAAGATAAAATATTTATTTATTTATTTATTTTTAATTTATGATAGTCACAGAGAGAGAGAGAGAGAGAGGCAGAGACACAGGCGGAGGGAGAAGCAGGCTCCATGCACCAGGAGCCTGATATGGGATTCGATCCCGGGTCTCCAGGATCGCGCCCTGGGCCAAAGGCAGGCGCCAAACCACTGCGCCACCCAGGGATCCCAAGATAAAATATTTAAATAAATTCAGTAAATGTGACGCTTCATCTTCCTAGAAATCCAGTAAATAAGAAGAGCATGATCAGTTATAAGATGTATAATATCTTTAAGTAAAAGCAAACTACTGTAACTCTCAACAGAAGTGCAGATCTTCAAGTCCTTGGTACACTCAGTTGTTAGATGTGGCTTTTAACAACAACAACAAAATGTAAAGGAGACAGTTTGGCAAATTTTATTCCAAATTTTAGCCAAATGCTCCAGATTTTTAAGTCTTAATTTGACTTATTTATTTATTCATTCAGCAAATATTTTTATACCCACTTTGCCAGGCACTGTGCTATCCACTGCCAAATCAACAGCAGATGGCATAGTTGCCATTCTCTGTCTTCATGGAGTGATTCGGAAGATGAAAAATTAAGTAAATGTTAATGGAAAATTAACAAGTCTTATGGTAAGCCCACGAAAACAAAGTATGGAGGCCTATTTAAGAGAGTCGCTGACCTGTTGGTTAGGTCAAGGAAAGCTTTCTTGAAAAAGTGATGTTCATGCTGAGACAAAAAAGATGAGTAGACAGTAACTAGTTCATCAAGGGAGATGAGGATAGAAGGGACAATGCAGGCACCAGGAAGAGCACACATGAAGTCTTCAGGGGTTTTTAAACTATTTTAAGGACATACACACACAATAAATCGTCATTATATTGTATTCGCATGTGATATTATATGGGAGCGTTCTAGAAAGAAAACGTACTATTGCTGTCAACAGTTATGTTTTGCCAGAACTTCAGACCACATAGTCTGGTTGGGGCAGATTACACCACTGTCTCTGCATCCAGGCACAGCCCATTGTTGTGTTTCTTCCCTCTGGCAGCATTCAGACACAGGCTTGTGATTCAAAAAGGTGAATCCAAGTGACCCTAGGAATCTCCACCAGATTTGCTGAGACTCGCTGGATTAGCCTGGAGTTTCTGGGGTCCATCTTAGCACCTTCTGAACAGAGCCTGCCTAAGGGAAAAAAAAATACAATACAAAGACAAGCAGAGTCCAGGATAGAGAGGCACCAAGTCATCTGAGCCCCTAAATCTAGATACACCAAAGTTTAATTAAGTGAATAGACTATTTTTCCTTCTTTTCTTTTTTTTCTTCTCTTTTCTTCTCTTTTCTTTCTTTCTTTTTTCTTTTTTTTTGCTTAAGCCACTCTGAGGTATCACTTGCAACTAAAATAATTTTTATATTAAAACTGTACAAGTTGGGGATCCCTGGGTGGCTCAGTGGTTTAGTGCCTGCCTTCAGCCCAGGGCATGATCCTGGAGCCCCGGGATCGAGTCCCACATCAGACTCCCTACATGGAGCCTGCTTCTCCCTCTGCCTGTGTCTGTGCCTCTCTCTCTCTCTCTCTCTCTCATGAATAAATAAATAAAATTTAAAAAAATAATAAAACTGTACAAGCAAAACATTTATTTTTCTCATAATGGATTCTACATGTAACTATAAAAGAATCATTGGTTTATCCACCACAGCTTTTTTTTTTCCTTAGTTTGGTATAATTTTTTCTAAGATGTCTATATTTAGTATACTTTTCCTTATCTCCATTAGGTCCCAGAATAATAAAAATATGTTTGGCTCTGCCAACTTACTTGCTTTGAATTGGCACCCATGGCTCACCTTCTTCAGAAAATTCTCTCCCTGATTCTATACTTAGCCATTTCTATTCTTCACTCTGTAAAGCATTCTTCTCTCCCACACCACTGCCATGGTTCCCTGTTCTCTTCCTACCAGACTAGCAGGAACTTGGTGCCGATACTTCATCTTACCTTTTACTCTTCAGCAAGTATCACATACCCTGTGCCTGAAGGCTACATATATGTATATGTATTAATTAACTCAAAATCTTGGGGCACCTGGGTGGCTCAGTCAGTTAAGCGTCTGCCTTCAGGCTCAAGTCATGATCCCAGGGTCCTGGGACTGAGCCCCATGACTGGCTCCCTACTCAGCAAGCAGTCTGCTTCTCCCTCTCCCTGCAGCACCCCCCCCCCCACTTCTGTGCTTGCTTTCTCTCTCTCTAAAATAAGTAAATAAGTAAAATCTTTTTAAAAAAATTAACTTAGGGCACCTGGGTGGCATAGTCAGTTGAACAACCAATTCTTAATTTCAGCTCAGGTCATGATCTCAGGGTCCTGGGATCAAGCCCCTAATCTGGCTCCACACTCAGCATGGAGTCTGCTTAGGATTCTCTCTCTCCCTCTGCCCCTCCCATCCTGCTCTTTCTCTCATATAAATAAATAAAATCTTTTTAAAAAACTAACTTAAAATCTTTAGAAGGCTTATTTTTGCTTATTGTTCATTCATTTGCTTTGCTTCTTAGATCCCACTTATGAGTGAAATCATATGGTATTTGTCTTTCTCTGACTTATTCCACTTAGCCTAATACCCTCTGGGTTCTTCTATGTTGTTACAAATGGCAAGATCTCATTCTTTTTTAATGGCTGAGTAATATTCCATTGTGTGTATGGACCACATCTTCAAATTGTTGCATTATAGGACAAAGCAAATAAAAAGGATTTAAAAGTCCCAATGTTGGAATCCCTGGGTGGCACAGCGGTTTGGCGTCTGCCTTTGGCCCAGGGCGCGATCCTGGAGACCCGGGATCGAATCCCACGTCGGGCTCCCGGCATGGAGCCTGCTTCTCCCTCTGCCTGTGTCTCTGTCTCTGTCTCTCTCTCTCTCTCTCTCTGTGTGTGTGTGTGTGTGTGACTGTCATAAAAAATTAAAAAAAAAAGTCCCAATGTTTTTTGTCTGCTTATTAAAGAGTTTGTGGGAGGATATAACTTTTCAAGTAACTTTTCAGAACTTACCATTTGAATCAATAACAAAATCATTCAACTTTTCTTGCTTATTATTTCAAATGTTATCCACTATTTTTAAGCAACCTCATAGGTATCACATAAATTATCTCCAGTTTCCACCTCCACCGAGGCCCACCTTAGGTTCTGTAGCTTGTGCTTACAACTCTGAGTAAAATCCTGAAAACAGCATTTTCCACTTCCAGCAACAGTTTATTCCTTTAGCAAAGCATTTAAAATTAATTCGACAAACCTCAGGGCAGTTAGTCAGCCTCTGGAGGCAGACATATGGGGTCTGACCTCCAGCCCTGCACTTTACTACTGTAGGTGAGTTACTTAGCTCCTCTGGGCCACAGCTTCTCTCCCATCATGGTGGGCAAAGATAAGGATGGCACTTCTTTCAAAGGGGTTTATGCACCCCAGTCCGTCCTCCTCTGCCTGGCCCATGGGTGTCAGTCTTGAGCAAACAGACTGGGGTCAAACCCTTCTTACCATGAAATACTTTATCTACCATTTGCTTCATTTGGCCACCTTCCAAATATGAGGGAATTTGGAAGTTACCTGGTTATTACTCAGTGCAAACCCTTTCTGCACACCTCTTATTTGCAGCTACATGACTTGGTCATTTAAGTAATCACTAATCCCTCATGAAATTTCATGTTTGTGCATGCTACCACACACTCATAGCATCTCCTAGTTTTAAGTGCAGTTAAAGACTTGTCAACAAATAAATAAGTGAAAGAGGAAGATACATTTGGAGAGAATGGTGGAAGAAATTCTAACTTGCTAGATATCCCCCACAGCACTTTTTCTTTAACTTGGTAATGACTACATCCCTGATAGATATGTTGTGGAAATGTTTTTGTGAGTATGGAGTGTTGTAGGTGGAGTTTATAAAGAAAATATTATTTGCCAAATTAGATATATTCATATACATTATAGTTTCACCTCAATATACTACCTACGAAGATGATAAAGGCATTAACCTAAAATGTTAATTACAATTTAAGTATTAAGATAGTGCCCAGAGAGAAAATTATCAATAAAGCTAAGTTAAAAACTATCTGTGAACACAAGAGGCCTGGTCTTCTTAGGATGACTGTGGGAGTCCCCACAATCGGATGGGTTAACAGGGCAATGTGAGGATAGGAAACAAATGACCTTTTAAAGATTTTGGCTTTTTGTCCCTAAGTGAGTTAGGGGAAAATTGTATATGTTAAGAAGGAAAATACTAAGAATTTTAACTCTGATTTTGGAAATTCCATCCCAATGCTTTATATGAGGGTGTTTCTTGCAAGTATAAGGCACAGCTGCCCAAAAAGTGTGACAAATTGTGCTGGTTGCATAAGAAGAAACAACCACATCTGTAATCTAGAATGATAGTGAGAATACACATATGCACAGTCCTTTGTCTATCATGGTAGCTAACCTTCAGGTTTCTTTCCTTAAAAAGAGGGATATCCAGAGACAAATATTAATTCAGAGAATTTAAATGAAAGAGCTTTCCACTAAATTGTAAGTTTAAATTCCAGCCTAGCAACCAAATGAGAAAATGGATCTGTTCACTTGGAAAATGAATTAATAGAACATATCCAGAGTTCTCTAGCTGGGGGCATACAATAGCTTTTATTTTGTTTTATTTTTCAGGGAAGAAGTCATGGATTAATCAGTCTATTGTCAAACAAAGTGCCACTAGAGAGACATAAGAGATACAACTTGTAACACACCTGGCCGGGACAGAGAGAGAAGGAAGGCTCAAGGCCAATATAAACCTGGCTGCAGTGACAGAGTGGTAACTCTGTGTGATTCCACAGTGTCCCCCTGGAATAAACAACCCTCTTCAGGATAGCAAGCCTCTTCCCTCCTATGTTGCTTTATAATCATAATGACATACTTGGGCTGTTGAGTTTGCCAAACTGCCTGGTAAATTCCATTTTCAAATACCATGACACTGCATGACATGGTGCCTTCACCACTACTCCAGCCTGGGAAGTTATTTCCCATTCTGTATAGATTACAAAATGAATCTAAAGCATATTTGTGAATGCCATCTTCATAAACCTATTCATTTATTCTCTCAAGCTTCTCACTCCACTAGTAGCATCCACAGTTTGGGGGTGGGATACTTTCACAAGCATAGAAATTTGTCATAGAGATCCCAACTGAGCAACTGATCCCAACTGATCCCCAAACATCAAATCGTGGAGTAAAATGTGACATGAATTGTTATTTGCAGTCCTTTCCTCCTTGCCATCTGCTCCAGCTCAGCCCTGACCACTTACCAGACTGAGCATATGCAATAACCATTGCATCTTTAACACCTCTGTCTTAATTCCAAGCACTGCTTATTCAAAAGCCTTCTCTCTGCCAAAAAAAGGGTGGGGGGGGGAGAGAAAAGGGGGGGTGGGGGAAAAAGACTCTCCTAACTTCTCTCAGCAAAGATCACACACTGCTATACTGAGCTTTCAGGGTCTACATCCCATCTGCTACCTGGCAGAAAAAAGATCCTTCAAAATGTGTGACATCATCTGGGGTGAAATCCCACTATTATCCTGGACAAATTCAATGGGATTTGTAGATGATAGGTTTAACACTCAGTCTTCCCAGTTCTGTTGATGTTCTGGTGCATTTGCCTTCACCTCCACTTTATTTCTGCTATATAAACTTGTCTTGTACCTTCTAATTAACATAACTGATGCAGAGCCAAAACTTTAAATAGCAGCATTCCACCGGCTAACCACAGCACCCTAGCCAACTTCCTGTTCTCTCACAGGCTTGCTTTTTGGCCTGATGGAAATCTCCAATTCTTTGATCCTCCATTTCCTCTCAATCTACCTTTCTCTTCCAGTCTTTATTTCCTTTGATATTTCAACTTTATTGACCCTTGTCCTTCTGCCACACTGTCGATGAAATTTCAACCATAGATCACCCCAAACATCTACTTTCTGCCTTCCAAACCCTGAGCTGATGAGTGAAAAATCTCTGTCTCTCTGTCTCTGTCTCTGTCTCTGTCTCTCTCTCTCTCTCACACACACACACACACACACACACACACGGTATTGTTCCATTATAAATTCGTAATTTCTTAGCAAGCACTTTAGCAATATAGAGTAATGCTGAAGATACACAAACCTTAAACCCTAGAAATGTTACCAATACCTTTGAGAAACTCTTGAACGTGCAGACAAGGAGACATGCGCAGGAGAGTTCAATAGAACTCTGTTTGCAAAGGCAGAAAGGCAGAAACAACCCAATTGTCATTCGGGGGCATGGATCAGTACTTTCTGGTGTATTCAAAAGCTGTAATGCTATATAGTAGCTAAAATGAATAGTCTAGATGCATCAGCATGATATACCTAAAAAACAAAAATCATGCTTAAAAGTTGCAAAATGATACATGGAACATAACATTTATGAGAAATTCAAAAACAGTAACCACAGCATATTCAGGTATACCTCATCTTATTGCACCTAATTGCTTTATTGTACTTCCTAGATATTATGTTTACTTACAAAATAAAGGCTTGTGGCAACCCTGCACCGAGCAAGTCTGTTGATGCCATTTTTCCAACAGCATCTGCTTACTCTGTGTCTCTGTGGCACATTTTGGTAATTCCTACAACCTTTCAAACTTTTTCATTATTATATATACTATGGTTGTCTGTGATTGGTGATTGTGACTCCCTGAAAGCACAGATGATGGCTAGTATGTTTTAGCAATAAAGTACTTTTATTTATTTTTTTAAGATTTTATTTATTTATTCATGGGAGACACACAAAGAGAGAGGCAGAAACATAGGCAGAGGGAGAAGCAGGCTCCCTGAAGGAAGCCCGATGCAGGATTCAATCTCAGGACCCTGGGATTACAACCTGAGCCAAAGGAACACGCTCAACCACTGAGCCACCCAGGTAACCCAGCAATAAAGTACTTTTAAATTAAAGTATTTACACTGTTCTTTTAGACATAATGCTATTGTAGACTTAATAGACTACAGTACAGTATAAACATAACTTTTATATGTACTAGGAGACAAAAAAATTCATTTGACACACTTTATTGTGATGTTTGCCTTATTGTGATGATTTGAAACCAAACCCAGAATATCTTCAGGGTACACTGGTAGCATTTATGAGTAGATACATTATAATGAAAATTTAAAATCTATATGGCAATGATATACACTATCTTTAGGAGCATGAAGAGGGAGGGAA
This sequence comes from Vulpes vulpes, assembly GCF_048418805.1. Taxonomy (NCBI): domain Eukaryota; kingdom Metazoa; phylum Chordata; class Mammalia; order Carnivora; family Canidae; genus Vulpes; species Vulpes vulpes. The sequence goes on from NC_132780.1 coordinate 187,058,077, forward strand.
AGGAGGAAGATCAAGGGAAGGGAATGTTAAATGGTTAATAGGTCAGTAAAATTTTATCTCCTACATCTTATACAAACAGGAAAAAATATTAGCAATTTATACTTAGATGGTACATATTTGGGCTTCTAGAGGGTGCCTGTTACATTAATTTATGTTATTTCTATATGTCTGAAATATATATGGTTACAAACAAAAACCAGATTAAATAAATTCATGGTCTTCACCTTAAATATACTGTAAGCTGTCAGGCAAGTTCAGCTCCTATAGATTCCAGCATCCTCAATCACTCACTTCCTTCTTCCCAGAGAAAGTAAAATAAGAATTCCTCCAACCTCCTGACCTATTCACAAACCTACAAACTACCTGAGCCTTCTCCCTTCTTCATTTGCCTCTTTCTTGGCTCAGCAAAAGAAGGGTCCTCTCCATTTCTCTGCATTTTCCCCCTCTCAAGCTCCTTTATGATCTCCTTCCACCCATAACCTGCCTTTCAACTTTATCCTCATCTGCTTCCTCTCTAAAAGGGTTACAGCATAGAAATAAAGGCAAACTAGAAATAGTCCTTCCTCAAAGAGATTAAAGTGATCCTCTTTTACTGTTCGTATCATCCTGCCAGAAGAAACCTAAATCTCTATGAAGAAAAACATCATCCAAGTCCTCTTCAATTTGTCATAAGTAATGCACATCATTTTTTTTTGTTTTTATTTAAATTCCAGTTAGTTAACATGCAGTGTAGTATTAGTTTCAGTTGTACAGTTTAGTGATTCAACAGTTAGATACAACACCCGGTGCTCATCACAAGTGTACTCCTTAATCCCCGTCACCTATTACACCCATTCCGCCACCCACCCACCTCCCCTCTGGTATCCATCAGTGTGTTCTCAATAGTGGTATAGATATTCCAGTGGAATCTAAAATGAATGAAATCTTGCCATTTGTAATGACATAGATGGAGCTAGAGAGCATTATGCTAAGCAAAATAAGTCAGTCAGAGAAAGACAAACACAATATGATTTCCCTCATATGTGGAATTTAAGAAACAAAACAAATGATCATAAAGGAAAAAAAGATACAGGAAAACCAAGTGCACATCATTTAATGAAATACTCCAAGTATGAAATAAGACAGAGCCCAATGACTGAAAACTTGAGAAAGCAGGTAATAAAAGTATATTGAGAGGCAATCCAAATATGGAGTTGTATAAAACAGACATTAAGATAGTTACGAATAGCATTTTTATTAAAAACTATGCGATGGACTATTTAATCAGCATACTGAAATCTGTAAGAATCAAAAGGAACTTATAGAACTGAAAAACAATTTAAAAATAAGAATTCAGTAGATAGTTTCTACAGACAAATAGGGACAACAAAAGAAGAGGAATAACACATTGATCAATACAAATTAAAAATCAGGATTGATACTCTGAGAGAAAAAAAAGAATGAAAATAGAAAAGAAAAGGCATATATGACATCAATAGCACACACTCAATTGAAGTCCCAAAGGAGAAGAAAGAAGCAAAAGTACCATTTGTAGAGATAACTGAATAATAACTTACCTACACATTCAGGAAACTCCATGAAACTATGAAGGATAAACACAAATAGAAAATAGAAAAAAAAATTAAAAACAGAAAAATCTTAGAAGTATCCAAAGAGAAAAGACACATTTTCAGAGACGCCACTCTAAGACTGAATTTTTAACTGAACCAACGGAAGCCAACGCTGAAAGAAAAACTACTTCCAAACTATAATTCTACGTTCGGTGAAAATAATCTTGTAAAATGAAGACAAAGCTGATTTCAGATAAACAAAACTGAGATAATTCATAGTCAGCAAGTCTGAACTAAAAGAAATAAGAAAATCAGTTCTTCAGGAAGAATAAAAATGATCTCAGAAGGAAGTATGGTAATGCAAGAAGGGATGAAAAGCCTGGAAAGGGGTAATCATGCGGCTAATTCTAAATGAATTTTAGTTGTTTAATGCAGTAATACAGATGTATTGTGAGGTTTATAGCAATGCAGAAGTAAAATATATGACAACAGTATCACAAAGGACAGAAATGTGGTAAATGAAATTAAGACAGCGAAGGTTTTTGCATTGTATGGAAAATCGGAGCAAATGAGACCCTAACTGAGGGTAGGCTCAAAGAAGATTGGGATGCATACTATAGGCTAGAGTAATCATTAAGCAATATATTACTAGTAATCTAAACATGGAGGAAGTGGAGTAATAAAATTAGTTAATAATTAAACAAATGCCAAAAAAGGTAAAAAAGAACAGACAAGACAAAATGTATATAAAAATGATTTAAACCAAAACATGCTAGTAATTACATTAAATATAAATATAATAATAATCCAATTAAAAGGCAATGATTGGGTATACTGTGTGTGTGTGTGCGTGTGTGTGTGTATACAGACAGTTGACCCTTGAACAATGTGGGGTTTAAGGGCACTGACTCCCTACACTGTCAAAAATCTATGTATAACTTTTGATACCCAAAGGCAAATACTAATAGCTTACTGTTGACCAGAAGCCTTACTGATGACATAAACAGTTGACTAAGACATATTTTATGTTATATATACTATATACTGCATACTTACAATAAACTAAGCTAGAGAAGAAAGTGTTATTAAGAAAATAATAAGAAAGGGAAGATACACTTACAGTCTTGTACTGTATTTATAAAAAAATTCCATGTATAAGTGGATCTGCACGTTCAAACCCATGTTGTTCAAGGGTCAACTAGATTTTTTTTTTTATTTTTGTTTTCAAGGGTCAACTGTATTATACTTAGAAGAGTTATACTTTTTATACAATGACACAAAAAATTTCAAAGTATATGGATTTAAAAAAGGTATACCATGCAAGTATCAATCAAAATAAAGCTTCTATATCTATAATAATATCAGACAAAGTAAACTTTAAGGCAACAAGTATTATTAGAGATAAAAAAAAAAGATATTTTGTTGTAACAGAAGTGTCAATTTAACAAGAAGATATAATAATCCAAAATGTATATATGGCTAATAACAAATCATCCAAACATGTAAAGCAAAAATGAACATTAAAAGGAAAAAATAAATAATCCCATGATTATTGTGAGATATTTTACATGCCTTTCAGTGATTTATAGAAGGGAGAAAAAAACACTAAATCTGTAGAAAATTTGAATATGATTTAAACAAGTGGACCTCTTTGGCTTCTGTGGTACACAAGAAATACTTACCAGAATAAGCCATACACTAGGCCATAAAGTAAGTCCAACAAATGTCAAAGTATTGAAATACACAGAGTATGCTATCAGGCCAGAGTAAGCCACACTAAACTTCTGAGTGTTTAGAATTTAAGCAATATTCTAAATAACAATGGTCAGAAAAACAAATAACAATGAAAGTTGGAAAATACTTTAACCTAAGTATAATAAAAATGCAGCATATTATAAGAAACATGAAAGAAGCAGTAAAAGCTATGTCTATATCAGGAATTCTTATTCAAGAACTAAAATTCAAGAGATCCATGAAATTGGAAGAAAAAATGTACAACTTCATTTCTACTAATCTCACATACACAGCTATTTCCATTATGAAGAGGCAACACCAAAAAACATACCCAAGAATATTCATGCACTATTAATTAACACAAAAATAAAGACAACTCAAGTGTCAATCAATAATAAATAGGCTAAATTGTGATAAAATCGTGGTAAATTGTGATATAAATTGTGATTAAAGTTGTGATATAAATATATATAAGAGAATTGTGATAAAAATATATATAAGTTTAAACTGTGATATAAATATATATAAGAGATTATGATATTGTGATATAAATATAAATTTGTAAATTTATTTGTAAATTTAAATTGTAAATCATGATATAATATATATATAAGAGAATACAATTGTAGCAATGAATAAACAACAATTCATTGCTACATACAATAACAAAAATGTTGAGTAAAAACCAAACTAAAAAAAAAGAGTAGCGTATGATTTTGTTTAATATTAAAAAACATGCAAAAAAATATTAAAAAACAACTAAAACTAACCTATAGTACAAAAATCAGAATGATTTTTACCTTTGGGCTAGATCTAACTGATTATTTAGTCACCTCCTAAGTAACTTTTAAATCTATCCTCCCTTCTCCATTCCCATTTCCATTGCTTTAATTCAAGTTCTAATTATAGCTTGCCAAGGTTATTATAATCATGTACAACCACCTTTTAACTCATATTGCCCCATTGCATCAAAACCTTCATTACATGCCTGAAGCAATCTTTCTAAAATACAAATCTAATTATGCTTTCTCCCTCACTTAAAATCTTTAAGTGGTTCTCTTTGACCTTCAAGATAAAATCCGAGGCCCTTAGAGTAGTATACAAGGCAGTTCATTTTACAGGCTCTGGCTATTTCTCTAGCTTCACTTCCTCTGCTCCACACCCCATGCTGCAGCCATGAAGTTTCCAAATCACACCCTGTTACACGTCCCCGTCCCTTTGAATGTGGTTTTCTTCTGCCCTCAAGACCCTCCATTCCAGCCCTTCTCTGCCTGGAAAACTTTTACACATCTTTCAAAATGCATGCAGCTCAAGGATCACCTCTTTCAGGAGGCCTTTCCACCTGCCCTAAAACTAAGGAAGGTAGGTGATCCTTTTTGTGAACTCACATTTGCTTCTGATCTAGTCATGTTCCTACCACATCTAATTATCTATTTACTCAGCTGATTTCCAACCTAGACTACAAGGAATTGAGAGCAAGCAGTGTACTGCTTTCCATCTAAATACCAATGGATCGCACAAGGCCAGAAACTAATACATGAAAAAAGTATTCATCTCTATTTGTTCAGTTTGTCCCAGTTAGTTACCTGCAGCTCCTTTCTTGAATCTAAAGGGGACACTCAATATATTTTTTCCATGAATGTAAAGCCTATTTATAGATAAGAAAAATATTATGCAACTAAAATCAGTTTTCAGAATTTTGCAATTTTTTGCTCATAAAAGTGGTTATTATATAAAACAAACAAAAAATGGAAATTCAAGTTCCCAAACAGATTTGAATCCCATATCTAATGAAAGGTGAGGCATGGGCTCTGGAGTCAGACTGCCTGGGTTCCAAATTCCAGCGCTATCATTAGCTATCTATCAACTATTAGCTTTGAAACAATTGCCAGTTATTTAACCTCTGAGTGCCTTTGCCTCTCCATTTGTAAAATGCGGTGTTTCTGTCTCATAAGTTTTCATAGGATTAAATGGCATAATACATATAATGCATTAAGCATAGTGACTGGAAAAATTAAGTGTTTGATAATATCTACTAGCAGTAATAAAAGCAACAGTAGTAGCGGTAATTTAAATAAATATGCTTACAAAATGGAAGTATCCTAAAAATTTTTATGACAGAAACTTGTAGCTATGAGGCAAGAAAACATTCTGCATAATCCTTGAAAAATCTCCAACCAAACTGTCATTGCTTTTAAAGTATAACTTAGAGAGATCTTTGTATAAAAAGTGTTGAGTCACTGTTACAGTAATTATGCCAAGCAAAACAGAAGACGTCTCAAAAAATTCTAATATTTAAAAAATGATGAAGGTAAATTGACCCTGTAAGGTTTTGGCTTTTCTATTTTCAAACATTTGAGTCAATTAGGTGCTTTCTCAGTAGTATAAAGTCTTGGAAAGTATAAAACCTCTTATTGATTTAAAATTAAGATCATGCTAAAAACGCTGCTCCAAGAGTCTGACTCCTTTTTTAAGAACAAGAACCATCCTTTTACTTTAAAAATTAATTCACAGGGCACTTGATTTAAATGATCTGCAAATAAAATAACTTCCTACACCTAGAATCATAAAGACCTTTTCCCTCCTGCACTTAATATTAATCTTTGTGTCCTTACATTGAATAAAACTTTCACAGACCATAGTCTTATAACCTTTTCCACCAACTGAAGAACTAGACCTCATTTAGGATTAGGAATACATAAAAAAAAATTTTTTTTGTGATATAGTACCCTCTTAATGATAAATGACCCTCAATTTTCACTTTTGGTGATTAGACGTTTGAATCTCTGTTATAATATTATGTTAGATGTATAAAACACACAGTGACTTATGGTTCTAAAGAGACAAGAAAATATAATTTTTAACAGAAGTGCGTAGCAAAATGAACCTGAAATTAAATGTGATCTCTGGCAGGCTTTTATGACAGTACAAAAAGTTGAAAGCAAAATAGATATTTAACATAAATCTTGGAAATCTGCATATCTATAAACTTAAAAACAAATCTTCTGCCTTAAAATCCAAATAATAGTTTTATCACACTCTCATTACCTACAGGATATGAAATTCTTCTACCAATTATTTTCTGCATTCTGATTGAGACAGAAAACTTCATAATAAAGTCAATAATAATTATATTGTTTTTATATATTTTGTAGTATAGATTTAATATAGAAATGGGCCTTATTATTTACTGGTTTTAGTATTGTTTCAGTGAGGTACCAGAAAACTCCTTAAAAATTACAAGATTCAACTGGCCAGTTGTTTTGGCTAACAATTTTTTGACAGTTGTTTCAAACGATTTTGTTACCAAACTTATTGCTTTGGCATCTTTTAGACACAAGCTAGCATGACATAATTCTGTCCTTTTTTTCCAGCAGCAGATATATCTGGGAAATAAATGATTACCTCACATGTATGTTGTTCTAGTTATAGAGGTTGATGAATATTATCTTTGAACGTTGGCATTGTTTTTAATTCGAAAAATCCTATTTTAGCATGTGGCAAAATTAAGCAATATTCCTTCCAGATACTAAATGTATAACGATGAAATGGAGAAAGCAAGAAATATAGTAGACCTTATTTAATGACATCCAAATGGATGTGTAGAACCAAAAGACATTTCATAGTATCCACTGCAGACCTATAATATTACATCCAAAGTCATACCGGAATGATATGCCAAGCAAACATAGCATTCCAAATGAAAGAAGGTTGATAGAGAAAATCCTCTCTCTTTAAAGGACACCAAATACAGGCAATTCCTATAGACTTATACATGACGTTCCACTTCTGCTTGCCAGTGAGTTCTCAAACTCCTGAGTGGCATCTAGACAATGCCACTGAAAGATCTCAGTATTAATTTTTTTCTATAGAAAGTCAACAGAAAAACAACAAACTCTAAGTCAAGCAAAGCTCTGATCATCATAAATATCCTGATATGAAACTGTACAGCAAGAAGTAGCACAAAAGCAAGTGAAAAAAAAATCTATTTAAAAGATACTTCTGACCATGTATAACTAACTGCTCTTTGGCCTGTTGTTCAAAGGCAAGTAACAAGGTTGCCAAATTTCAAGCTTTTTAAAAATACACTTAAATCTCCTGTATTTGGGGAAAAATTACTAGCCAAAAAAATTTTTGACATAGGAAAATATAAAGAAAATAACACATAATTCCATCTAGTATATTCATTTTAATCATTGACTTTCAAAAATAAGAGTAGAACACATATAGTCTAAAAATTCCAATTATTCAGAAGGGAAACAAAATAAAAAGGAAAGCTCTCCCCCCTCTCTCACCCCCAGCTAGCCCAGACTTTATATAAAATTGTTTAAAACTTTCTAATATATCCATCTAGAAATGGATGTTTTTATTTGTATTCACACTTCTGAATACTCACCTACCTTTGTACAAGCATATGGATAATGTTCTTCTATTTCAAAGCACAAATGCAACAACTATTCCACTCTAAGCATTAGAGGATACTGGTGTGGGAAAACGTGAACATTATCTTTATGATTACTTCACTACATTTTGTAAGAAGCATGATCCTGAAATAAATTCATCAATTGTATGTGGTTTGTTTCATGCTGCCTCAAGTCCCTGTCAACTAATCCTAATGACTCATAACATGCAGCCTGTCCAAATATCCACTAAACGGGATAGGGAGAATTATCCACATAATTCTACATAGGTTCAAAGGAGATTGGAAGAACAACAACGCAAAAACTTCAAATACTAATATTTAAAAAAAAAATAAAAGCCTTAAAAGAGAAGGCATAAGGAAAACCTATGCTAATTGTATGATTTTAAATTTCTTTTATAAACTACTATTGAAAGCAATCTGAAAAACCTAACTTTTACCACCGCTGCTTAGATTGAACATAGGAAGTTAACAGAAATTGAGTAAGAAATGCAAATGTTTTAAAAATTGATGTTCTAAAATTCACATTTCTTTTATATCAGATGTAAAAATAAGTAAATCTCTCTTGCCAAAAATTTCCATGTAGATTTTTTAAAAAGTGACTGAAATCTTAAAAAGTCTCAGTATTTCAATTTATTTTGAAATCTCATCAGGTTGAAACTTTAACAGCTGCCTACTACATTTAGACATATTTTTAATCTTTTTAACTAAAATAATTCATGATCTTGTTCCTTATTTTTAAGTTCTTTATAAAAATCCCAATTATATCCATTTACATGGATAAGAATTCCTTCATTTCAACATATTCTGACCTGAAATCAAATTTTTATCTATCAAGAATTTCATTTTTAATTAGGGATAGAAATCACATAATTCTCATTTAATTCTTTGACAACACAATTTAGCTCATGTGAGAAAAAAATACTCTTCAATTAAATCTGTGATTTTTTTTTTTATAATTTCAGAAATATTGATCAAGATGTGTCCTAACACTAGCAAATCTTGCCAATCTCAGTAACAGGACTCCTGATAGAGTGAAAATCAAACTTCTAAATTGGCCGTCAAATTAAGAAACGCCTAGGGAGGAAGCTATAATTCAAACTGATCATCTAATCAGGCAATCTGTGTTAGGGGCAGATACAACTCTTCCTTGGGAAGACAACCTCTGAAATTTATAATAAACAATTAAAATAAAATTTATAAATAAAATTATAATAAATAAAATTTATAATAAATCATTAAAATAAAATTTATAAATAAAATTTATAAATAAAATTATAATAAATAAAATTTATAATAAATCATTAAAATAAATAATTAAAAATAAAAACCCTGCATTGCAGAGTGTTTGGGAAGCAGATTATGTGCATTTGGTCGGTATAGTTCAGAAAGAGATTTGGAAATCTCTTTCATAATTAGTAACGGCTTGCCCTTGCTGTTGGAATACAAGTACATTTTAAAGTCAAAACACTAGCGTTTAGAAGTGCTAACTCTTTCTCCCCCTCCAGCACCTCCTTTTTATGCCCCCCCATCCCTCCAACTGCTGCCATCAAGGGCCACAATGAAAAAGGAAACTATCATAGGACAAACTATTTTACCAACTTGACTCCTCTAGACACATTCATCATGATGAGTCCTGACAACCTCTTATGATTAATATTGTCATTTGTAGTCAATGAGATCGATTCTTTCATCACCTTCAAAGCTGTACAAAAAGAAGACCAGGGGATGTCTGGGCTGTGGGAGGCGATTTGTCTTTTATAATTTACGGAAGTGATAAATCCAGCAGAAGAAAGGAAATATTTAACAGTAAGTTAGGGGGCTCTGTAATAGGACAAATGCAATGACCGGGTGTTTACAAGTCTCACAAACCCTGCCTAGTTATGTGACAAAATACTGCCAATTTTGATCCAATTTCCTACAGGTTCCCTGCTGCACCTTTGCCGGTGACATTCCAGAGCAACTTAGAGACTGTTCTCTCAGTATTTACAATGAACCATATGTTGTGGGTAATTTGTCATCATAGTTTCAAAACATCAATCTCCATGGCTTCTTTCAAGTAGAATTGTGAATTGAGAGAAAAAAAATCTCTAACACCATAAACCAACATTATTTCCTGATAATCCAATATCTTTATTAATTAAAATAATAATGATAAAGCACATTGACCAAAAATGAACAACTTTCCCACTTGCACAATTTACTTCCCTTCTCACCTGTGTTTCCTCTTCGGGAATATAAAAATCTTCTTTCAGGTTTAGAGTTGTCAAAATTCAGCCCTTGGCTTCATTCCTTTGCCTTTTCTCCTTTTTTTGTCCTGAGTAAAAAATTTCTCTGCAAAAACGACATTTTCTGCCTGAATTGATAGCCCAACCTTTTAATTCTAGCATTTCAATACAGGGACTAAAGGAGATTATATATGTGTCTTGTGTTTCATGGACTTAGGGTTGTGATAATTTAGGTCTAGATTGCTGATAATATTGGGGCATTATACAATATATAGTCTGACAGTGGCCATAAAATGGACATTTGTTACTGCACTATGCTTCGTGCTGCTTAATGGTGTCCACAAATATTTGCAAAACATAAAAAATACTGATATTTTAATGATGCAGTAGGATTACATCAAATAAAAAGCACTTTAGCTATAGCTGTGTGACAACAAAATTTACTGCACAACAATGGCAACAGAATTTAAATGAAAAGTCCTATGGAAAAAAAATAGCGTCCTTTTTCGAGGTTTATACGTGTGTGTGTTTTTATTGGTGTGCTAAATTGATTCTATACAGTAAATGGCATCATTGCCTTTACATAGCATTTTGATAATTTCCAGATGGTCTGTGTTTTCATTTCACATTGGAAATTATGAACATAGAATCATTTTCTAAAGTTTTAAAATGTGACATGGTTGCAAATCTCAAACCTAGGTAAACCCCATGACTGTGAAAATACTTCTTCCGTATGAATGTAACATCTACAAACATATTCTCTATCAACTGTACAAAATCACTGTGTGCCTAAAGCTAACAAAACTGTTGGCAATGACCATACTGACAACAGCCACTGATGGGCAGATTATTTGATGTCTCACCAATTCACTAATATCCCTTCAATCAAAGCTAAAACTTCAACAAAACAAAACAAAACAAAACAAAACAACAACCCCAATTTCTTTCCTTCTTTATTCTCTTCCCTTCCCCACAACAAGACTCTTGGCCTGAAAGGAATTTTTCCATTGCATCTGATTTCCCAGAAGTCCACCTCCATAGCCTCTCATTTGATATTAAATCTCAGTGTTGCTTCTGCCCACCCTGCTTGTGGTGATCCCATTTCAGCTCAGTGCACAGCCTCCGTTGCCATCCATTCTCCACACATGTCCTCCCCCAAAGATCTTGTGTTGCAGACAGCTTTGCCACAGGGTAGGCAGCCTGGCTGAGTTCCAGCAGCACGTTGTGGGTGATCCTGCTTTGCGTTTCATGTTAAGTACGGCTGGTGGATGATGCTGAAGGAAAGGCTCAAGAAGCCAGAGGGCAACATGTAGGGAAGGTTGGGCTCGAACCATCATACATACCAGAGAATTTCCATTTGCTGTGAGCTGGACGCCATGTTGGTTTCTGGCAGTCTTCTGTTTCACAAAGCACTTGCAGCTAGTGTTCTTGGTGTGATTATCTTTGCTGAGGAAACTGAATTAATTCAGGTAGTAAAATCCATACTGTGTCTCGGATATGTTAAATGATATCATTCATTTCATATTTGCATTTTAAGCCATTAAAAGGATATGCTTCCAACAAATCAAAAACATTTACTCAACTAATATTTATTGAATCCCTGTTAAATGTTGAGATCTGTGCTAGTCATGAGGGATAGGTTAGACAGCAAGTGACCCACAGAATCTTCCACTCATCATTGGATTGTGTCTGTATTTCTTTCCCTCTCTAATGAATTGTTTTGGGGCTAAAGAGCCGATTCCAGAACAGTCTTCCATTTTGCTGTTAATGAAAATGTTTAAAATTTGGGTATATACCAGTATTATATTATAACCTTGAGTTCACTGAAGATGTATTTAATTAAACCTTTTCTTTTCTGTTTGGGGATAGCTATCATATCCCTCAATACTGTCTTGCAAAATATTCAAACAGAAAGAGTCATATGGTACAAAACAGGTTTCTGTTTCACTGCCTCTCGTGCCACCTGCCAAACACACATACACATCCATACACACGTGCACGTGCTCATAATACTCGCCTACTCCCCTCCCAGAAGTAACTTCTATCGATAGTTTGGTATGCATGCCATGCATTTACATATGTGTGTGTTCATATTGCAATTATACTTCATGTCTTTTTTGTATAAATGGGATTATACAATATTATTGTTCCATGCACTTTTTTTTACTTAAAAATATGTCTTAGAGCTCTTGCCAAGTCAATATGTATAAGTCTACCTCTTTCTTTTCAACAGCTGAAGAGTATTCTTTACTAAGGATGGACTATGTTGGATTTAACCCAGGTCCCTATTGATGCTTCATGGCACCATTTCTCAGCTTGAAGGAATAGCACTTTATTGCCAATTTTTTTTCTATTTTAAGGAATTTCTGCAGAAAAGCTACACCATACATATGATCTCCATTTTCAATATGCTATTCTTTTTCATTTGTAGTGTTTGAAATGTATCAAAGCTCCAGAAGAGAATTCTGGGTCTAATTCTCTCAGGAGTCTTCTCTGAAGTACTCATTGCTTGGAGGCATAAGTTTCAAGTTATAGATTTGGTGGCAAGAGTAACCTCGCAATGACTTCACACTTATATATTTTTAAATAATATTAGTTTGTGGTATTACAGCCCAGCATTGAAATTCAAAAACCAAAACTTGGGGCAATAAATAAATAAATAAATAAATAAATAAATAAAGTGATCTTGTTTTTATTTAGATGATTTAGAAATGGACATATATCAGAAAACTGAGGATAATAGTACAAGGCATTATTCATTTGATTGAATTTTGAAAATCTGGTCCCAATAGGAACAGAGGATGGATCAAGGTTAAATCTGTGTACTTTGACTATGACTCTCACATAGACCAAGACATTTAATTTGCCCCTTCAAATTCCTTTTTGGAAGAGATATAAATAAATGTTAATGAAAAAAATACATTAGAGGGTAGTAATGATGATGTGGTTTCAAATAATTCCAAACAGCAATTTCATCCACACTGGCTGTTACTGGTTGACCTTTGTCCCTCATCACAGATATAAAGCTGCTCAAAAATCACTATTCTTTGGCAATCTCTCTTAGGTTGGGAGCTTTCTGATATCCCATTAGAACAAAATATGTCAGCACACACATATGCATCAGTGATGTTTCAGAGAATGGAATATGACTGGTTTTGTGAGAATTTCTAAATTGAAGGTTGTCATTTTTATCATCATGTGCTTCTCTTTTAAAGATCACTTGATTGAAATTATGTCTCTCCTACGTCTCTACACATTTTACCAAATTCTGCATAAAGCAATAAGTTTAATTTTCATGGTATAGGGGATTAGCTGCACAAAGATTTTCAACTCAGAAATAAGCCATTGGCCATGCATGCTGAAGACTGAGGCTTTGGGGCATGATTATCATTGATTCAAGAGTATTGTTTTTTCCTGGACCCCTGCTCAGGTTAGCCAATAGACCAGCATTGTCCTTTCTACTCTCACAGACCTAATCCAAATGTTATCCCAGCACACCGAAGCCTGAGCAGAAATTGAAGGGGAGATCATTGCCTGACAACGGTAAATATTCAATTCCATCCCCTTTGTCCCTGGGTTTAGCTGGCAAAAGGGAAAGTTAACCTGGGAAGCGGCATTCTGTATTTAATAATGCAGCTTCTATCAGCACAATGAGAAAAGCAATCATTCAGCCTCTAGTGAACTGCCTCAGGAATGTTTGCCTGCTTCTACAGGGTATATGCAGGCACCTTGCCCATCTCAAGCTTTCCCGAGCTGCTCACAACGCTAAGGCTGCCTTCCACGGCCCCATCTGATGATGCTTGGCAGTCTGCTCATTTCAAAAAAAAAATCAAAATATCCGTACTTTGTGAAATCAACTTACATGATAAAGTCTAGGTAATGTATTTTCACTTCCTGTGCATAATGGGAATTCTTTTCAGCTTCTTTAACTTCCTCTTATAGTCATTACAAAAATAGAAATTAAATTTCTAGTATTTCTTTATCTCTTTTACCCTTATTGTTGATATAATATCAGAAATTAAATTTTATAGCCTGGTATTTACCCAAAAACTATTTATAACAATCATATCAAAGTTAAATGACTGACCACAATGATGCCAGTTCACCCTTACTAGAATAGTTAAAATTAAAAAGACTGATTATACCAAGTGTTGGCAAAGATATGGAGCAATTGGAACTCCCATCCATGGCTAGTGAGAATGTAATGATATGGCCACTTTGGAAAATAGTTTGGCAATTTTCTGTAAAGTTAAGTATATGCCTTTCATATGACCCAACGATCCTACTCTTAGGTATTTACCCAAGAGAAATGAAAGTGTATGTCCATATGGAGACTGTATGCAAATGTTTAGATCAGCTTTATTCGTAATATCAAAAAAACTGAAATCAACCTACATGCTCAACAACAGATAAGTCAATTAGCAAACAAATTGTAGTATATTCATACAATGGAATCCTATCTAGTAATTAAAAAAAACCCCAAACTACCAATATACACAGCAACATGAATAAATCTCAAATACATTATGCTGAACAAAATAAGGCAGACAAAACAAATTCAGCTTGTATGATTCCATTTGTATGAAATTCTAGTAAAACTAGCAAAACTAATTTACTGAAAGCAGAGCAGTGGTTGCATGGATGCAGGATGGGAGGTAATCTGACTGCTAATGGGAATGAGAGAATTCTGAGGAGCAATGGAAATGTTTCAGCATTGCTGAATAGCATCTAAATAAAGACAAGATCACTTTGTTTATTTATTTTTGGTTTTTGAATTTCAATGCTGTTGATTTTGGTGGTGGTTACATGGATGTATGCAGTTGGCAAGATCCATTGAATTGTACATGGGTGCATTTTATTAGATGTACCCCAGTGAAGCTTATTCTTAGAAAAATAAATGGATAATATTTAAAAAGAGAATGTCTAAAGCTGGCAAGAAAAAAAATCTGGCAAGAGGACCCTGAAATGAATAAATTAATAAAGGAACAGCAACTTGGGCAGCCCCAGTGGCTCAGAGGTTTAGCACCGCCTTCCGCCTGGGGTGTGATCCTAGAGACCAGGAATCGAGTCCCACGTCGGGTTCCCTGCATGGAGCCTGCTTCTCCCTCTGCCTGTGTCTCTGCCTCTGTGCGTGTGTGCGTGTGTGTGTGTGTGTGTGTGTGTGATGAATAAATAAATAAAATCTTAAAAAAAAAAGGAACAGCAACGCAACATTGCTGGTCGGGGTGTACATTGGCAAAATTGAGGGGAAACAATTAGATCCAAAGAAATGTGTGTACCTTCAAGCAAAAAAACATTATGTAATCATTAGAAAAATCCATATATATGAAAATGTTAGCTTTGGTAGGGAAAATCCATGTTCTTTACATTGGCAGAACTAAAAATTTTAAAAAGGAATCATCTAACTTTCCAACAATGGGAAAATGATTATAGAAATTTTAGCACATCAATTCAGTAAGATATTCAACCATTAAAAATAACTGAAGATCATGAAAGAACATGAAAAGTGGGTATGAAGTAACGTTAAGGAATACAAAATCGTATCTGTGCATTACGTATCTAAAATATTTTGTTTATATATAGACAAGAAGTGAAGAGAAGAGAAATGTGGGGAACTAAACAGTTACATTTGTAGAAGTAATGATATCAGGGAAGCTGTTTACTTATTTCTGTTTATGTTACTCTATTCATAGAAAAAGTAACAAGCAAATGCTAGAGGACCCAGGCGTACCTTCTAGGTGTTTTAAATCATCATAAGCTATTCTGTGGACCCCCTGCTCTTTATACAGCTGGAAAAGGGACAAATCAATGTATCCAACAGTGTTTAGGGTATAGTTTGTGTATGTTAACCCATGAATGAGAATGTAAGCCAGCCTTTTCTCTTCATGGTCTGATGTCCATACTAGTTTATTTGTCACAAGGCTTTTCTCTCTTTCATTCTCCTCTCTATCATTTATGATTTAGTGGTAAGTATATTAGATTTCTTTTGCTGCATTACAAATTATCACAAATGTACCAATTTAAAACAAAACACTCAATGTGATCATCTGACCATCTGTCACGGTTCAGCATAACTCCCATGTTCCTCATTAGGTCTTTTTGATTAACTAAGTTTGATGTTGACCACAAGTAACACTCATGTCTCCCATATGTTGTCCAAGCCATCTTTCAATTAAATATTTGTGGGACACACTAAGTACCTGTGTTCTTTTCTGGAGCTTGGGCTCCTCTTCCAAGCTCATGTGACTATTGGCAGAATTTGTTTCCTTGAAATTGTAGGATGGAGGTCCCTAC